>NW_006439022.1:0-984 GCF_000325575.1 Pteropus alecto
TAACCCTTTCACATTTCAGCAGGCCATTACAGTGAGAACTTCAACAAAGTGATAGTAAGCATAAAAAGTGGCATAGAAATAACAAAAAGGTCAGAAATGAAGAATGCAATAACTGAAATAAAACATATATTAGAGGGAATCAAAAGTAAATTAGATGAAACACAGAATCAAATCAGTGATTTGGAAAATAAGATAGAAAAAAAAAACTAAATTGGAACAGAAAAAAAAAAGACAGAAAAAAGGAAAGAAAAAACTTAAGAGACCTCTGGGACAGCACCAAATATAGCAACATTTGTATCATAGGGATACCAGAAGGGGGAGAGAGAGAACAAAAGATTGAAAAACTATTCGAAGATATAATGACTAAAAACTTTTCTAATCTAACAAAGAAAATAGACATACGAGTCCAAGAAATGTAGTCACAAACAAGATAATCCCAAAGAGGTTCACACCATGATACATTATAATTAAAATGCCAAAGTTTAAAGACAAAAAGAATTTTAAAAGCAATAAGAGAAGAGCAGTTAGTTACCTACAATGGAGCTCTCATAAGACTGTCAGATCATTTCTCAATGGAAACTTTGCAGACCAAAAAGGATTGACAGAAAATAGTCAAAAAATGATGAAAAGTAAACCCTTCAACCAATATTATTCTACCCAACAAAGAGACCATTTAAAATTGAAGAAGAGGTAAAAAGCTTTCCAGACCAAAAAGAAAAAAAAGATTAAAAAAAATTATCAACAACAAATCAGTGTTATAAGAAACGTTAAAGGAGAGAGAGGGGGGAGAATATAAACATGAATAATAAAGTAGCAATAACTACGTATCTATCAATAAACACTTTGAATGGAAATCAGTTAAATGCTCCAATCAAAAGACATAGGATATTTTATCTCTTCTTATGGCTGAGTAATAATCCATTCTATATATGTACCACAGCAGCTTTACCCAATTATCTATCGTAGGACACTTCGGTTGCTTCC
>NW_006439023.1:0-584 GCF_000325575.1 Pteropus alecto
GGTTCACTAGTCTCTTATTTAAGATTTTTGCATCTTAAATCTGATGTGTTCATCAGAGATATTGGCCTGTAGTTTGCCTTTTTTGTGTTATCTTTACCAGGTTTTGGTATCAGAGTAATATTGCACTCATAAAATGAGTTGAGCAGTATTGCCTCCTGTTTGATTTTTTCAAGGAATTTGAAGAGAATAGGTATTAAATCTTCTTTGAATGCTTGGTACAATTCACTGGTGACATCTGGTTCTGGATTTTACTTTTTCGTAGGTTTTTGATGATTGTTTCCATTTTCATACTGCTGATCGGTCTATTTAGGTTTTCCAGATCTTCTTGATTCAATCTAGGAAGATTATATTTTTCTAAGTATTGGTCCATTGCTTCTAGGTTATTATATTTGGTGTTATATACTTTTTCATAATATTCTTGTATGATTTTTTGTATTTCTGCGATGTCAATCGTAATTTCCCCTCTTTCATCCCTGATTTTGTTTATTTGTATCTTTTCTCTTTTTTCTTTAGTGAGTCTAGACAGGAATTTGTCAATTTTATTAAAGTTCTCAAAGAACTGGCTCTTTGTTGCATTTATTTTT
>NW_006439024.1:0-790 GCF_000325575.1 Pteropus alecto
TCTTTAAGTCCAAGGTCCTTGAGTTTAGTTCCTGCTTTTTTTTTCCCCATGCATTTTATTGTTTCAGGTCTTATATTCAGGCCTTAATCCATTTTGAATTAGTTTTGGTGTGTGGTGATAAGCAACATTCTACTTTCATTCTTTTGCAGGTAGCTTTCTAGTTTTCCCAGCACTATTTATTGAAGAGACTTTCCTTTCTTCACTGTATGTTTTTGGCTTTTTTCTCAAAAATTATTTGCCCATATAGATATGGGTTTACTTCTGGACTCTCAATTTTGTTCTACAGGCCTGTGTGTCTTTTTATTTTTCTGCCAATACCATGCCATTTTGATTATTGTTGCTTTATAGTACAATTTGAAGTCAGGCTGAGCGATGCCTCCAGCCTCCTTCTTTTTCCTCAAGATAGCATTGGCAATTCAGGGTCTTTTGGCTTCCATACAAATCTGATGCTTTTTTGTTCTATTTCTTTAAAAAATGCCTATGGGATTTGATGGGTATTGCATTAAATCCGCATAATGCTTTAGGTAATATGGTTATATTAACTATGTTGATTCTTTCAATCCAAAAACATGGAATATCTGTCCATTTATTTTTCTCTTCTTAGATTTCTTTTAATAGGGTCTTATAATTTTCATTGTATATGCCCTTCTCATACTTCGTTAGATTTAGTCCTAGGTTTTTTATTCCTTTTGTTGCAATTGCAAAAGTAATTTTTTTCCCAATTCTTTTTCTGACACTTCATTATTAGAGTTAAAAACACTATGTATTTTTGAACATTGATTTTGTATCC
>NW_006439025.1:0-491 GCF_000325575.1 Pteropus alecto
GCAAAATAAGCCAGACAGAAAAAGTTGAAAATGACTTGATATTACTTCTGTGTGGCATATAAACCTAAAAGTAAAAAAGAAACAGGACAAACAAACAGACTCTCAGGGACATGGACAATGGACTAGTGGTTACCAAAGGGGAAGGGGTCGGAGAGGAGCAGTGAGGTAGACGGGGTAAAGGGGCTTAACTGTAAGCGGATAGAGGGAGGGTGAAGTGGGTAAAGGGGATCAAATATATGGTAGCTGAAAGAAACCGGACTTTGGCTGGTAATCCCACAATAGAATATATAGATGTCAAATTATAATGTACACCTGAAAATTATAGAATTAGATTAACGAATGGTACCCCAATAAACTTAATTGAAAAACATTAATTAATTAATTAATTAATTAAGATAAAACTATTGGCAATCAATAACTGGTTTGGCTCGGGGAAATTAAGATTTCATGCATGTGTGTTAACAGCTATTTAAAAAAATATTGAAATACTT
>NW_006439026.1:0-759 GCF_000325575.1 Pteropus alecto
CTAAACAGACAAAGATGCATGCCCTAATGCACTTGTGGTATAGTGGGGAGAAGAGACAGGAGGGAGACAGACAACCAAGAACGTGATAAACAAACAAACAAACAAACAAACAAATAAATAAATAAATAGTGTCATATGCTAGAAAGTGTTACAAATTATAGAAATAATACAGCATGTTATGAGTGTTATGGGAGAAGTAGAACAAGGTAAGGGGAATTGTTGGTATGTGATGGGGGGCAGGATTAGACTACAGAATTGAAAAAGTGGTCACTGAGATGATATTTGAAGGAGAAGAAGGAATTATTCACATGGCTATTTGGAGAAGGAGAGTTCTAGGTAGAGAAACAATCTAGCAAAGACTCCAGGGCCAAAGTGTAAAGAACAGCAAGGAGGCCAATGTGGCTGAGGTGGAGACGGAAAGGGGGAGGGTATTAGGAAATGAGGTCAGATGGGTAATGGGATATTAGTCTTGCAGGGCTTTGCAGGCCATTTGCTCTGAGTGAGCTGGTAGCCATTGTAGGGTATAGAGCGAAGGAGTGGTGTCATCTGATTTGTGATTTATACCAACCCCTCTAGGGGTGGTGTTAAAGTAGACTAGAGGAGCAAGTTTGGAAGTAAAGAGAACAATTAGGGAAACTCAGGCAAGAAATGATGGTGGTTGTACAGATAGTGAGAAGTAGCTGGGTTCTGGATATATTCTGAAGAAATGGTCAGCAGGGTTTTCTGAGAGAAAAAAAAAATGGACATGGGGTCTGAGGG
>NW_006439027.1:0-686 GCF_000325575.1 Pteropus alecto
AATGAACTTAGGGGAAGTGTAGATGAATTCAATGATGATTTTAAAAAAGAAATAAGAAAAACATAAAAATGGAAATGGAAATTATAAAAGGGAACCAGTCAGAAATGAAGAGGATATTACAGGGAATAAACACAGTAAATAAAGAAGAGGATTGAACCACCAATATAGAGGATGGGGAAGCCGAGGACACCCAATCAGAATGGCAAGGAAAAAAGAGCCAAGACTAATGATTTAAGAAGCCTATGGGACACTATTAAATTAAAATATCCATGTCATAGGGGTACCTGAAGGAAAACAAGATGTTGAAGAGCTATTTGAAGAAATAATGATGGAAAACTTCCCTTACCTGGTGAAGGAAATAGAAATACAACCCCAGGAACTCAGAGAGTCCTAAGAAAAAGGAACACAAAGTGACTCACAACAAGACACATCATAATTAAAATGCCAAAAGTTAAATACAAAGAGAGACTCTTAAAAGCAGCAAGAGAAAAGCAGTGAGTTACCTATAAGGTAGCATCGGGAGCATCCATAAGACTGGCAGCTGGTTTCTCAAAAGAAACTATGCAGGACAGAGGGGCTTGGCACAAAATATTAGACATGATGAAGACCCAGGTGCTACAACCAAGAATACTTTACAGAGTCAAAGGAAAAGGTAGATAAAGAGCTTCCCAGACAAAAATAAGCTA
>NW_006439028.1:0-369 GCF_000325575.1 Pteropus alecto
CCTCAGAGAAACTGAGGGATTTCAGACTGGGCCCTAGTGGAAAGGAAAGGAGGGGAGATCACAGAAGCAGAATCTTAGAGCTGGGAGGGCTTCTGGGTGCAAAGAGTCTCACCTCCTTATCACCTGATGGAGGCAGAAACTGAGACACAGAGTTAGAGAATTGATCTTTCTTTTTGACATTGGCCCTGCTTCCGGCCATGGATGAGCGTGAGCGTGAGCATGAGCGTGTGTGTGTCTACGCACGTATGCACATGTGCTTGCCTATTGTATCTATGGGGAGTGTTCCAGCCATTAATGCTGCGTAACAAGCCATCCCACACCGAGTAGCATAAAACAATGACCTCTTTGTTCAGCTCACAGATTACGTGG
>NW_006439029.1:0-591 GCF_000325575.1 Pteropus alecto
AAGACCGAGAGTCAAAGGCACTTAGTTGCTCCCTCCTTTGGGCTTCCATAGCATTTTGTACTTAAATTTTTTTCACACAAATTATATTGTGCAGTAGAAATTTTTTTTAACTGACTTATAGTTAACCAGGTTGCCAAAGTAGATTATGCTCTCCTGTCTGTAAAACATGATGACTGACACTTACTGCTTTTTTTTTTTTTTAGGCGAGGCAACCCTTGGTTGACCTCAGAAATTGCAAGGACCTTGTCTGCTGACAATTCCTTATTTTTTTTTATTTTTTAATCCCTTACTTTTTTTATTTTTTATACCTACAGCACCTGGTCTTCCTAGATGGTCTCCCATCCAAGTACTAACCAGGCCCGACCCTGCTTAGCTTCCAAGATCAGACGGGATCGGGCTTGTTCAGTATAGCATGGACATAGACAACACTTAATGCTTAAAGAGTCTGCTTTTCACTATGTCCTCATACTACTTACCAGTTGAGCTGTTTGCTTATCATGAGTCAGTTGGGCTGGTTCCCAAAGCCCTTTAATCCAACTGTACTTGGTTATCAAAATTATGTATTTTTTTGCAATTATACATTTTAAATAT
>NW_006439030.1:0-763 GCF_000325575.1 Pteropus alecto
CAGCATCATTTATTGAAGAGCCTTTCCTTTCTCCATGGTATGTTTTTGGCTTTTTTTGTCAAGAATTATTTGTCCATATAAATATGGGTTTACTTGTAGACTCTCGATTCTGTTCCACTGGTCAGTGTGTCTGTTTTGCTGCCAATACCATGCTGTTTTGAGTGCTGTCTCTTTGTAGTATAATTTGAAGTTAGGCAGAGTGATGCCTCCAGCCTTGTTCTTTTTTCTCAGAATGGCTTTGGCAATTCGGGGTCTTTTGTGCTTCCATACAAATCTGATGATTTTTGTTCCATTTCTTTAAAAAATGTTGATGAGATTTTGATGGGGATTGCATTAAATCTGTATAATGTTTTAGGTAATAAGGTCATTTTAACTATGTCGATTCTTCCAATCCAAGAACATGAAATATCTTTCCATTTCTTTGTATTTTCTTCGATTTCTTTTAATAGGGTCTTGTAGTTTTCGTTATATAGGTCCTTCACATGTTTCATTGGACTTATTCCTAGGTATTTTATTCTTTTTGTTGCAATTGCAAAAGGAATGATTTTTTAAACTTCTTTTTCTGATATCAGAGTATAGGAACGCTATGGATTTTTGAACGTTGATTTTTGTACCCAGAGACTTTACTGTATTTGCTTATTGTTTCTAGTAGTGTTCTTGTGGAGTCTTTAGGGTTTTCGATATCGAGAATCATGTCATCCGCAAATAGTGACAGTTTGATTTCTTACTTTCCTATTTGGATGCCTTTTATATCTTTCTCTCA
>NW_006439031.1:0-325 GCF_000325575.1 Pteropus alecto
AATGTAAATGGATTGAACTCACCAATAAAAATGCAGAGTTGCAGAATGTATCAAAACACAAAACCCAACCATATGCTGCCTCCAGGAGACATATCTCAGTTCCAAAGACAAATATAGACTCAAAGTGAAAGGGTGGAAAATGATATTTCAAGCAAATGGCATTCTGAGAAAAGTGGGAGTAGCAGTACTAATATCAGATGAAATAAACTTGAAAATAAAAAAGATAAAGAAAAATACTGAGGGACACTTCATAATGATAAAGGGAATCATGCACCAAGAAGACATAACACTTATTAATATCTATGCTCCCAATCAGGAAGCCCAA
>NW_006439031.1:414-1509 GCF_000325575.1 Pteropus alecto
GACAGATCATCCAAACAGAAAATCAATAAGGCTATATAATATCTTTAAATGACACATTAGACCAAATGGACATAATTGACATTTACAGAGCCTTCCATCCCAAAACAGCTGCTTATACATTTTTCTCTAGTGCACATGAAACATTCTCAAGAATCGACCACATACTGGGATGCAGAGATAACCTCAACAAATATAAGAGGGTTGAAATCATACCAACCATATTCTCTAATCATAATGCTTTGAAACTAGAGATCAACTATAAAAAGAAAGCAGAAACAACCATAAATACATGGAGATTAAACAACATACTACTGAAGAATAACTGGGTCAGAGAAGAAGTGAAAAGAGATATCGAGAAATACATAGAAATGAATGATAATGATAGTACAACATATCAAAACTTTTGAGACACAGCAAAAGTGGTCATAAGAGGAAAGTTCATATCGTTACAGGTCTATCTCCAAAAACAAGAATGAGCCCAAATAAACAACCTAACGCTTCATCTTTAAAACTAGAAAAGGAAGAACAAATGAAGCCTAAAGTCAGCTGAAGGAAAGAAATAATCGAAATTAGAGCAGAAATAAATGTAATTGAAAATTAAAAAAAAAAAACAGTAGAAAAAATAAATGCAACAAAGAGCTCGTTCTTTGAAAAGGTTAATAAAATTGACAAATCCCTGACTAGACTCACTAAAGAAAAAAGAGAAAGGACACAAATAAAATCAGGGATGAAAGAGGGGAAGTTACGATTGACACTGCAGAAATACAAAGGATTATACAAGAATACTATGAAAAAGTATGTAACATCAAATTTAATAACCTTGAAGAAATGGACCAGTACTTAGAAAAATACAACTTTCTTAGACTGAATAAAGAAGAACTGGAAAAGCTAAATAGACTGATTAGCAGTATGGAAATTGGAACAATCATGAAAAACCTACCAAAAAGTAAAAGTCCAGGATCAGATGGCTGCACCAGTGAATTCTACCAAACATTCAAAGAAGATTTAATACATATTCTCCTCAAACTCTTCCAAAAAAATGGAAGAGGAGGTGATACTCCTCAATTCATTTTATGAGGCCAATATTACCCTGAC
>NW_006439032.1:0-853 GCF_000325575.1 Pteropus alecto
AATTTGTGGATCACTCTTAAGTTAACATGCATCATGTGTTGGTGTCAAACATTATCCTGATACTTGGTTGCAAACCGATATTCTGACTCTTAGGCAATGAGAATATTTCTGACCTTGCCCTGTTCCCACACCCCCAGCAGCAGCTTTACTGTGAGCCCTGCAGGACCCATCTGCTTCATTTAGAATTTGGTCTTCACAGCAGACACATCACGACTTCTAAAAGTTGTTTTATTCCCCTATGGTCCAAACATCCGTATCAAAGTATATAATGAACTTCTACAAACAAGTAAGGATAAGGCTACTTCTCCTAAATTTGGGCAAATGCTTCAAGCTGTCCACAGATGGCGACTAAGCCTGTGAAAAGATTGAACGTGTCCCAAATCATCCAGATCAGGCAACATAGCAAGGGGACCCGCGGACACACCTGTGACCTTGAGAAAATGTCAGTGTCTCTGTAAGAAGCGGGGACAGGAAGTGGAGCACCAGTTCTCTTCATCGTTAGCAGGAGCACGGATGGAGTCACTGCTCTCACATCTGCTCCACCGCGTCCCGACACGGGGCGAGGGTTCTTCCTACTCCGTGAAGTCCCAGTGTTCGTCCCAGGCTGGCAAACATGGGCCAGAAAGCGTGTAGGCATTTGGTTGTTTATTCCAGTGTTTTGTGTCACAGCAAAAAGTGAACAATAGGATATCCTACTAAAGTAGAATGTGCTTTTCAGGGGAGTTAATAGATTTCTATTACTTCCTACTTCAGGCCAAATACTAAACTATCAAAATGAAACCACCGAAATTCCAGATTAAAAATGTTTAAACCTTACATATATATTTATTTATTTATCTATCTATCTATCTAT
>NW_006439033.1:0-484 GCF_000325575.1 Pteropus alecto
TTCCTGCTCCTTTTCCTTGCCTTTGATAATGCCCAGTATTCTTATGTTTTCTCTTCTGATGGTACCAGCTAATTCTTGCATTTGTCTCTCATTATTTTTCATTCTTCGGTTTCTCTCTTCTTTCTTCTGATTTATTTCTAGGTTTCTGTCTTTGAAATCACTGATCCTTTCCTCCATTTGGTCGACTCTATTTCCCAAGCTTGCTATTTCATTTTTCAACTCTTGCGGTGTCTTTTTAATCTCCAGAAGATCTATTTTGTTCTTTTTGAAGGTCTCGATTTCCTTGCTCTGCTTATCTAGTTGTTTTCTCAATTTCTGAAATTGTTGATATGACTCGTTTCACAACTCACTGCATTTTTTCAGAAGTACCATCATGAATTTTCTGTCATTTAAGTCACATATTTTATGTCTGTAAGTTTATTTTCTGGAGATTTGTCTCTTTCCTTCTTAGATGCCTTGTCATCTTGGTTGTTCATAGTGTTTA
>NW_006439034.1:0-404 GCF_000325575.1 Pteropus alecto
AACATTCTCAAGGATTGACTACATACTGGGACATAAAGATAGCTTCAACAAATCTAAGAGGGTTAAAATCATACCAACCACATTCTCTGATCATAATGCTTTGATGCTGGAGATCAACTATAAAAAGAAATTGGTAAGAACCACAAATGCATAGAGATTAAACAACATTCTACTGTAGAATAACTGGGTCAGAGAAGAAATAAAATTATGAGATACATAGAAATGAATGATAATGATAGCACAGCATCTCAAAACTTTTGGGACACAACAAAAGCGGTCATAAGAGGAAAGTTCATATCATTACAGGCCTATCTCCAAAAACAAGAATGAGCCCAAAAAAGAACCTAATGTTTCATCTTTAAAAAACTAAAAAAAGGAAGAACAAATGAAGCCTAAAATCAGCA
>NW_006439035.1:0-577 GCF_000325575.1 Pteropus alecto
CAAAGTAGTATTTGGGTTTCTTCGGATAAATACCCTGTTGTCCTTTGTCTCTTGTTACAGACTTTGTTTTACAGTCTGTTTTGTATGGTATAGGTATTGCCACCCCAGCTTTTTGTTTTGTTTCGTTTTTCATGAAAAAAATCTTTTCATTCTTTTACTTTTAGTCTGTTTGTGTCTTTCAATCTGAAGTGAGTCTTGTAGGCAGCATATGTAAACGTCTTGTTTTCCTATCAATTCAGTCACCCTGTGTGTTTTGATTGGAGCATTTAATTCACTTATAATTAAAGTAATTGTTGATATGTAGTTATTGCCATTTTATTCATATTAAAATTTTTTTTCTTCTTAAATAAATCCCTTTAACGTTTCTTGTAATACTAGTTTGGTGGTGATGAACTCCTTTAGCTTTTTCTTGTCTGGGAAGCTCTTTATCTGTCTTTCAATTCTAAGTGATAGCTTTGCTAGGTAGAGAAATCTTGGTTGTAGATCCTAGGCCAATCTCTTTGGGCCAGCAGAGTTTCTGTTGAGAAATACAATTGACAGTCTATGAGAGCTCCCTTGTAGGTAACTGCTTTTCTCT
>NW_006439036.1:0-486 GCF_000325575.1 Pteropus alecto
CTGCCCATTTTTAAATTGAATTGTTTGTTTTTTTGTTGTTGAATTATATAAGTTCTTTGTAAATTTTGGATATTAACCTCTTACCAAATGTATCATTAGTGAATATCTTCTCCCAAACAGTCGGTTGTCTTTTTGTTTTGTTGATGGTTTCCTTTGCTGTACAAAAACTTTTTAGTTTGATGTAGTCCCATTTGTATTTTTTCTTTTGTTCCTTTTGCTTTAGGAGATATATCTGAAAAGAAATTCCTGTTAGTAATATCAGAGAGTTTACTGCCTAGATTTTCTTCTAAAAGTTTTATGGTTTCAAGTCTTACATTTAAATCTTTAATCCATTTTGAGTCTATTCTTGTATACGGTGTAAGAAGATAGTCCAGCTTCTTTTTTTTTTTTTTTTTTTTGGATTTTTTTTTCCCAATTTTCCCAACATCTTTATTGAAGAGGCTATCTTTATTCCATTGTATATTCTTACCTCCTTTGTCATATATT
>NW_006439037.1:0-896 GCF_000325575.1 Pteropus alecto
AATGCTTTTGTTCTTTCCAGAATGTGACCTAAATGCAATCATAGCGTATAGCCTTTGACCTGGCTTCTGTCCCTCACTGTAATGTTTTGAGATTCAACTGAGATCTTGCTTTTATACTATTATTTTTTTCTTTTATTACAAAGTAGTACATTCTGTCGGTGCCATTGGGTGTGTTTCCAGTTCAGCGCAATCATGTTTAAATCTCCTCTTTGTGGGGACTTATGTTTTTAATTATCTTTTGTAAATAGGAATAGAATTGCTAAAGCATATAATTTAACATAGGCTGTTTAAGAGACTGACAAACTAACACAATTGGTGGGCTGTTTCCTACTGTCCTCAAAATATCTGAGAGTTCCTGTTGCTTTTAATCATTACCAGCACTTAGCATTTATTTTAAAGTTGTATCTATTCTAACAGACGCATATTATATATCATTGTGATTTTAATTTTAATTTTCCTCTGACTCATCATTTTTAACATTTTCCTATGAACTTATTCGCTATTTTTATTTAGTAAAATATCTGTGAAAACCTTTTGCTTATTTTTTGGGGGTTGCTAGTTTTATTGAGTTACAAGAATTCTTTATATATTCTGAATACAAGTCCTGTAACAGATGCACTTTGCCTATATTTTTTCAGCTTGTGTTTGGGCTCTTCATGTTTTGACAGTATCTTTTAAAAAACATTCTAAGTTTTATTACGTTCATTTTTTAATGCTTGCTTATTTATTTGTGCCTTTTGTGTAATATATAAAAAAATTTTCTGAACCTCAAATAATTTCCTACGTTTCACTCAAGTTTTACATTTAGAGTTATCATTCTTTCTTTGATTTTTTAATTTGTTATAGGATTTGATGTAAAGTTTCCCCTTCCTTCCTTCCTCCCTTCCTTCCTTCCT
>NW_006439038.1:0-530 GCF_000325575.1 Pteropus alecto
TACTCAGCCATAAGAGATGAAATACTGCCATTTGCTACAACATGGGAGGACCTCGAGATAATCATGCTAAGTGAAATAAGCCAGACAGAAAAAGCTGAAAATTACATGGTTTCACTTATATGTGGGTTATAAACGTAAAATCAACAAATGAACAGGACAAACAAACAGAGACTCATGGACATGGAGTATTGACTAGTGGTTACCAGAGGGTTGGGGTTGGGGGAGGAGGGGAGAGGTGGATGGGGTAAAGGCGGTCAAATATGTGGTGACAGAAAGAAATCTAACTATGTAGGTGAACAACAGTGTAAATACATATATGCCTTACTGTTAAAGTGTACAGGTGAAACTTATTGGATTTCATTAACCAATGTCACCATAAAAAGTAAAATAATAAAAATAAATAAATAAATAAATTGGACTTTCTTATTCTATGCACCATGTCTCTCAACTTCTCTTTCACCTTCCCAATCTCTTTACAAATCTCTGGTATCATTTTCTTTGTATTTATCTTCTGAATACATTAATTCTCT
>NW_006439039.1:0-442 GCF_000325575.1 Pteropus alecto
TTGGATGAAATAGACTTCAAAATAAAAAAAGGTAACGAAAAATATGGAAGGACACTTAATTATGATAAGGGAATCGTGCACCAAAAGACATAACACTTGTTAATATCTATGCTCCCAATCAGGGAGCCCCAAAATATGTAAAGCAATTACTAACAGAACTAAAGAGAGAAACAGACCAAAACACTATTGTAGTAGGGGACCTAAATATCACACTGTCGGTTATGGATAGATCATCCAAACAAAAAATCAATAAGGAAATAACATCATTAAATGACACATTAGACTAACTGGACATAATTGACATATACAAAGCCTTCCATCCCAAAACAGCTGCTTATACATTCTTCTCTAGTGCACATGGAACATTCTCAAGACTTGACCACATACTGGGACACAGAAATAGCCTCATATAAGAGGATTGAAATCATACCAACCGTATTCT
>NW_006439040.1:0-377 GCF_000325575.1 Pteropus alecto
CTCAATTCTGTTCCAGTGGTCTGTGTGTCTGTTTTACTGCCAATACCACACCGTTTTGATTACTATCACTTTGTAGTATAATCTGAAGTCAAGCAGAATGATGTCTCCAGCCACGTTTTTGTTCTCAGGATGGCTTTGACAATTCAGGGTCTTTAGTGCTCCCATACAAATCCGATGATTTTTTGTTCTATTTTTTTAAAAAATGCTATGAGATTGTAATGGGGATTGCATTAAATCTGTATAATGCTTTAGGTAATATGGTCATTTTAGCTATGTTGATTCTCCCAATCCAAGAACACAGAATATCTTTCCATTTCTTTGTATCTTCTCCAATTTCTTTTTATATGGTCTTGTAGTTTTCATTATATAGGTCCTTC
>NW_006439041.1:0-991 GCF_000325575.1 Pteropus alecto
TTCTTAATTTATATCAGCATTTAATTCCTTTAAGCAAATCAAGTATTACAAACTAGTAACAGCAGTTGGAGACAAAAACATCCTCCCACATGTTATATAGACAAACACAAAAGTTTCACAAATAGAGATCAAACCATAGACAGAATTACTAATGATTGTAGAGAACGCCCTGATATCTTATCAGTGAAATGGCCGCTTGTCATGAGAGTTCTATAAAACGTTTTCCAATTGAGAGTTTCTCCGATTCAAAGAATCCACTGTCTGACCATTAATGGTAGGATTTTAATAACGACTCAAAGCAATAAGCCTTTTTGCAGCTTAACTAAAGAAGCCAAAGGCTTTCTATTTTTATGATATTTCCTTGTTATGTCAAATGACAAAAAAAGACACCGAAAAAAATGACCATCTCTAGAAGAAAGGTTTCAATAAACAAAATAAGGAGTTGCTAAGTCCAAGTGAGGGGCTGAACGGGTAGTGCAGGGCCATTGCCTCCCCCTCCAGGATATGGCTCTGGAAAATTTTCCTTTCTTCAGACCTCCCCATTTTAGCCCTAGCCGAGGTAATAAGCCAAAACCAGTCTTTTCCAGCATAGATGCCATCTTTGGCCAAAGCAAAACTTTTGGTTAATTCTAATATCATGATAATCTCATCCGCATTGCAAATACTGCAGCTCCCATTGTGCACCTAACACTAACACAGTTCCAGAAACATCATATAAGAAAGAAAAGGCAGAAAACAAAGTTCCCCATCTACTGGGAGGAGACAACAAGGCCCAATTGGCACCACAATTTTCTGAGGTCTCCCTCCAGGGAGAACAAAAAGTTCATAACCAGCCATCTTGGTGGGACTTTACCCCTCTCCCTTTCTCTCCCCACCCCTTCCTCCCTCTTCCTCTCTCAAGTTAAGCCTGCACTCCACCTCCTCAAGTGAGTACTTTAACACTCATAAAACTCGTTCTTTCCTGCTTACTGTTCATCTTGCCTTTGGATTC
>NW_006439042.1:0-575 GCF_000325575.1 Pteropus alecto
CATAGTATTCTTGTATGATTCTTTATATTTCTGCGGTGTCTGTTGTAATTTCTCTTCTTTCATCATTGATTTTGTTTATTTGTGTCCTTTCTCTTTTTTCTTTAGTGAGTCTAGCCAAAGGTTTATCAGTTTTATTAAACTTCTCAAAAAATCAGCTATTCGTTTCATTTATTTTTTCTATGTTTTGTTTTAAAACTTATTTAATTCTGCTTTAATATTGATATTTCTTTTCTTCTGCGGAATTTCAGCTTCATTTGTTCTTCCTTTTCTAGTTTTTTAAGATGAAGCATTAGGTTATTTATTTGGGCTCATTCTTGTTTTTGGAAGTAGGCCTGTAATGATATGAAGTTTCCTCTTATGATCTTTTTGCTGTGTCTCAAAAAGTTTGTTATGTCGTACTATCTTTATCATTAGTTTCTATGTATCTCTTGTTCTCTCTTTTTATTTCTTCTCTGACCCATTTATTCTTGAGTAGCATGCTGTTTAATCTCCATGTATTTGTGTTTCTTTCTGATTACTTTTACAGCTGATCTTTAGTTTCAAAGCATTATGATCAGAGAATTTCTGGTATGATT
>NW_006439043.1:0-634 GCF_000325575.1 Pteropus alecto
AGAAGAGGATCACATGCCCTAGCTAGAGGACAGGACAGCCAATCAAGACACTCAAACAGAATGGCAAGGAAAAAGAGGCCAAAGGCTATAAAGATGACTTAAGGAGGATATGGGACACTATTAAGGCTCCATATATTCATCTGATTGGTGTAAGTGAAGAAAATCAAGAGGTTAAACAGCTGTTTGAAGAAATAATGATGGAAAACTTCCCTAACCTGGTGAAGGAAATGGACATAACACCCCAGGAAGCTCAGAGGATTCCAAAATCCAGGGACCCAAAGAGGCCCACATCAAGACACGTCATAATTAAAATGCCAAAGGTTAAATACAAAGAAAGAATATTAAAAGCAACAAGAGAAAAAAATAATAATTACATTTAAGGGAACACCCATATGACTGGCAGCTGATTTCACAAAAGAAACTATGCAAGACAGAGGGCTTGGCAAAAAAATATTACAAAGGATGACGACCCAGGATATATAACCAAGAATAATTTATCCAGCAAAGCTATTATTTAAAGTTAATGAACAGATAAAGAGCTTCCCAGACAAAAATAAACTAAAGGAATTTATCACCATGAAGCCAGAATTACAGGAAACTTTGGAGGGATTTCTTTAAGAAGAAAAAACATGTA
>NW_006439044.1:0-372 GCF_000325575.1 Pteropus alecto
AACTGAAAAAGTGTTATAACCAGGAGAACCCTAAATAGACATGGTTCCTAAATGTGATGTAATATTCCGGATGCTATCCTGGCACAAAAAAGACATTAGGTAAAAACTAAGGAAATCTAGATAAACTAGAACCTTAATAATAGTGCACCAATATTGGTTCATTAATTCTGACTAATATACCATTGTAATATAAGCTGTTAATAGTAAGAGAAATTGAGTGTGGGGTACACAGAAACTTCATACTTCTGTAAATCTAAAACTGTTCTTAAATAAAAAGTTTATCTAAAATTACTTTTTAAAATAAAAAGTCGATTTAAAGTTATTCATGGATACTTATTTTGTATTTTGGGAAATTATATATATATATAATTT
>NW_006439045.1:0-773 GCF_000325575.1 Pteropus alecto
TTCTCTAGGGGAGTGAGTCTTAGTTGTGGGCACCCGAAACATACAGCAACTGAATCTCCTAGACTGCCCAGTTCCTCAGTCCTGTAATCTCCACCAGAGGACAGTGACCTTCCCCCACCCTATAATCCAGGACAACAGAGGCAGGCAGGTAACTCCTATGGGCCTCCTGCTCCAGCTCCGGGCAGGTACCAGCCGATACCACCACCCCGGCCATCCTCCTCTGCGAGAAGCACCACTCGAGGGGCATCACACAGACAGGCCCTTTATGGTTTACGTGACTTTCTCGACTAGTGACCTGTACAACTGGAAGGCACAGAATCTGCCTTTCTCTGAGAAACCCCAGGCATTCATAGGACTCTTAGGAAGTGTCTTTCAGTCTCATTGCCTCACCTGGGATGATTACCAACAGCTTTTAATTACCCCCTTCACCAAGGAAGAACACGGACGCATTTGGACTGAAACACAAAAGATAGCTGTGGGAGGGAGGAGAGTTGAAGAAGCAGGGGAACAGACTGAGGAGGAATTTCCCTCCACCCGCCCAGACTGGGGACACAATTCTCAGGCAGGGAGAACAGCATTAGATCGGTACCACCAGATTCTAATTGGGGGAATTAAGATGGCTGCTCATCAACTAACTAACCTTTCTAAGGTAACTGAAGTTATACAGAGACCTCAGGAATCCTCTGGAGCGTTTCTTGAATGAGCCGTACTGGGTATACACCCCCATTGATCCTGAGGCCCTGAGAACCAGCGGGCAATTAATATAGCCTTTG
>NW_006439046.1:0-1010 GCF_000325575.1 Pteropus alecto
AAAAATCGAAGAGGAGGCAATACTTCTCAACTCATCTTATTACCCTGATACCTAAACCTGGTAACAATAACACAAAAAAAGAAAACTACAGACCAATATCTCTCATGAACACAGATGCAAAAATCCTAAATAAGAATCTAGTGAACCGAATATAGCAACAGATTATACACCACAATCAAGTGGGATTCATCTCAGGGGCACAAGGATAGTTCAACATATGCAAATCGATTAATGTGATACACTACATAAATAAATTAAAAAATAAAAATCATATGATCATATCAATAGATGCAGAAAAAGCCTCTGACAGGATACAGCATTGATTTATGATCAAAACACTTAACAAAATCGGTATAGAAGGAAAGTAACTTAACATAATAAAGGCCCTATATGACCAACCCTCAGCCAATATTAAACTTAATGGTGAAAAACTAAAAATCTTCCAAGATCAGCAACAAGACAAGGCTGTCCACTATCGTCACTATTATTCAATATAACATTAGAGGTCCAAGCAAGTGCAATCAGGCAAGAGAAAGATATAAAAAGCATCTAAACAAGAAACAAAGAAGTCACACTGTCACTATTTGCGGATGACATGATTTTCTATATAGAAAACTCTAAAGACTCCACAAGAACACTTCTAGAAACAATATGCAAATACAGTAAAGTTTCTGGATATAAAATCAATGTTCAAAAATCCATAGCTTTCCTATTCTCTAATAATGAAGTGTCAGAAAAAGAAGTAAAAAAAATAATTCCTTTTGCAGTTGCAAAAAAAAGAATAAAATACCTAGGACTAAATTTAACAAAACATATGAAGGACCTATATAATGAAAACTACAAGACTCTATTAAAAGAAATCAAAGAAGATAGAAAGAAATGGAAAGACATTCCGTGTTCCTGGAATGGAAGAATCAACATAGTTAAAATGACCTTATTACCTAAAGCATTTTACAAGTTTAATGCAATCCCCACCAAAATCCTATTGGCATTTTTTAAAGAAATAGAAC
>NW_006439047.1:0-525 GCF_000325575.1 Pteropus alecto
ATGTACTCCTTTAGCTTTTTCTTGTCTGGGAAGCTTGATATCTGTCCTTGAAACATTCAAAGAAGACTTTTTGAGGAACCTTTTGAGAAGACTTAATACCTATTCTTCTCAAACTCTTCCAAAAAATTAAAGAGGAGGCCATACTTCATAATTCATTTTATGAGGTCAATATTACCCTGATACCAAAACCTGATAAAGATAACACAAAATAAAAGAAAACTATAGACCAATATCTCTCATGAACACAGATACAAACATCTTAAATAAAATACTAGCAAACCGAATACAATAAATTTAAAAAATTATACACGTAATTTAAATAAATAAATTTAAAAAAGAAAAAAAGATTATACATCATGATCAAGAGGGCTTCATCCAAAGGGACACAGGGATTTTTTATATATGCAAATCAAATAATATGAGATACAACACAGATAAAGAAAATAAAAATAAAAATCATATAATCACATCAATAGATGCTGGAAATCCCTTTGACAAGACACAGCATCCATTTATGATTAAAAC
>NW_006439048.1:0-672 GCF_000325575.1 Pteropus alecto
CACATCATACATACACCCCAGCACACGGATGCACATACCACATATCGTACCACACACAGAACATGTACACACCACATCACACACATCACACCACACGTAACACACCACACATCACACACACATCACACCACACAGATGCGCATCACACACACAGCATACCACATGCAGAACACACACACACCACACGTTACACACATCACACCACATAGACACACACCACACGCCCAGACGCACGCGCCGCCCTCCCGCTCCGTGTTGCCCGCATCTGGGAGGCACCAGCTTCGCCCTCCCCTGCTGTGTGGACCCGTCTTTGTTGATTCACTTCCACCCCCGGAGCAGCCACCTGGATCACTCCACTCAGAAGGGTCTTCTCCCATCCGTCCCAGGGCCACCGAGCCCATGCCCGTCTCTCGCACCCTAATTAGGAGTGTGTGGCTCTGTCCCCTCCAAGCCCCAGCGGCCCTGAGCCCCCTAGACGCTAACTCCTCTGAGGTCTGCAGTCTGTGTCGTGACCAGTACAGCCGCCCTGCTGCCTCAGCCGCTGAAGGGGAGCGGGAGACCCCAGACCAGCTGGCCGGGCAGGGGGCAGAGGTCAGGCAGAAGCGGGGAGCGTGGCTGCGTGGAGTGTGGCCCAGGCTCCTTCCCACAGCCGCGGTTCCCCCTTCTCCGCTC
>NW_006439049.1:0-471 GCF_000325575.1 Pteropus alecto
ATTTTTATAGTCTTGGCATCTTATCTCTTGCCCTTTTGATTGCGTGTCCTCGGCTTTCCCAACCTTTAGATCCTTTTCCTTATTTATTTTGTTTATTCCATTTAATATACTTTTCATCTCAGATAATGTGTTCTCCATTTCAGACTGGTTCTCTTTTATAATTTCCATCTCCATTTTTATGTTTTTTTATCTCTTTGTTGGAGTTCTCTACACTTCCCAAAAGTTCACTGAGCATCTTTATAACCGGTGTTTTGAACTCTGCATCTGGTAGATTACTTGACTCCATTATATCTGGGTTCCTGTTCTGTTCTCTCATATGGTTTCTGCTTCTTTGTCTTCCCATTTTGGCTGCTCTTCCATGTCTGTTTCTATGTACCGGGCAAAGCTCCTAAATCTCCTGGTCTTATCAGTGTGGATTTGTGAAGTAGGACGTGTTCAGTGGCACAGTCCTGAGAAGGGTTCAGCTGCAGG
>NW_006439050.1:0-947 GCF_000325575.1 Pteropus alecto
ATTATTTTTTCTACTTCTTTTTCTGACACTTGATTTTGTATCTAGACACTTTATTTGCTTATTGTTTCTAGTAGTATTCTTGTGGAGTCTTTAGGGTTTTCTATATAGAGAATCATGTCATCCACAAATAGTGACAGTTTGACTTTGTTTCCTATTTGGATGCCTTTTATATCTTTCTCTTGTCTGATTGCACTCACTATTACCTCCAATGTTATATTGAATAACAGTGGTGATAGTGGACAGCCTTGCCTTGTTCCTGATCTTAGAAGGAAGGTTTTTAGTTTTTCGCCATTAAGTATAATGTTGGCTGAGGGTTTGTCATAGATGACCTTTATTATGTTAAGGTAGTTTCCTTTGTTAAGTGTTTTGATCATAAATGGATGCTGTATTCTGTAGAAGGCTTTTTCTGCCCCTATTGATATGATCATATGATTCTTATTTTCTAATTTGTTTATGTGGTGTATCACATTAATTGATTTGCATTGAACCATCTCTGTGTCTCTGAGATGAAGCCCACTTGATCGCTGTGCATACTCTTTTTAATATGTTGCTGTATTCGATTTGCTAGTATCTTATTTAGGATTTTTGCATCTTTGTTCATGAGAGATATTAGTCTATAGTTTTCTTTTTGCTTGTTATCTTTACCAGGTTTTGGTATCAGGGTAATATTGCCCTCATAAAATGTGTTGGGAAATATTGGCTCCTCTTTGATTTTTTGGAAGAGTTTGAGGAGAATAGATATTAAATCTTCTTTGAATGTTCGGTGGAATTCACTGGTGAAGCCATATGGTCCTGGACTTTTAGTTTTTGGTAGATTTTTGATGATTGTTTCAATTTCCATACTGCTGATAGCTCTATTTAGATTTTCCAGTTCTTGGTTCAGTCTAGAAAGATAGTATTTTTCTAAGTACAGGTCCATTTCTTCCAGGTTATTAAATTTGGTATTA
>NW_006439051.1:0-1519 GCF_000325575.1 Pteropus alecto
AGTTTAGAGCTTTAGTGCAAGAAGTTCAACCGTTCTGGGTTATAACATAGCTGAGCTGCTCATATATGAGTGAAAAAAGCAACATTCTTGCTTCCAAAACGCAGAAGAAATGAGGTGGCCTACAAGGTGTCACACAGATTTCTCTAGACTTTTATATTTTTGCAGTTGACGTACAGTTTATCTTGTACTCTGCATTCTTCTAATAAAAACAAAGGGTAAAGAAAGGGCATTTCGACCCTGGTACGTGGTTACGGTAATTTGCCGGCCACTTCCCAAAGCCCTCATTGCACCTTTCTGTACTGGACTGGGCAGCACAAGGCGGGGGTCACAGTGGCACAGAGAGAGGGCAGGATTCTCTAGACCACGCCCTCTCAGGTGACAGGTGGTTTGGTGTGACCTACAAGAGGGAAGCTCCTGGTCTGAGCACTTCTCCACCAGCAGGAGACAGCAGAGTTGCAGCCAGGAGCAGCCAGGGTGGAGCCTCGGAGGGAGTCTAGCCTGCAAATTAGCTCTGTTCAAGGTTCAGCCAACAGAAGGAAATCGAGACAGTGCGTCTCTTCTCCTTAGGCTGAATGGACCACTTCTGAAGGTCAGATTCACACAGTGTCACCACAGGACTCTGATGGGACACAGACACAGTGGATGCCTCATCTGAACAATGCATCAGGGAAGCCTAGTCCCAGCTGTTATCCTGGGCGTTCATGTGGGTGGCCGTTGTCATAAATGGTAGACAAACACTAAGTGTCAAATAAGACGAGGAATGTGTGTAAAGATTCAAAAGCGAGTGGATGTTTAACAAGAAAATCATCATACTTGAAACAATGAACAAATATCCTAACAAACAGAACCATGTCTAAGGAAATGTCAAAAAATGGAAGTAAAATATGTATGGGGGTCACAGAGAGGATGTGAAGGAGAAAGAGGAAGTGGGCAGGGCCCACTGACCACCAGCTGCTGAATCAGGGATTGTCACTTATCTCTCAGTTGGCCCAGGTCAGCCCATGGCCAGGCTCCTGGAAGGCCCACAGCCGTGCTGAACCAGCCCAGGACAGATCGCAGGCCCGAAGGGTTGGGACAGTGGCCATGTTTTTGCACTCCAGGAATGTGACTGTGATCAGAAAAGGTAGAGTCTACGGTTGATTTCCTTAGAAGCAGCTTAGAAGCAGCTGGGAAACTCTACTCCTTCCTCCTCAGGCACTTGCCCTGCCCCCTCTAGCTGGTGAGAATGATCTCTGCTAACTCCTCCCTTACAAAACCCAGATGAGTCTGGGGCCATGCCACCTTGAAAGCCTGATGCCGTCTGATCTTGGAAGTTCAGCGCGTCGGGCCTGGTTAGTACTTGGATAGGAGACCACCTAGGAAGACCAGGTGCTATGGGCGTAAATTTTAAAAAAAGTAAAAAAAGAAACCCAAATGAGGAGTGCATTTGCATAAACACTAAATCATCACCACCCTAAAGGACTGAGAAAGGGATAAGAGTGGCCTGGGGGAGGCCAGTGAGGTCTCAGGAAAAAGAGCT
>NW_006439052.1:0-1010 GCF_000325575.1 Pteropus alecto
AAGCTAATGTACCAACAGTCAATCCCTGAGATAATTCTTGATGCCTAGCGAGAGACTTTCACCAGAAAATCCAACTATTCCATCTTCAGATTCCTGATTCTCAGAAACTTTAAGTAACAATGGTTGCGGATGTGATTCTTTTTTTTTCCTGGCTTTATCAAAATATGAGATAATTTGTCACTCATATTTACATTGTACAGTTCAATGAGTATCTTTTCAATTATAGTTGTTTATTTCAGTTGTGCATCCTAATGATCAGAGGTCCACATGACTCCCAAATGATCATCTCACTAATCCAGTACCCTACTTCTCTCTTACCTATTTATTACATTGTTATGCTATGCTCTACATCTCCAAATCTATTCCGTAACTACCCATTTGCACCTTTTAAACCTTTTGCTGTTTTTCTTATTCTTCCAAGCCCCCTCCAATCTAGTGGCATCCAAATTTTCTCTTTGTCTTTGAGTTTATTACTGTTTTTTTGTTTGTTTGTTTGTTACTGAATATTTTGTTCTTTAGATTCTCATGAACTTGAAATCATGAGATGATTATCTTGCTCTGTTTGACTATTTCATTTGGCACAATACCCTCTTGGTCCATGAAGCAACATCTTTTTTCTATCCTTTCCTCTTTAGATTGTGTGCATCTTTTAAACTGAAGTAAATCTTTTGTGGGTAGCATTTGTAGGGGGCTTATTTTCTTATCCATTCAGCCACTCTATATTTTGGTTGGAACACTTAATTTTTTTTTTTATTTGAGATCCTTCTTAATCAGAATGTAGTTATCACCATTCTTTGTTTCTGTTTTAGATACATGTTTTTTCTTCATAAAGAAGTCCCTCCAACATTTCATGTAATATTGGCTAGTGTTGATACATTCCTTTAGCTTTTTTTGGGCTGGGAAGCTCTTTATCTGTTTTCTGGCTCTAAATGATAGATTTGCTAGATAAAGTATTCTTGGTGGTAGATCCTAGTGTTACATCACGTTAAATATTTTGTGAAAAGCCCTTC
>NW_006439053.1:0-832 GCF_000325575.1 Pteropus alecto
CGTATGCCAGGCGCCTTCCTGACAACTGTCCCCGTTTTAACATAGTCGGCGTTCCAAATGGAAATAGCTAAATTTACTAATAAACAGTGTTTCCGGTTTGCTAATGGAGAAACTGAGGCACAGAGATACTAAGGAACTTGCTCAGTGTCGCCCAGCAGTCAGTGGTGGAGCCGCAGGTCTGGAGGCGTGGTGGAAAACTCACTGTGTTGTGCATTTATTCAATCAAGGGTAAGAGCCAACGGGCACTGCTAAATATTCACAATTAGTAGGTAACATGTAACACAAGTCGACTTGAAAGTATGGAACTGCACGGCAAATAGAAATTTGATTTCAACAGAAATCTTTTAGATGGAAGCCTGACAAGACTGGAATCAGGATACTTTGTGGAAACGATGATCTGAGAGCCTCCTTAGGACAGCAGACAGCATGGCAGTCTCTTAGCGTGAAGGTCCCGGGTTTGTGCATCAGAGAAGGTACCACACCGTTGTTACTTCTACACCCTCCCAATGGAGAGAGAAGTCTGGCCGCAAGGCAAACAAGACCCTTCCCCTGCTCCAGTGGTGGCCGGACAAGTAATCCACATGAGTCAGAATCTAGCAACCTGTAAAAATTTACGTTCCCGCCAGCAGTGCATGAGCGTTCCTTTCTCACACGCCCCAACCTCTCCAGCACTTGTTATTACTTGTCCTGTTGATCACAGCCATTCTAACAGGTGAGGTGGTCTCTCCTTCAGGTTGTAATGTGCGTTTCCCTAATAGCGAGTGAAGCTGAGCATCTTTTCATATGTCCATTGGCTGTCTGAATGTCTTCTTGGGAGAAGTGTCTGTTCAGG
>NW_006439054.1:0-475 GCF_000325575.1 Pteropus alecto
CCCTGAATCTCCATTAGAATTCCTAGTCGCACTTCTTTTCATTCGTTTATAGGCACGATTGTGAACACAGCTGGCAAGCAGCACTCGAGAGAAACAATTCCCCCGACGGTTCCTCATCTTAATCCACGCAAGGAACTGTGTTCTCGTCGCTTCTCCACAAAAGAGCACGGTTGCGGAGTCGTTTCGAAAAACGTCTTTGGAAATGACCGGGGGGCCGAGTCAGTGTTCCGCCTTGCCTGAACACTCTCTACAGAGTGTACGATCAAAGAGCTTGGCTCTCGAAAGAGAGTTCCCAACTCTTCTCCGCTATGGAAAACTACTCACGTCTTCCACAGAGCTCCAATCAAGACAGAACGGCTTTCAGGTGCCCCAGGGTCTAATTCACTGGGGATAAGAGCATACTGAAATCCAGGGCGAGGGACATGGATTACTGGGCGACAGCATGGGATTATTCTTCATATCATTCCAGGGCTTG
>NW_006439055.1:0-302 GCF_000325575.1 Pteropus alecto
AGCCGATACCACCACCCCGGCCATCCTCCCCTTGCTAGAAGCACCACCCCAGGGAAATCACACAGACAGGCCCTTTATGGTGTATATGCCTTTCTCAACTAGTGACCTGTACAACTAGAAGGCACAGAATCCGCCTTTCTCTGAGAAACCCCAGGCATTAATGGGACTCTTCGAGAGTGTCTTTCAGATTCACCGCCCCACCTGGGACGATTGCCAACAGCTTTTAATTACCCTCTTCACGGTGGAAGAACACAGACGCATTTGGAATGAAACACAAAAGATAGCTGTGGGAGGGAGGAGAG
>NW_006439056.1:0-422 GCF_000325575.1 Pteropus alecto
TGGTATCAAAATAATATTGACCTCATAAAATGAGTAGGAAAGTATTGCCAATTTTTTGGAAGAGTTTGAGAAGAATCGGTATTAAATCTTCATTTTTTGGAAGAGTTTGAGGAGAATAGGTATTAAATCTTCTTTGAATGTTGGAAGAATTGACTGGTGAAGCCATCTGATCCTGGATTTTTACTTTTTGGTAGGTCTTTTATTATTGTTTCAATTTCCATACTGCTCATCGGTCTATTTAGATTTTCCTGTTTTTCTTGATTCAGTCTAGGAACATTGTATTTTTTCTAAGTACAGGTACATTTCTTCTAGGTTATTAAATTTGGTATTATATTCTTTTTCATAGTATTCTTGCATGATCTTTTGCATTTCTACGATGTCAGTCGAAATTTCCCCTCCTTCATCCCTGATTTTGTTTATTT
>NW_006439057.1:0-938 GCF_000325575.1 Pteropus alecto
CCTCCATTTGGTCGACTCTACTTCTCAAGCTTGCTCTTTCATTTTTCCACTCTTGCTGTGTGCTCTCCAGAAATTCTATTTTGTTACTTTTGAGGGTCTCAATCTCCTTGCTCTGCTTATTTAGTTGTTTTTTTGATTCCTGAAATTGTTGATTTGAGTTGTTTTTGATCTCTTTGAGTTTTTTTCAGAAATACCATCCTGAATTCTCTGTCATTTAAGTCGCATATTTCTATGTCTGTACGCTTATTTTCTGGAGATTTTTCTCTTCCTTTCTGAGATGCCTTGTCACCTTGTTGTTCATGGTGTTTAATGGACTATTTCTCTGCATGGGCATTAATGGAAGTGTATTCTGTTGTTTTTCCAGAAAGAAGATTTATTATATAAAGGTCTATCTTTAGCCTGCAGAGAACGCGCTTTTCTTTTGGTTTCTAGTAGGTGGCGTCTAAGTCACTTGGATCCCTGCTTTATATAAAGCCTAAGTGTCTTTTTTATTTTCTTGTAGATATTTAATCACACTTGCTACTCTCTGTTTCAGTCCCTGTCAGTGTTAGCAACAGTTTCATTAGAGTTTGCTCAGATTCCCCTGGGGCTCCGTGGTGATCCATCACTGAGGATAGGGAAGAGGGGTCCTTTGGGTTGGCAATTGGGGGCTGCGGCTCAGCTTCGTTTTTGCAACCGAGGCTGATAAAAATCAGCTGTTGTTTCTCTACCATCCTGTCCTGATCCTCTGCTTTCTGCCCTGATGAGTAGGCCCTGCTGCCGGCTGCTAGAAGTTCTGGCACTTCTAGGCTGGCTGATCAGGGAAGTTGCCGCACCTTCTCCCGTCCCCCTCCTCTTGCAAGGAGCTCTGGCTGCTTGGAGAGGCAGCTTCTTTATTTCTCTGAATCCACTGCCCAAAACCCTGGGTTCTGACCTGTGGTAGCTCTTGTGCGCAGATC
>NW_006439058.1:0-736 GCF_000325575.1 Pteropus alecto
GAAGCACAAAAGACCCCGAATTGCCAAAGCCATCTAAGAAAAAAGAACAGGGCTGGAGCCATCACTCTGCCTGACTTCAGATTATACTACAAAGCAACAGTAATCTAAACGGCATGGTATTGGCGGTGAAACAGACACACAGACTAGTGGAATGGTATTGAGAGTCCAGAAGTAAACCCATATTTATATGGGCAAATAATTTTCAACAAAAAAGCCAAAAACATACAGTGGAGAAAGGAAAGCCTCTTCAATAAATGGTTCTGGGAAAACTGGAAAGTCAGATGCAAAAGAATGAATCTAGACTGTTGTCTATCACCACACACCAAAATTAACTCAAAATGGATTAAGGACCTGAATATAAGACCTGAAACAATAACATGGAGGGGAAAAACATAGGAGAGAAACTCAAGGACCTTGGACTTAAAGAGGATTTTATGAATTTGACCTCAAAGGCAAGGGAAGTAAAAGCAAAAATAAATGAATGGGACTACATCAAACTAAAAAGCAAAAAGAAATCATCAATAAATTAATAAGACAGCCATTTGAATGGGAAAATATATTTGCAAGCAACGCCTCTGATAAAGGCCTAATATCTAAAATATACAAAGAACTTATACAACTCAATAACAACAAACAAACGATTTAATCAAAAAATGGGCAGAGGATCTGAACAGACACTTATCCCTAGAGGACATACATAAGGCCAATAAATATATGAAAAGATGCTCAACATCGC
>NW_006439059.1:0-403 GCF_000325575.1 Pteropus alecto
ATACCCAAGTTGTCATTCTATTCCTCTATCTATCTTGCATGTGGAGTCTCTGAGTCTCCCGTGCGTGGGGTTCTCATACATGTGAATGTATTAAATTGCATTATTTTCATGTGCTTATCTTTCTCACATCTATTTGATTATTTTACCAGACAGGAGAGCCTTGAGGGTGAAGGGAAGTGTATTTCTCCTCTGCAGTCGGCACCATGATCAAGATAAACTCATCACTGGGACACCTCACTTTCCTGTGATGCCGCTGCGGATGAAGAGATGCTCGGGCATCTGACATAGGCCAGCGTAAGGTAAGGATTCTTACCATGTCAGCACATCCCCAATTCTTAACGACAACCTGAAATTTTATGTCTAAAATACCTGTTAGGTTGGAAGCTCCAAAACATAAAATGTG
>NW_006439060.1:0-546 GCF_000325575.1 Pteropus alecto
TATATATATATATATATAATTAGGAGTAAAGTGGCTACCAGGAAGATAGAGGCAGAGGAGTGCAAACATAAGAACACGGCATTACTAGCTTAAACAATAAGAAGAGAATTACTATAGCAAGATAGTAATGAATGTTCAGCATACATAGGGACAAATAGAGACAACAATGCCTGAAAAGGGGAAGATTCAAAGATCCAAATTCACAAAGGAGAATGGAGATAAGACACATGTGGAAGAAAATGGATATAGATATATCTATATCTATATCTAGATAGATAGATAGATAGATAGATAGATAGATAGATAGATAGATAGATAGACATAGATATAGATATTTAACTATCTTCTACATATTTATAATGGTAACCACATGCCAAAGATTCAGAACTGAAGTATGTAACATAAACAAGAAGGACAAAAGAGAAAACCCACAGAAGCCAACCAAAATAAAGAAAACAGAAACACGAGGACAAGGAAGCAATGTAAATACCAAGCTACCATAAAATAAAAAATAAAATGGCTATTAGAAGACCTCATATTTCAATA
>NW_006439061.1:0-279 GCF_000325575.1 Pteropus alecto
CCCATAGGCTCCTTAAATTATCATTATAGTCTTGGTTCCTTTTTTTTCGCCATTCTGGTTGGTTGTCCTTGGCTTTCCCACCCTCTGTATCGGTGGTTCAGTCCTCTTCTTTATCCACTCTGTTGATTTTCCTGTAATATTACTCTTCATCTCAGATAATGTGTTCTTCATTTCTGACTGGTTCCTTTTTATAATTTCCATTTCCATTTTTATGATTCTTATCTCATTGTTAAAATATTCACTGAGTTCATCTACACTTTCCTTAAGTTCATTGAGCAT
>NW_006439062.1:0-397 GCF_000325575.1 Pteropus alecto
AAGAAATAGTACATTAAACACCATGAACAAGCAAGGTGACAAGGTATCTCAGAAAAAAAGAAAGAGAAAAATCTCCATAAAATAAGCTTACAGACATAGAAATATACTACTTAAATGACAGAGAATTGAGGATGGTATTTCTTAAAAAAAAAAAAAAAAAACACCTCAATGAGATACAAAATAATACATATCAACAATTCCAGGAATTGAAAAACAACTAGACCAGCAGAATGAGTTATTTACCAATGAGACTGAAACCCTTAAAAAGAACAAAATGGAACATCTGGAGATGAAGAAGACACTGAAAGATGAAGAATGAAGTAGCAAGCTTGGGAAATACAGTCAACCAAATGGAGGACAGCATCGGTGATAATGAAGACAGAAATCTAGAAATAAA
>NW_006439063.1:0-542 GCF_000325575.1 Pteropus alecto
GATAGTAATGAACGTTCAACATACATAAGGACAAACTGAGACAACAAGGACTGAAAAGGGGAGGATTCAAAAATCCCAATTCACAATGGGAATGGAGATAAGGCACGTGCAGAAGAAAATGGACCACTGTATATATATATAACTATCCTTAACATATTTGTAATGTATTCGTGATGGTAACCACACACCAAAGATTCATAACTGAAGTATATAACATAAAACAAGAAGAGCCAAAGGCAAAACCCACAAAAGCCAACCAGAATAAAGAAAACAGAAACACAAGGACAAGGAAGCAGTGGAAACACAGAGCTACCAGAAAGCAAAAGATAAAATAGATATAAGAAGATCTCATATTTCAATAATTACCCTAAATATAAATGAACTGAACTCACCAATAAAAAGGCATAGAGTTGCACAATGGATCAAAAAACAAAACCCAACCATAGTCTGCCTCCAGGACACACATCTCAACTCCAAAGACAAATATAGACTAAAAGTCTTCTTTTGAAATAGACTTCAAAATTTAAAAAAGATAAAGAAAG
>NW_006439064.1:0-877 GCF_000325575.1 Pteropus alecto
ATATTTCTCTTGCCTGATTGCACTTGCTAGTACCTTCAATGTCATATTGAATAACAGTGACGATAGTAGACAGACTTGTCTTGTTCTTGATCTTAGAGAGAAGGCTTTTAGTTTTTCACCATTTAGTATAATGTTGGCTGAGGGTTTGTCATATATGGACTTTATTATGTTAATGTACTTTCTTTCTTTATCGATTTTGTTAAGTATTCTGTTCATAAATGGATGCTGTATCTTATCGAAGATGTTTCCTGCATCTATTGATATGATCATATGATTCCTATTTTTTAATTTGTTTATGTGGTGTATCACATGAATTGATTTGCATACGTTGAACCATCCCTGTGCCCTTGGGATGAAGCCCACTTGATCATGGTGTATAATATTTTTAATATGTTGCTGTATTCAGTTTGCTAGTAACTTATTTAGGATTTTTGCATCTGTGCTCATGAGAGATATCAGTCTGAAGTTTTCTTATTTGTATAATCTTAACCAGATTTTGGTAACACGTTAACACTGGCCTCATAAATGCGTTGGGAAAAATTGCCTCCTCTTTGATTTTTTTGGAAGATTTTGAGGAGAAAAGGTATGAAATCTTTGAATGTTTGGTAGAATTCACTGGCGTAGCCATCTGTTCCTGGACTTTTACTTTTTTGGTAGGTTTTTGATGATTGCTTCATTTTCCATAATGCTGATTGGTCCATTTAGATTTTCCAGTACTTCTTGATTCAATCTAGGGAGGTTGTATTTTTCTGAGTACTTGTCCATTTCTTCTAAGTTATTAAATTTGGTGTTCTACATTTTTCATAGCATTCCTGTATGATCCTTTGTATTTCTGTGATGTCTCATAATTTCCCCTCTTTCATCCCTGATTTTTTTT
>NW_006439065.1:0-496 GCF_000325575.1 Pteropus alecto
TTTGGGAAATTCTCATCAACTATTTGACTGAAAATCCTTTCTAGTCCCTGTTCCTTTTCCTTCCCTTTGATAATGCCCATTATTCTTTGTTTCCTCTCCTGATGGTATCAGGTAGTTCTTGTATTTCTCTTTCATTATTTTTCATTCTTCAGTTTCTCTCTTCTTCTTTCTGATTTATTTCAAAATATCTGTCTTCAATATCACTGATCCTTTCCTCTATTTGGTCGACTCTATTTCCCAAGTTTGCTATTTCATTTTTCAACTATTTCAGTGTGTATTTAATCTCCAGAAGTTCTATTTGGTTCTTTTTAAGGGTTTCAGTCTCCTTGCTAAAGAACTCATTCTGCTCATCTAGTTGTTTTTTCAATTTCTGAAATTGTTGATACAACTCGTTTCAGATCTCACTGAATTTTTTTCAGAAATACCATCCTGAATTCTCTGTCATTTAAGGCAGATGTTTCCATGTCTGTAAGCTTACTTTCTGGAGATTTTTCTC
>NW_006439066.1:0-370 GCF_000325575.1 Pteropus alecto
GGGCTGTGAGCCCACTGCTGGCCTTTGGGTGCTCATCGTTGTGCACAGCCCTGGTGGCTGACGGGGTTCGGGGGCGGGACGGGGCCTGAGAGGAGGGGGCCCGAGAGGAGGGGGCGTGCCTCCCTAGATGCGGGACACGACACGTGTCGAGATCACAGCGGTACGTCTACCTCCTCGACAGATGGAGAATATGCCTTTCTCCCTATTTTCTTAACTTTGGCGGGAATTGGGGTTAAATGTTTACTGAGATGATTCTTTCTGTTTAAGACAGAAAGGAAGCGTGAGGAAAGGCGGGGGGAGGGACGCCCCAGACGTGTGGCTCTGATGAGCGTGGCCGGCTCCCCGGGGCTCCCCAGCCACTGTCCACGCG
>NW_006439067.1:0-202 GCF_000325575.1 Pteropus alecto
TCTCATGTTGACAGTAGAGAACTAGCAGTGGAATTTTTACTTTAAATGTAACGACACAACAAAATGAACAAAAATGAAATTATACTTATAGATATATACCAACTGGCCCAATGGAAACATCAGTGACAACTCCTGTATGTGAGGTATGGATGATTCCCTAAATTTCCTATTATGTGTTTTTGTCAACATTTAAGCAGTCACT
>NW_006439068.1:0-513 GCF_000325575.1 Pteropus alecto
TGAAGAGGTTTTCTTTTCTCCATTGTATGTTTTTGTGTTTTTTTTTCTTTTTTTTTGTCGAAAAATATTTGCTCATATAAATATGGGGGTTTACTTCTGGAGTTTCAGTTCTGTTCCACTGGTCTGTGTGTCTGTTTTTCTGCCAACACCATGCCATTTTGATTATTGTAACTTTGTAGTTTAATTTAAAGTCAGACAGAGTGATGCCTCCAGCCTTCTTCCTTTTTCTTAGAATTGCTTTGGCTATTTGGGGCTTTTGGTGCTTTCACACAAATCTGATGATTTTTGTTCTATTTCTTTAAAAAAATGTTGATGGGATTTTGATGGAGATTGCATTAAATCTGTATAATGCTTTATGTAATAAGGTAATTTTAACTATGTTGATTCTTCCAATCCAAAAACATGGGATATTTTTCCATTTCTTTGTGTCTTCTTCAATTTATTTTAATAGTGTCTTATGGATTTCACTGTATGTGTACTTCACATGTTTCGTTAGGTTTATTCTTAGGTATT
>NW_006439069.1:0-702 GCF_000325575.1 Pteropus alecto
GAGTAGCTCATGACCACGGCGCCTGGCTGCTCTGTTGTTCTTAATCTTAATCGCATCTGCTGCTTCAGCTCCATGCGGCGGCTTTGTGCTGGTCGTCCAGGGAACTGCCGGGCGCGGAGCGCTGATTGGTGCCGGTCCCTGGCTGAGGTCGGAGGGTCCAGGTTCTAGGAGTAGAGTGTGTGCAGTGAACGTGTGTGCATGTGCGCGTGTGCGCGCACACGTATGTTTACCAGGCAAAAAAAATGTTTCAGAAAGGGAGCTGCTTCCGGGCGAGGTCAGCTGGCCGGCGGTTCCGACGTGGGGACTTCGTGGACCAAGACAATTTTAAACAAAGGAGGGCCAGGGTGTAGACCAACACAAGACCTACCGAGTTTTTAATTGGGCTCAGAAAGCACGTTAAACAATACAGTTATTTTATGAGAGGAGGGGACCTCTAGGAGTCCTGTCATCTCTGACTACTTTGTGAAAAACTCCCACGGCACAGGCCCCCATGTCTTCTGTCCCTCCGTGTCCACACTTCTGCTATGGGACATGGCCCCAAGGGACAGGGAAGAGGTCCCGAGAGACGCCATCAGCATCGGCCTCACCATCATCGCCGTCGCCACTATTATAACCACTACCATCATCATCGCCACCACCGCCATCACCATCACCAACATCACCATCATCATCACCATCACCAACATCGAAGGTCGCACAGCC
>NW_006439070.1:0-372 GCF_000325575.1 Pteropus alecto
CAATCAAAAAACGGGCAGAGGACCTGAACAGACACATACCAATGGCCAACAAATACATGAAAAGATGCTCAACATCGCTAGCTATTCGGGAAATGCAAATCAAAACCACAATGAGATACCATCTCACACCTGACAGAATAGCTATAATCATAAGGACAAGTAAGGACACGGAGAAAAATGAATCCTCATACACTGATGGTAGGACTGCAAACTGGTACAGCCACTATGGAAAACAGTATGGAGGTTCCTCAAAAAACTAAGAATTGATCTACCATATGATCCAGCAATCTCTCTACTGGGTATTTAACAAAGATTTGAAAACCCAGATCTGAAAAGGTATTTGCACACCGATGTTCAAAGCAGCATTATTCA
>NW_006439071.1:0-754 GCF_000325575.1 Pteropus alecto
GTATGAGGGTTCCCTTTTCTCCACATTCTCGCCAATGTTTGATTTTTGATTTATTGATGATAGCCAGTCTAATAGTGTGAGGTAATATGTCATTGTGGTTTTAATTTGCCTTTCTCTGATGATTACTGACCTTGAACATCTTTTCATATGTCTATTGGAGAAATACCTGTTCAGATCTTCTGCTCATTTTTAAATCAGATTGTTTTTTGGTTGTTGTTGATTTTTATGAGTTCTTTATAAATTTTGGATAGTAACTCCTTGTCAGATGTATCATAGGCAAATATCTTCTCCCATTCAGTATGTTGTCTTTTTGTTTTGTTGATGGTTTCCTTCGCTGTGCAAAAACTTTTTAGTTTGATGTAGTCCCATTTGTTTATTTTTAATTTTGTTTTCCTTGCCTGAGGAGATATATCAGGAAAAAAAATTACTACTAGCAATATCAGAGAGCTTGCTGCCACTGTTTTCTTCTAGAAGTTCTATAGTTTTGGGTCTTACATTTAAGTCTTTCATCAATTTTGAATTTATTCTATATGGTGTAAGAAGGTGGTCCAATTTCATTTTTATTTTGCATTTATCTGTCCAGTTTTCCCAACGTCATTTGTATATTATTGCTTCCTTTGTCATAAATTAAATAACCATATAGGCATGGATTTATTTCTGGGCTCTCTATTCTATTCCATTGATCAATGTGTCTGTTTTTATGCTAGTATCATGTTGTATTGATTACTATAATCTTGTAGTATAGTTTGATATC
>NW_006439072.1:0-1440 GCF_000325575.1 Pteropus alecto
CCCAGCACCTTGCACAGTGTCTAGGACATACACATCGAATGAATGAATGAGCGAATGGACCAGTGGTCGATCGTTTCCGTTTCCGTGCGATGGGCATAGGTCGGACAGCCTCGTGGACAGTGCTCATACCTGGGAGTGGCTGAGCTGGGCTTGGTGCTGCCAGGGTCTTGCTCGGTGACTCTGGTCAAATCGCTTACCCTCTCTGGTGTTTGGTCTGAGCGTGACCCAGAGATGGACTATCTGCGCCTCTCCCTTTAGCCACTTCTCGGGGAGCTGGAGGGAAGACATCCTCCGTGGCCATCAGAGCCTTGGGCAGCACTGACACTATCATTTGGGGAAAGCGGTTCCTGAGGGACAGGTTAGAGACTGTCACCTGAGCTGTGAGCTCGACCCATGGGGAAAGCTGATGAGCGGCAGGGAATGGTCATGGCCCCGGTAGCAGCGCCTCACAGGCGCACAGCGTGGGGCGGGGCTTGCGGAGCACCTTCCCACCCCGTGCCCTGTTCCGGTTATTTTCAGACGCTCCTGTGAACTTGGTAAGGCAGGACGACTATTATTTTTGTTAATTGTGGTAAAATCCATATAATAAAGCACGCAGTCTTAAAAAGTTGTAACATATAGCATAAGCGGCCTAGAAATCCAATTTAAAGGATACAGTTGGGTGGCACCGAGCACACTCACAATGCTGTGCAGCTGTCACCGCTGTCTAGCCCCAGAAGCTCTCATGACCCCGAAGGGGAGCTCGGTCCCCATCAGCAGCCACACCCCACTCTCTCCAGTCCCTGGAGACCAGCGGTCTGTCTCCTGTCTGTGGGTTTGCCCGTTCTGGGCATTTCACAGAAAGGGCATCTTAGGATATGTCACCTTTCGTGACTGGCTTCTGTCATTCAGCATAAGGCTTTCAGGGGTCATCCGTGTTGGAGCAGGTGTCACTACCGTTCCTTTCTAGGGACAGTTGTGTTTATCTTCGTCTTATAGATGGGGGAGGGGTACTTGGTTAATGGTCAAGAGTATGAGATCTGGGGTAAACGGTTGTAATTTCTAGTTCTGAATTTCCCACCAGCTGTGTGGCCTGGTGACAGCTTCATCAAGCCTCAGTTTCCTCATCTGTCAAATGGGCAGCAGAGAAATTGTGGATAGATACGAAGATCAAGTAAGAAGATGCCGGTGAGGCGTTTAGGTCCATGGCCAGCACAAAGGACGTGCTCAGTAAATGGTAGCTTTTAAGTAAATTTAAGCCTTTGAGGCTCAGAGAGGTGAAGTGACAGGTAGTCGTGGAGCTGGGCTCTGAACCCAGAGCTGTTTTAAATACACAATTATAAACTATGACATAGGTGTCCCTTCTCTCCCCCATACATTGCATATCAGTAATGCCAAGGGGTTCCCACCAGGACTCTGAGCCTCAGTTTCCCCATCTCTGGAGTGAGAATACGAATGTGT
>NW_006439073.1:0-274 GCF_000325575.1 Pteropus alecto
CGCGGCAAGCAAATCGGAGCTGCGGAGGGGCTGCCAAAGCCGACGCACGGCTTCACGTACGCGCACAGGCCAGGTGCTTCTATGGTTAATAAGAGGTGAATCTTTAAGAGCGTAATACCGCATGTAGAGCAGCCTTCCAGTGTTACACCTTCCCCCGATCAACAGACGCCTTAAGTACGACCACTTCCTTGCAGGGAGAAGTTCTGACATTAGAAAGGGCTTAGCCTCAGAGGGAAGGGGATCGCTGTGAAAAAGCTTGATCTTTCAGGGTAAT
>NW_006439074.1:0-643 GCF_000325575.1 Pteropus alecto
CACATGGAACATTTTTCAGGATAGACCACATATTAAAACACAAAACAAAGCTCAATAAATTTAAAAAGATTGAAATCATATCAACCGTCTTCTCTGATCACAATGGTATGAAACTAGAAATCATCTACAAGAAAAAAATGGAAAATACACAAACACATGGAGGCTAAATAACATGCTACTAAACAATGAATGGGTTATCAATGTGATCAAGGAAGAAATCAAAAGATATCTAGAGACAAATGAAAATGAAAACACGACTCAAAATCTATGGGACACAGCGAAAGCAGCCCTAAGAGGGAAATTCATAGCAATACAGGTTTACCACCAGAAACAAGAAAAAGCTCAAATAGATAATCTAACTTTACAATTAGAAGAACTAGGAAAAGAACAGCAAACAAAGCCCAAAGTGAATAGAAGGAAGGAAATAATAAAGGTCAGAGCGAAAATAAACAAAATAAGAGTCTAGAAAAATATACAAAAGATTAATGAAACCAAGAGTTGGAACTTTGAAAGGATAAACAAAATTGACAGACCCTTAGTCAGACTCATCAAAAAAAAAAAAAAAAGAGAGAGAGAGAGAGGACTCAATTAAAATCAGAAATGAAAGCAGAAATAACTTGGACTCCACAGAAATACAAAGGAT
>NW_006439075.1:0-490 GCF_000325575.1 Pteropus alecto
ATGTCTCTGTCCAATTTTCCCAGCACCATTTATTGTAAATGAAGAGACTGTCTTTATCCCATTGTATTTTCTTGCCTTCTTTGTCATATATTCAGTGAGCATATCGGCGTAGATTTATTTCTGGGCTCTCTGTTCTCTGACCAAAGTATCTGTTTTTATGCCAGTACCGTGATGTTCTGATTACTATAGCCTTGTCATATACTTCGATATCAGGTAGTATGATACCTCCAACTTTGTTCTTCTTTCTCACGATGGCCGTAGCTATTCGGGGTTTTTTATGGTTCCATATAAATTTTAAGATTATTTGTTCTAGCTCTCTGAAAAATGCCATTGATATTTCGATAGGGTTTGTATTGAATCTGTAGATTTCTTTGAGTGGTATGGGCATTCTAATCATGTTGATTCTTCCTACCCATGAGCACGGTATATGCTTCCATTTATTGGTATCTTTTTCCATTTATTTTTTCAATGACTTATAATTTTCTGAGAA
>NW_006439076.1:0-543 GCF_000325575.1 Pteropus alecto
TTCTGTTAGATTGCTTGACTCTATTGCTCCTGGATCTCTGTTCTATTATCATATGATTTCTACTTCTTTGTCTTCCTATTTTGGCTGCCTCTCTGTATCTATTTCTATGTACTAAGCAAAGTTCCTAAGTCTCCTCATCTTATTAGTGTGGCTGTGTGTACTAGATTTCCAGTGGCACAGTCTTAAGAGGTGTTCAGCTGCAGGCCAATTTTAGCCCCAGCCTGTGCCCCTCCAGGATGACATGTTAAGATTCAGCAAACAATCCACAGATGCTATGCTTAGAGTTGCCTCAAGAGGCCATGCCAGAGACCCAGGTCAGCTGCCACCAGTGTGAATCTTGGAGCTGGCTCAGTAAGGAGTACTGGACTCATCGAGGACACAATTGGACATGGCTTGGGTGGGGCCGCAAGTTGTGGGGGAGAGAGTTTCAGGAAACCCTCTGGATGGGAACAATCTCTGTTATCCAGTTTGATGACATCTTAGCTATGGTGGTGGCATTGCATTCACACACTGGGAGTGGGGGGAGACTCAACAGAAGAACAA
>NW_006439077.1:0-242 GCF_000325575.1 Pteropus alecto
TCCAGATACCCTTCTCCCTTCTGAAACTGATTAAGAGCCCCATGCGTGTTTGAAACTGACCTCATTCACGTCTACTCTTGATGATTTGCAAAAGACTCCTCTAGGTAGAGCTGATTTCTCATGGTTTACAGATGGTCCGTACGTAAAAAAATGACAATGGTAAATACTGCACTGGTTAAGCCATCGTAACCCCCTCTGAAGACATCAAGGTGGCATTTTTGCCTTTACCTACTTCAGCACAG
>NW_006439078.1:0-431 GCF_000325575.1 Pteropus alecto
AGAATTGCTAAACTAATTTTGTTTTTCGTTTGTTTGGTTTTTAGGCGAGGCGACCCTTGGTTGACCTCGCAGATTGCAAGGACCTTCTCGGCTTACGATCCCTTATTTTTTATTTTTTACACCTACAGCACCTGGTCTTCCTGGGTGGTCTCCCATCCAAGTACTAACCAGGCCCGACCCTGCTTAGCTTCCGAGATCAGACATCGGGCTTCTTCAGAGTGACATGGCTGGAGAGTAAATTAATTTTGAACAAGAATAATACAGTGGAAGCAATCAGTCTGCCCCATTTCAACACACACACACACACACACACACACACACACGGACACACGGACACACACACGTACACACACACACACACACACACAAACCGAGACTGTGCTGCCTGGCAGAGGCCGGACACACAGATCAATGGACAGATGGAGAACCCA
>NW_006439079.1:0-365 GCF_000325575.1 Pteropus alecto
CTCAAACTCTTCCAAAAAATCAGAGGAGGCAATACATCCTAAATCATTTTATGAGGCCAATTTTATTCTTATACCAAAATTTAGTAAACACAACAAAAAAGAAAGCTACAGACCAATATCTCTCATGAACGAGATGTAAAAATCTTAAATCAGATAATAGTGAACCAATACAGCAACATATTAAAAAGATTATAAACCATGATCAAGTGGGCTTCACCCCAGGGGCACAAGGATGGTTCAACATACGCAAATCAATTAATGTAATACACCGCATGAACCAATTACAATACAAAAATCATATGATCATATCAATAGATCAGAAAAGGCCTCTGACAAAATATAGCATCCATTTATGATCAAAACAC
>NW_006439080.1:0-587 GCF_000325575.1 Pteropus alecto
ATAGGATACTATAGCATAGGGTAGGGTAGGGTAGGATAGGATAGTATAGGATAAGATAAGGTAGGGTAGCATAGGGTAGGGTAGGGTAGGGTGGGATAGGATAGAATAGGATAGAGTAGCATAGGGTAGCATAGGGTAGGGTAGCATAGGGTAGGGTAGAGTAGCACAGGGTAAGGTAGGGTAGGGTAGGGTGGGATAGGATACTGTTTAATAACATATAATTATGGAATAGTTACCTCTGTACACATGTCCCTCTTCTTCTTCCTTTCTTTCCCTTCCAGCTTAACGGAGCATGTTAACGGATTGGATAGGGTAGGGTAGGGTAGGGTGGGATAGGATACTATACTATAGCAGAGGGTAAGGTAGGGTAGGGTAGCATAGGGTAGGGTAGGGTAGCACAGGGTAAGGTAGGGTAGGGTAGGGTGGGATAGGATACTGTTTAATAACATATAATTATGGAATAGTTACCTCTGTACACATGTCCCTCTTCTTCTTCCTTTCTTTCCCTTCCAGCTTAACGGAGCATGTTAACACAAAAGTAGCATAGGGTAGGGTAGGGTAGGGTAGCATAGGGTAAGGTAGGGTAG
>NW_006439081.1:0-797 GCF_000325575.1 Pteropus alecto
CACAATCGCGGCATGCCACTGAGTGAGGGCGTGTTGGAATCAAACCACAGGCCTCATTACTCCAGATGTTGTTCTGATCGCAACAGAAGAGATTTATTCCAGCACCGCTTTCAGTTGAAGGTGGTTCACAGGAAAAAGGGAGACGTGTTTCAGAATTATCGGTGGAGCTCTTCGAAAACCAAAATATACATCTCAATCCAACCCAACATCCTCATCGCAGTCAGAATTTCTTGACGTACAAGATAGGCAACTTTGTTTTAAAAAGTTGATTCTGACACGCCCTCGCTGGTGGAGAGGTATGTTGAGAACGCCAGTTTACAAGAACTAGGGACAACAGGACAACAGAGCCCTGTTCCCCATTCTTCCGGTAGCTTAACGCATGCGAACAGTGCAACGAAGCCCCACGCTGGACCCTGCGAAAGAACAGAAGAATCCCAGGCTTCAAGCAGCTCTGGTGGAACCATCGAGAAATCAGACATCACACACGTGAATAGAAAGGCCACACGCACAGCAGAATGGGGCAGGCCCTCAGGAGCATATTTAGCCACCCATGATGCCTGGGGCCAGAATCTTCAGGTGGCTCCTTGGCAAGGTTACCAGGGCGCAGTGCATCATGGGTGCGTGCTGTGGATGACTCAGCACCCATGTGAGTGTCTTCAAGCACAGCCGCTCAAGAGGCTTCCCACTTTCACAGTCAGGGGAGGGCACAGAGCTGGAGGAAGGATGTCCCCTCACGCCCTCCCCAAATGACAGGCTGCAGACCTCCATCTCTTCTACACGCAGAAGCCCCAGCTGGG
>NW_006439082.1:0-243 GCF_000325575.1 Pteropus alecto
GTGAGTCTAGGTGCTGCTTAGCAAGGAGCACCTGATTTGCTGAGGCTATGCCAGGATGTGGCTTGGGTGGGGCCCGGATTAGGGGAGGCGGTGTTTCAGGGAATCCTCTGGGTGGAGCGACCTCTGTTATCCAGTTTGATGAGGTCATGGCTATGACGGTGCTGTGCCCACACACTGGGAGAGAGGAGGGCTCAACAAGGAACAATGAATACTGCTGGCACTTCTGTACTGAGTGAGTCTCAC
>NW_006439083.1:0-3418 GCF_000325575.1 Pteropus alecto
AGTAGCGGCCTTAAAATATTTGATTTAAGCCTACTCGTACAAGGTCATCTCTGATTATATTTATTAACCAAAACCAGAAGACCTTGGACGTTCTCACCCCACGTGCCGCTCATCCAAAGTCACTGCGATAAGCCCCAAATAAAGAGAAAAGGCTGAATAAAAGGGGGAAAAAAAATCTCGGTTCCTCGTCTTCCCTTTCTTTTTTATTAAAATACTTGTCTGTCATGATTATGGATCTTGAGCTCTAATGAGCCACCGGCATTACCGTTATTTATTGCTTTGGTGTGAGATCTTTTTTTATTATTTGTTTGGGCTGGAGCTCAGTCATAGATTTATTGCTTTCCTCATGACCGGCCTTAAAATATTTGATTTAAGCCATCAGAATGCAAATAACTTCAGATATCCTCATAAATGGAGACACCAAGGACCGTTTTATTGTTAGAAAGAAAATCGCGAATAAGAAATAATGCCGATAACAGTACAATAGTCTCTGTATTTACAAAAGAAAAAAAGAAAAATGGAAGAGGCTGGAAGAAAAATGGAAGAGGCGGGGGAGGTATTTACGGCTAAAAGTTTGACAATTTAATTTTAAAATCTAAAATACCGCCTTCCGCTCAGCCCCTCGTAAACTCTAAGAGGTTTATGACTTTCATTCCATCTTTCGTCTGTGGAAGGTCCTCCTCAGATGACCCACAGGTCATTTTACTTGGAGAGGGATGACCACATGACCTCACGGTGAGTCCAGTCGATGAATTCTCTGCTGAGGACTGATGGTTCTCAACACCCAGTGGCCAGCTCGGTGCCTGGTCAGCTAGTTGCTCAGCTCACGTTAGCAGAGTGAACAAGTGCAGGAAAATGTGTCCTGCGGAGGGTACCGGCCCTTTCATCGACACAGTGACGCTGGAGTCCTGCCTGAGCCCAGCAAGGGAGCTATTATGGTCCCCATTTGAGAGATGAGGTCATTGAGGTTCAGAGAGTTTCTGTGTTTCCCACGATCGCAGAGCTAATTAATAACTAAGGATCGAAAGCCAGGGGTCCTCGCTCAAGCCCAGGCCCCTTTCCTCTGCGCCACAGCGAAGCCAGAAAAGGGAGAATGGACTTGAGACCAAAGCGAGGTTGAAGTTCACGGGGAGGAAGGGAAGCAGAACAACAGGTGTTCTATAGAGACGCCTCCTCGGCAGCTTAACCCATCTTCGGGATGTCTGCCGTGGCTTCGGGACAGTCTGTTGGCTTCCTCCGACAGTAGCGGCATCTTTGATGTCAGATGCTGAGAAGTCGGGGAGAAGGCAGCAGGACCCTTTTCTGAAGGGTCAGCCCAGCCTCCTCCCGCTTCCTCCCCAGCAGCCTGCACCAGCTTCCCCATTACCTGGCTGCACATGGGACTTACCTGAGGAGCCTTAAAAAGTGCCGATCCTGGGCCCCGCTCCAGAGAGTCTGTGGTTCAAATGCACAGCAAGATCGTGAACAGCTGCCCAAGGAGAGCTGGTCGCCTCCGGGAAGATGAGCCAGCTTCATGCCCGCAGGGTAGGCCCGTGTAGGCCTGGCCCGGGATGGGACGGACATTCAGTCACTCTGGGATTCGGGCTGACAGAAGCCGCTCTCAGAGACTGGGGAAGATGCGAGACTGGAGAATCGTGACGTCTTGTCAGTACCTGGACTTGGAGCGACACTTGCCACTTCTCGTATGTCATTGGCCGTGCGTGGTCACATGGCCTCGCCCGTGGAGCTTCCGTCAGCTCGGAGGGAGAGAGGAGGAGACCGGTGAGCCCTCGCAACGTCCCCCCAGTTCTCAGCCCCCTTTCCTTTCCAGGCGGGGCGTTTAACTAACCAGTGCGCCTCACTCAAAGCACCTGCTGCAGCTAGGCGGGCCGGATTTGTACCTTTGAACCTTCCTACTTCTCTTCAGGAGGTGACTGATGTTTGCCCTAACGACCTATTTCTGTCATTTATAGAATTGTAGGCAGCAAGCGTTACAGACCTACTGCGGACTCTGCTACATGCTTTATGCTTTGACTTGTGCCCACACTCATGTTCATTATCGGGTTATATTTGTCTCTTTAACCAACTCGATGGCTACACATCTAACTCTGAATAAGGATATGGGGGGTTAAGTTAATCGGATGACGGCCGCGATGCTTGCGGTTACGGTGGCGCTTGTAACATCAGCTGGGCTGATTTCACAAAATTTATGTCTTCAGCAGTTGATTGCCTAAGTCTAATTGAACACAAATTTATAATGCCATCCAGTCTTGTAATTAAAACGTGGCAAAATTAGCCCATCAAATCTCATATGTACACACACTCTCGCGAAGCCATCAACAGCTTTTGTTTTGTATATGGTCGATTACGTTTTCAAAGCGGAATCCTCAGCAGACTCCATCAGATGAATTAAGATGAAAGGAAACGAACGAAGGACCTAAGCCTGCTCTAAATTCACAAGGAAACACTTGGAAAATTGTTTTCAAACTATCAGAGAGATTAATTTTCCGACGTGGTGATTTTGGGGTGTGATTACCCTTCCATGATATTTGGACTGACCCCAGGATTACGGGAGCCTGGAGGTGGCTCGGATGCATTAAAAGGGAATTGTCCATGTGTCTCTGTCTGGAGGCCGGGCCAGGCAGGAAAGAGAAAATGGAACGTTCCTCCCCGAAAACCACTTCCTATTGTCACGATGGTCTGCCATAGGAACAGAGCATGACATGAGCTCTATTAACTCCAACTGGTCTTTGCTACAGAGCGACTTATGCCACCAGGAAGGCGTTTCAGGTCTGAAATTACATTTACAGTCTAGAGACACTCCTTCCAGAAAGGGGTTCAAAGAAGAGCTGGAGATGTGGCAGGGGGCAGTGCCGGTGACGGGGACCAGTCCCCCCATCAGGCCTCGTGAGTGCTCGTACTAGCCTTCTGCTGTGGTAAAGTGAAGAGGCTCTTCCTTCAACTCCGAAAACACTGAGGAGGTAAAGAGCTCATGATGAGGTGTCTTGCTTGCTCGCTCTTATTTGGGGTATGAATGTCATAAGGGTGACATTCCCTTGAGTCAGCCCCACGCTCTCTTCCCTTGTCCCCTGGTGGTGCTGGGTTGAACCTGGAGTTAGCCGAACCCAAGGGTAAGACACCCAACTTCAAGTTTGGGGGTTTCCCGAAACTACTCTCAGATTCCATAGCTCATTAAAATAACTCGCAGGACTCAAGAAAGCACTGTATTTATGATTACAATTGAGTTAAAGCAGAGGGGTACAAATTAGAACCAGCCAAAGCTTTGGCTTTTGCAGAGGGCTCAAATGGGACGTGTGTGTCATCCACTCTTGGTGGAATCCTGGACAGAGGCTCTGATGGGTGACAATACTCAGAGTAGATTGCCAACCAGGGAAGCTCCTCAGAGCTTCAGCATCCAGAGTTTTTACTGGGGTTTCAT
>NW_006439084.1:0-907 GCF_000325575.1 Pteropus alecto
AATGTTCTTTGTTTTCCCCACGATTCCCAATGGAGCGCAGTATAAAATGAATATTCACGGTGAAAAAAATGGGTGTTATTCCAAAACATTGTTATTGTTATTGTTATCGTCTTGATATTCCAAAACTACCCACCAGATGGCAGCAAAGAATAACATTTTCACTTACATGCAAAGATCGTGTTGAAAAATTATTCTGTGCTGCCATCTCGTGGCCAATTTTTAAAACAGCAAGCTAGTTTAAGTTATTAACATGTTTTCTGCTGCCAACCAGTGGGCATTTTGGGAATAACATGCAAGAGTATGCCATACTGGAAGTAATCCAATGTTATTCTCTGCTGCCATCTCGTGGCCAAATTTTAAAATTGCAAGTAAGTGTAAGTCATCATTAACATATTTTCTGCTGCCATCCAGTGGTCATTTTGGAAATAACATTCGAGTGTATGCCAGAGAAGTAATGAAATGTGATTTCTGCTGCCATCACGTGGCCAATTTTTAAAATAGCAAGCTAGTGTAAGTCATCATTAACATAATTTCTATTGCCATCTAGTGTCCAATTTGGGAATAACATCGAAGTGTACGCCAGACAGGAGGCAATCAAATGTTATTCTCTTCTGCCATCTCGTGGCCAATTTTTAAAATAGCAAGCTAGTGTAAATCAACATTAAGACATTTTATGCTGCCATCTAGTGGTCATCTTGGGAATAACATCCAAGCGTACGGCATGCCAGAACTAATCAAATGTGATTCTCTGCGGCCATCTCGTGGCCAATTTTTAAAATAGCAAGCTAGTGTAAGTCATCATTAACATATTTTCTACTGCCATCTGGTGTTTATTTTGGCAATAGCACCGAAGTACATGCCAGAGTGGATGGTATTAAATGCTATTTTCTGCTGCCATCTGGTGGCC
>NW_006439085.1:0-919 GCF_000325575.1 Pteropus alecto
AGGGAGAGGAGGGCGGTGAGGCCGGGGACCGCGCACTCACCTCTGCTGGGCCCCCTGGCGCGGCCGCCGCCATCGGGGTCTGGGGGCGGGGCGGGAGCGGAGGGGGCGCCGGACACTGAGGTCCCTGTTTCCCCCCTGGATACCAGGGCGGCGTCGCCGAGTCTCAGATCCGCGTCTGTGCGGCGGGGTCCATGACTTCTTTGCGACTTCTCAGCCCCGTCACCTCGATCCTGAGCCGACGCTCAGGAGCCAGAAGAGACTCAAAAGACCAAAAACGGCCGCCATGATGAGGGCGCAGGAAGCCCCGCCCTTGCGCGACGAGCACGACGGGAACCCCTCACTCTGCCCCGTCATTGGCCGCCCGCCACGCCTCTCTGCGCAAGCTCTTCCGGGTAATGTAGTTCCCGACGCTCTGCAGGCCGCTGGGTGAAGGTTCTCCATCCTGACCAAACTTAGTACTAATCGTTTTCTAACAAGTTCCCATATATTTGCCTTTCCACAATTTGCCGCCCTTGGAAACTCAAGGTACTTTTGCATTGTCTTGTTACTTTTCTAAAGTGTATGATTTTTTTATTGAAGATGTTCTATAAAACTGAATTCAAAGCCACTTGACTTGGCTGAGTCTCTTCCATGTATAGAAGATACACGTTAAACGTGTTAAACAGAACATGAAGTTCTGTTTTTACCATTTTTATTATTTTTTTTTTAATTTGCGGAACCATTTTTCACCAGAATTTGGCACATTTCTAGATGTGGTTTATCGAGTCCCTGATACTGTTTAACTGATCACCTTTCTCCATAATCCTATATACTAGATATTGATGAGATGGGTGATTGAGAATTCATCCCAGCAGGCGGTGTGTGAAGGTGCCCGTCTGGTAAATAAAATCTCAGAACCGAGACACACTGTCCTCCAAAG
>NW_006439086.1:0-229 GCF_000325575.1 Pteropus alecto
GAAAGAGGTCAGCTCACCTAAAACAAAATAACAAACAAAACAAAATGCATAATTACGTGTAAGGTGACTAGTAGGCTCATAAAAGCAGAGGGGTGCAACCCTTACTACGAACAGAGCATTATAAGCTTAAAATAAGAAGAGATTTGCTATAGCAAGATAGTAATGAACATTCAGCATTACATACAGATATACATACAACAATGACTGAAAAGGGGAGAAATCAAAGATC
>NW_006439087.1:0-247 GCF_000325575.1 Pteropus alecto
ATAATGCCCTCAAGGTCCATCTATGTTGTCAAAAAATGACGGGATTTCTTTATTTTTTATAGCCGAGTGGACATCTTCTTTGTCCATTCAACTGTTGATGGACACTTAGATCGTTTCCCTATCTTAGCTATTGTAATAATGCTACACTGAACATGAGAGTGTGGATATCTCTTTGGGATAGTGATTTTGTTTCCTTCAGAGGTATACTTAGAAATGCTGGATCATATGGTAGTTCTATTTTTAATTT
>NW_006439087.1:328-597 GCF_000325575.1 Pteropus alecto
AGGATTATTCCCTGTTTCTTCACTTTCTTGCTAACACTTGATATCTCCTGTCTTTTTGATGATAACCATTCTAACAGGTGTGCGGTGATATCTCGTTGTGGTTTTGATTTGCATTTCCATGATTAGTGATGTTGAGCATCTTTTCGTGGTCCTGTTGGCCATTTGTATGTCTTCTTTGAGAAAATATCGATTCGGTTCCTCTGCCCATTTTTAATTGGATTGCTTTTATTTTCTTACTGAGTTGTGTGAGTTCTTCATATATTTTGGAT
>NW_006439088.1:0-287 GCF_000325575.1 Pteropus alecto
CAAAAAACAAATGATCCAATCAAAAAATGGGCCGAGGACTTGAACAGACATTTCTCCATAGAGCACATACAAATGGCCAACAAATATATTAACAGATGATCAACATCGCTAGCTATTAGGGAAATGCAAATCAAAATCACTATGAGATACTATCTCACACCTGTTAGAATAGCTATAATCAACAGGAAAAATAGCAAATGTTGGAGAGGATGTAGAGAAAAAGGAACACTAGCAGTAGGACTGCAAATTGTACAGCCATTATGGAAAACGGTATGGAGGTTTCTCAA
>NW_006439089.1:0-511 GCF_000325575.1 Pteropus alecto
TCTTTCCTTTAAAATCATTTTCTTTCTCTTCTTTGTGTGGCTACAATATCTACTGTTGATTTTATTTCTTTGACTTTCTCATAACCCGTTAGACAGAGACTAAGCACAGATGTCATGCTTTGCTTTGCCAACCTGGACGCACATGACAATCTCTGAGCCTAGAAGTTGCCTGAAATTAAGGTAGTGTCCCTTTTACAGATCACGTGTCCCACGCACTAACCACCAAGCGTCCAACTGAACAATGGGATTCCTACACACTGAATTTCTACATAGGAAACCAGAAATGGATGGGACGGAACCAGGAAAGAGCAAACCCACACGTTTCTAGATTTAAAACCAGATTTTACAAACACAGTGTTCCAGTGTGTTGGGGGAAGGTTCACATGAAACCTAAGACAGGATTTTCTTTTAAAGAAAGAGCATGGCATCGCCACAGACTGCGTTCTGCATATCAGATAGGAAGACAGTCTCCATAGAAATACTTGCTTAAAGCTCTAAACTACGTACAGAA
>NW_006439090.1:0-674 GCF_000325575.1 Pteropus alecto
GTGTCTGTTCAAGTCCTCTGACCATTTTTTGATTGCATCATTTGTTTTATTGCTGTTATTGAGTTGTATGAGTTCTTTGTATATTTATATTAGGCCCTTATCGGAGGCATTGCTTGCAAATATATTTTCCATTTTGAATAATTGTCTCTTTACCTTGTTGATGGTTTCTTTTATTGTATAGACACTGTTAAGTTTGATGGAGTCCCATTCATTTATTTTTGCTTTTACTTCTCTTGCCTTTGAGGTCAAATTCATCATATCCCTTTAAGTCCAAGGTCCTTGAGTTTTGTTCCTATGTTTTCTTCTATGCATTTTATTGTTTCAGGTCTTATATTCAGATCCTTAATCCATTTTGAGTGAATTTTGGTGTGTGGTGATAGACAACAGTCTAATTTCATTCTTTTGCAGGTGGCTTATCAGTTTTCCCAGCACTATTTATTGAAGAGGCTTTTCTTTCTCCACTGTATGTTTCTGGCTCTTTTGTCGAACCTTATTTGCCCATATAAATACGGGTTTACTTCTGGACTCTCGATTCTGTTCCACTGGTCTGTGTCTGTTTCGCTGCAAATACCAGGCCATTTTGATTGTTGTAACTTTGTAGTACAGTTTGAAGTTAGGCAAATGATATCTCCGGTCTTGTTCTTTTTTCTCAGAATGGTTTTGGCAATTCAGGG
>NW_006439091.1:0-918 GCF_000325575.1 Pteropus alecto
CTTATAGCCATTATATCTTTTGCTTTCTGGTAGCTTGTTGTTTCCATTGCTGCTTTGTCCTTGTGTTTCTTCTTTCTTTATTTTGGTTGGCTTCTGTGGGTTTTACCTCTGATTCTTCTTGTTTTATGTTTTATACTTCAGTTCTGACTCTATGGTGTGTGGTTACCATTACAAATATGAAATAGGTAGTTATATATATGCAGTTGTCCATTTTCTTCTGTGTGTGCCTTATCTCCTTTCCCCTTTGCGAATTTAGAGTTTTGAATCTTCCCCTTTTCAGTAATTATCTCAATTTGTCCCTATGTATGTAGAACATTCATTACTATTTTGGTATAGCAATTCTCTTCTTATTATTTAAGCTTATAATGCCCTGTTCTTCGTAAGGGTTACACTTCTATTTTCCTGATAGTCACTTTACTCCTGATTTTTGTTGTTGTTGTTGTTGTTATTTTGTTTTAGTTGAGCCTACCCCTTTCCAAATTTCCTGTAATGCAGGCCTCGTAGTGGAGAATTCTGAGAATGTCTTAATTTCTCCTTCATATCTGAAGGAGAGCTTAGCTGGATACATTATTCTAGGCTGGTAGTTCCTTTCACTTAATAGTTTAAATATTCGATTCCATTCCTTTCTGGCTTGTAAGGTCTGCACTGAGAAATTCAATGATAATCTCATAGGTTTTCCTTTATACGTTACCGTATTCTTTTCCCTGGTTGCCCTGAGAATTCTGTCTTTGTCATTGATTTTTGATAACTTTAATACAATGTGTGTTGGTGAAGGCATTTTCGGGTTGAGGAAATTGGGTGTTCTGTTGACTTCTTGAATTCCAAGTTCCAGCTCATTCCTTAGATTTGGGAAATTCTTGTTCACCCTTTGTCTGAAAATGCTTTTGTAGTCCCTGCTCCTTTTCCTCGCCTTCGAGA
>NW_006439092.1:0-359 GCF_000325575.1 Pteropus alecto
ATAACCTAGAAGAAATGGACTGGTACTTAGAAAAACACAACCTTCCTAGATTGAATAAAGAATAACTGGAAAATCTAGATAGACCGATCAGCAGTATTGAAACAATCATCAAAAATCTACCAAAAAGTAAAAGGCCAGGACCAGATGACATTACCAATGAATTGAACCAAGCAATCAAAGGAGATTTAATACCTATTCTCCTCAAACACTTGCAAAAAATCGAAGAGGAGGCAATACTTCCCAACTCATTTTACGAGGTCAATATTGCCCCACTACCAAAACCTGGTAAAAATAACACACAAAAAAGAAAATAACACACAAAAAAGACCAATATCTCTCATGAACACAGTTGCAAAAAT
>NW_006439093.1:0-677 GCF_000325575.1 Pteropus alecto
GCCTGCTTGTTAGTGGCATATTTAAATTTGCGAAAGTTGGAAATACGCTTTTTCCACGTGTGTCAGCATGAAAACCAGAATGATGATTATCTACAGTATTCTCTGTTCTATTGTGCTCCCTGTTGAAATCGTGAGCTATTAAAGCTGCTGGAGAAGCATTTTTGATCTCAACTCTTCCTTTCATTCTCAGTAAAAGTTGAGGACAGCCTCGTTTAAAATTTGGATTTTGATAGAAGTGTAACAAAAACAAAGGAGAAAGTTATTTGCTGACACAAGACTATAAGAAACCTAACCTCTAAATCTCATATATCAAGGTTATTATGGCAAGTTAATGTCATCAGCACATAGACATTGTTAACTATTGTCAAAAATCAATAATTAAGAATAAAAACTTAAATAGCATGGCCCTCAAGTAAAACAAAGTATTTACATTTAAAATAACACTGAATGCACTCTTTAAAATGATTTTAGTACCTTGTCTTAAGAGTTCACTGATGAGATTCAAAGTTGCTAGAACCATTTTTATAATCCTAAATACCCAAACAGTTCTCATTTTTGTGAAAAAATATTAAACTTCCTAGTTTCATATATTTTTATAAAATATGTATTATATATGTATTATAAGGGGTAACTAAATTTTGCACTACCTTGTTTAAAACAGAGACTTCTTTCTCTTC
>NW_006439094.1:0-469 GCF_000325575.1 Pteropus alecto
TAAAATGGCTATAAGAAGACCTCATATTTTAATAACTACTCAAAATGTAAATGGACTGAATTCACCAATATAAAGGTACAGAGTTGCAGAATCGATCAAAAACCAAAACCCAACCATATGCTGCCTCTAGCAGACACATCTCATCTCCAAAGACAAATATAGACTCAAAGTGAAAGGATGGAAAACGATATTTCAAGCAAATGGCATTCAGAGAAAAGCAGAAGTAGTAGTGCTAATATCGGACGAAATAGACTTCAAAATATAAAACGTAGAGAGAGATACTAAGAGACTGCATAATGATAGAGGGAATCATGCATCAAGAAGACATAACACCTATTAATATCTATGCTCAATCAGGGAGCCCCAAAATATGTAAAGCAACAGATGAAAACACTCTCTTAGCAGGAGACCTAAATACCCCACCGTAGGATATAGACAGATCATCCGAACAGAAAATCAATAAGGAAAT
>NW_006439095.1:0-695 GCF_000325575.1 Pteropus alecto
TTAGAAAAAGCTGAGGAATTACTTTTATTCAGAAACAGTGAAGAGAGGGTAGTAATATTCTATTTATAAATAAAGCCTATATTACTTATAAACATTTAGAAATTGCCATATATCATTAGCAAGCAAAAAATATGAATTAAAATGAACAAAAGGACAAAATATAATTTGGATCATCATTTCAGTAAAGATTTAATACACTCCAAAGGGACTTTCCTAATTCCAAGGTGAATTAATTAGCTTTTGTTTTGTTTTATTTTTCTACATTAATTATATTTTACATTCATTAGTTACTCTTAAGCAGGGTCACCAATGACACTTTTTATTTTTACTTTGTTGATCTTATCTATTACAAGTTGGCCATATAAAGCATCCTCAACTTTTCTTTTTTTAAAAAACAAATTATTTATTTATTTTAATTAGTTTCAAGTATATAGTACATTGGTTAGACATTTGTATAGTACATAAAATGATTCCCCTAATTGATCCTTCTCTCCTCTGGTTTTCTATATAGCTACCTACATTCCCTATGCCGTGCTCTCCATCCTCATGACCATCTATCAACTACTAACGTGTACTCCTTTAACCCTTCACCCTGTTCTTCCAGCCCCCCCACCCCTCCCCCTGTCCCTCACCAAATTGTACACTATATTTGTGAGTCTATTTTTGATTGTTTATTCTTTTTGTTCCTTAAATTC
>NW_006439096.1:0-470 GCF_000325575.1 Pteropus alecto
TCAGACCCTAGGAAGGAAGGCTGTTCTTCGGGTTCTTCTCGTTATCTATCTCGGCCATAGGCCAGCTAAGTCCACAGAGTGACGCTCTGAATTAATCAAGAGCGATAAACCTATGCCTACGTGCCCAAAGGAACAGATGTCACTTGAAATGGCCTTGAACTTCTCCACACGAAGGGGGCCCATGGACACTGTTCTTCTCCTGTAGACGAAGGGAGAGGCAGAGTCTCTAGAGACTGGCAAGAGCTACAGAGCTGAATGCCTGTCTTCTCGGCTCGCCTCTCCCATCGCGGACCCTCCGTCCTGGGAGTCAGCCGGGGACGGGGCAATATCCGTCCAAGGACTCTCCACCTTTCCTACGTGGAACAGTCCCTAGCCCGTGGAGAGGGGCAGGATGGAGGAAGGGAACTCCTGACCTCTCAGTTCCCGGTGAGGATGACTGAGCTGCTTCGACGCGGAGGTGGAGGGAACGG
>NW_006439097.1:0-3865 GCF_000325575.1 Pteropus alecto
TCTGCCCTGAGGAGCTAGCACAGGTCTTATCAAACATTTTTTCAGTGAACAAATAAGTGTACATTTGATACAGTGCTATCAATTATTACAAAAAAATAAATAAATAACCTGAATAGGATTTTGTTTTCTCTTTCATTCTACACACATCGTTTCATGTAGTAGTGATTGTACCATATGCATGGTATTATTTCTTCCTTTTCCATTTACTGTTATTTATTTAGCAAACTGTCACCATGTTATCACAAAACTTCACAAACATTTTATCGACTGCACTGGTCCTTTTTATTTTCTCATTTCTCTGATGTTGGATATTTAGATTGTTTTTCTTTAGATCTCCACTGTCCAACACATAACTCACCAGCCACGTGTGGCTGTTTAGATTAAAATTAAGATTAAATTAAATTTAAATTTTTCTTTCTCGGTCATGCTAATCCATGTTTCAACATTGACAATGTCCTCCCTCCATAGTAAAAAAAAATTGTCACAAATGTGTAGAATAAGAGGTTGAAGCTGGACTGCTTGAGAGTCTTAACAAGGATTAAGCAGTTCGTATTACATACACTCTAAGGTGTAAGTTGTCTCTACTTTCCTTTTGAAGAGGAATTTTCCACTCAGATGTCTAATCTTGTAATCAGCTCTTTGTTCTGCTTCTGTAGACATGCTTGCCACATAGGCCGAAGGACATCGACTGAAGATTCACTTTCCCCTTTGCTTGTTCTGTCTAGATAACAGATGTATCCCCTTTGCTTATTTGCACATAAGCCCTATAAAAGTAAGGTTACCCCTGAGCTCAGGGCCCAGGTCTTCAGAGAGCTAGCTCTCCTGGGACCACCAGCACAATAAACCTGAGTTCTCCAACTCTCTGAGTGGCGCTTGATTTCTCGCCGGTCTGATTTTACTGCAACTTTTCTGGAGGCCCCAGCGAGATTCCAAACACACCGGCCCTTTGAGCCGTCGGACCAGTGGCTCGGTCGGGCCGGATCAGAAGGTCCCCCAGACAAACAAGGAGGCGCAATACCTGACGGTATTCTGGGTTCTTTTTCGGACCGGCGCTCTGACTCTCCGGACGACGTAGACCCCAACTGGACTCAAAGAAGGGATCAACCAACACACCAGGAACTGCCACAGAATGAGGTAAGGCTCTGGGGCTTCGTGCCCTAGACACGTCTCTTCTTCGGACGGAAGAGTAGCTTGATCACCTCCTAAAGTCTTCAGTTAGGAGACACAGGTCAGGGTCTTCCCATCAGGGTGTTCCTGGGAGGGGGCATGGGAAGACAAAGGTCAAGGCCTTCTAAAAGGGGGGAGGCAATGTTTTAACCTCTGGTGTGTGACTGCATGAGTGAAAGAGCAGCCTGTCCAGTTTGACTCTATTGGGTATGAATTTGTGGCTCCATGGCTGGGCACCCATAAGTTCCTCTAAAGGCTACGGAGTCTGAGTGGACTCGTCTGCGAGTCCGTTGTGCACAGCATACAGTTCAGGGCAGCATTGGACTAGTGTCAGATTATAAGTCACAAAGCTGAGTCCACTGTGGCCAAGTGACACCTAAGCTCCATCGGGACACAGCCAGATGAGCACCTGAGTGGTCTTTTCTTTGGAGGAGGCACACACCTGTTTGTCTTTGCGCCACCGACAAGGGGTAGGATGCACAGGGATGGGGGGCACAATCGATTACTGATTCGGCCTAAGAATTGCCTATTTCTAAATGGCGCTTTTGACACAGGGGTCCTCTGTCAAATTATTTTCTTGAAATTTTAAAGTCTATTTTCCTCCTCCATTAGGAAGCTCCCTAAGGCAATATGGGTGGAGATTCCTCTAAGCCAATTGTCTTAAATTGGATGTTGAAAATTTTTAAGAAAGGTTTCCCAGAAGCTCACGGGATCAGGCTGACCCCAGGAAAACTTCGTACTCTTTGTGAGCTTGAAAGGCCCGCCTTCGGGATAGGATGGCCTTAGGAAGGGACCTTGGACCTCCCCACTGTTAGAGCTGTGTACCAGCTAGTGACAGGGACCCCTGGACATCCAGACCAGTTTCCATATATAGACTCATGGTTGCAAATCTTAGGCCCGGTTCTGCACAAATAGGCAGGGACAGAGTAAGGTACTTGTGGCCCGACTGACTCAAAGAAAGAACAAGAGCCACCAGAAGACATTCACCACGGGAACCCTGAGGAAGAACCTTTCTTCCCATCACCGTACATCCCAACAGCTCCGCCAGTCCCCGCACAGCCACTCTACTCCCAATTACCAGACAGCCATTCACCATCAGTACCTTTGCCGCCCCAACGGCCTGAACGGCCGCCAAGGTCAAGTCCATGGCATCTTCACTGGACCACACAGCCAGCCCAACAGCCTTCAAGCCTCCAGATGCCTCTACGAGAGACACGAGGCCCTTTTGAGATTAGCGAAGACGGCACACTCAAGCCAGGCTGTCCTATCCTCTACTGTCAACCTTTCAGCACAATCGACCTCCTCAGTTGGAAGCAGCACACCCCGTCCTATCCAGAGAAACCCCAGGCGATGACTGACCTGCTTGAGTCCATCTTCCAAACTCATCAGCCTACCTGGAATGACTGTCGCCAACTCCTCCTAACTTTCTCCAACACTGAAGAAAGACGCCGAATTCTGTCAGAAGCGTGGGGGTGGCTCCAAGGACAAGCACCGGATGGTGCACTAGACCCCACAGCATGGGCCTTGGGGACTGCACCTGATGCCAGGCCCAACTGGGACTTCAACCTCTTGAACGGAAGAGAGTCTCTCGACAGGTACCAGCAGGCCATACTGCAGGGGGTGAAAGCTGGGGCCAAAAAGCTGACAAACATGTCCAAAATGGCAGAAGTTCTCCAGAAGCCAGATAAGTTACCCACGGAGTTCTATGAGAGACTGTGCGAGGCGTTCTGGGTATATACCCCTTTTCACCCCGAAGCACGGGAAAACCAACGCATGGTCAACGCAGCATTCGTGGCTCAATCTTACGCTGACTCCATCGCAAGCTTCGGAAATTAGAGGGCTTTGCAGGGGTGAATGCCACCCAGCTGCTGGAGGTCGCAAACAAAGTGTCTGTGAACCACGACCGGGAGACCCAAAAGATAGCTGATAAGCAGATAAAACGTAACGTGTTCCTGCTGGCAGCCGCGTTAGGGAATCCAGGCCTGGTACAACAGACTGCTTCCCCACTGAAGGGAGAGACCAAAAGGAGACCACTACTACGCTGCAACTAATGTGCCTATTGCAAAGAGACCGGCCATTGGAAAAACGACTGTCCCCACCACTGGAGGACATCTGAAAGGTCAAAGAAGTTCAATCAACCGCAGAAAGTGAATTACCAACCTGAGTCAGTCGTCAAAGAGCTTATGAGCCTGACCAGAGCATAGTCAGAGTAGGGACGACCGGGCTCCCTGATCCTGGGTCCCCGGGAGCCTACGGTAGCAAGAGAATTAGGGGACCAATCAATGACCTTTATTTATGGTAGACACTGGGGCTGAACATTCTGTGGTGACCACGCCCTCGGCTCCCCTCACAGACCAAACAGCAACTTTCCTCAAGGCCACCGGGGAGCGAGCTGCCTGCTCCTTCTGCAAAGCCCGCTGATCTCAGTTAGGGGGCCACCTAGTGACTCATGAGTTCCTGTACCTACCACAGTGCCCCGTTCCTCTTTTGGGTAGAGACTTATTAACAAAGCTTGGAACACAGGTCACTTTTGCTCCTGGGAAGCTCACCAGTCTCACCTTGGGGAGCCAACCTGTTCTAATTATGCCTGTGACTGTACCCAGGGAAGATGAATGGTGCCTCTGTTCTCTGCAAAGAAAACAAACAAATCCAACCAGCATGTGAGAAGAGTTCCCTGCTGTCTGGGCAGAAAAGGGGC
>NW_006439098.1:0-404 GCF_000325575.1 Pteropus alecto
TCCAAGACATATTGTATTAAAATTATCAAAAATAATTTTAATCATCGAGAAAGACAGAATTCTCAAGACATCCAGGGAGAAGAAAAAGATAACTTATAAGGGAAAACCCATTAGATTATCGTCAGACTTCTCAGCACAAACCTTACAAGCCAGAAAGGAGTACAATCAAATATTCAAACTATTAAGTGAAAAGAACTACCAGCCTAGTATCTAGCTAAGCTCTCTTTTAGATATGAAGGAGAAATAAAGACCTTTCCAACGTACAAAAATTGAGGGAATTTTCCACTATGAAGCCTGCATTACACAAAGTACTGAAAGGGGTCAGCTCACCCAAAACAAAATGATGAAAAAAAAAATACATAATTAGGGGTAAGGTAACTATCAGGCAAATAGAAGCAGAGGAG
>NW_006439099.1:0-240 GCF_000325575.1 Pteropus alecto
AAGCTTACAGACATAGAAATATGCAACTTATATGACAAAGAATTAAGGATGGTACTTCTGAAAAAACCCTATGAGATCTGAAACAATTCATATTACAATTTCAGGAATTGAAAAAACAACTAGATGAGCAGAATGAGCAAAGAGATTGAAACTCTCAAAAAGAAACAAATAGAACTTCTGGAGATAAAGAACACACTGTATGAGCTGAAAATGAAATAGCAAGCTTGGGAAATAGAGTTG
>NW_006439100.1:0-596 GCF_000325575.1 Pteropus alecto
CTGGCCAGGGGGTTTAGGGGCTTTAAACTCTCGCCAGCTCTATGATTAGAGTTCAAAACCTACTTCCCCGGGGTGGAGATGTGAGGGCGCGTGTGGGCTGGCCGGCGGTCCATAGACCCAGCTCAGGCCCAGGCCGAGCTCCACAGGGAACAGAGCTGCAGGCAGATGCCTGCCCGTGGACAGGATGGTGGACGGGGTGGTGACGAGCCTGCGGTGACGCCGCATGGTGCAGGCCCGGGCCAGCTCCGCGAAACGAGTCCAGGGGGCTCACCTCTGTGCACAGCCGTCACTCTGTGAGCGTCCGCCGGGGCGATGTCACGGGGTGGCGTGCTCGTTTCACAGATGAGGACACTGCCTGCAAGGGGTTAATAACACTTGTGTCCGCCCAGAGGACAGGGGCCTGGCCATGCTAAGAACCCCCAGCTCCGGGGAGGCCTTCAGTGTCTTGGCGACATCCAGGTGACCCCCGCCCAGGTGGGCCCAGTCAGGGTGCTCACTGCTTTTTTTGCACAAGCTGCACCTAAAACGAGGTGTTGGATTTGTCGTCGTCATACTCCAGGCCCTACCTGTGCCCGTGGGCTGGGTCCCGGGAGGGA
>NW_006439101.1:0-587 GCF_000325575.1 Pteropus alecto
TAATACTGGCTTGGTGATGATAAATTACTTTAGCTCATTTTTGTCTGGAAAGTTCTTTATCTGTCCTTCCACTCTAAATGATAGCTTTACTGGATAAAGTATTCTTGTCTGTAGACCCCGGATTTTCATCACTTGAATATTTTTTGCCAAACCCTTCTGTCCTGCACAATTTCTTTTGAAAAATCAGCTGTCAGTCTTATGGGTGCTCCCTTGTAGGTAAGTGACTGCTTTTCTCTTGCTGCTTTTAAGATTCTCTCTTTGTAGTTAACCTTTGGCATTTTAATTATGATGTGTCTTGCTGTGGGCCTCTTTGGGTTCCTGGTTTTTGGGACTCTGAGCTTCCTGGGGTTGTATGTCTATTTCCTTTACCAGGTGAGGGAAGTTTTCCATCATTGTTTCTTCAAATATACATTCAACATCTTGTTCTCTCTCTTCAGTTACCCCTATCACACAGATATCTTTACATTTAGTAGTGTCCCATAGGCTCCTTACATTACTATAGTCTTGGCTTCTCTTTTCTTGCCATCTGATTGAGTGTCCTTGGCTTTCCCCTCCTCTATATAAGTCATTTGATCCTCTTCTTTATT
>NW_006439102.1:0-865 GCF_000325575.1 Pteropus alecto
TCCTATAATTAAGCATAAGAGAAAACAAAATGCCAGGATAAATAAATTCACGTTTCTCCCAGTTGCTCATATTTTGAGATGCAGCGACCTTAATTAGCATGATTTGGCACAGGAGCAACTATAGACGTTCTGAAAATGACTTAGAAGCATCTTTGACATTCTTATACTTCTATATCAATTCTGTTTAAAAGTTTGATTTAGTTATTAAAAATTATGAAGTAATTTGGGTTAACCTATGTACACAATTCTGCTAAGTGATGTACAATAAAAGCTTACGCTTGAAAACCCTATTTGCCAAAGCCCGGTCAGGAGGGATGTCTCTAACACCTGCGGCTGAACAAACTCCTCGCCCGGGAGGAGGACTGGGGACAGACTGGTTGTCCTTGTGCCGAAGTATTCCTCCCAGGCACGCAGCCCACACAGCGTGGGTCTAATCCGCGCCTTCTCACCATTAGCTATCAGCCGGCTGCTTGGCCTTGAAAAGGCGCAAGGTCCGGGTATGGGAGGGTGGGGCCCGTGTGACGTTGAGGGTGGTGTTGAGAGCCAATGAGGAGGAGCCAAGGGGTTGGTCCTGGGGCGATTCACCAATCAGTGTAGAGTCGGGTCGGCCTTACTCTAGACATGGTCCTCTGGATGCTCGGGGCGTGGTCTCCATCCGGCGTGGACCACCACGCGACCCCCACGTGAGCACGCGTGGACACCCCACCCTCACATCACCCTCACGCGATCTAGTGTGAGCCCACATCGTGTATGCTCTGCCTTTTCCGAAAGCCGGAAGAAGCTTCCTAAGGCTTCCAGCCGCGCCATTGTGTGAGGCAGGCCTGGTATCGCTGCAGCCCCTGGGAGCTGCACCAGGGACATGATG
>NW_006439103.1:0-432 GCF_000325575.1 Pteropus alecto
TTCACTCATATGTGGGATATAAAACTGAAAGCAGCCAACGAACAAGTCAAACAAAAACTCATAGACACAGACAACAGCTTAATGGTTACCAGAGGGAAGGGAGGAGACAGGGAGGTAGATAAAAGTAAAGAGGGTCAAATATATTGTGACGGAAGGATATATAACTTTGGGTGGTGAACACACAATGCAATATACATATGATATATTTTTGAATTGTACATTTGAAACCTATATAATTTTATCAAGCAATATCACCCCACTACATTTTTGAAAAGTCAAAAAAAAAAACTTTAAAAAAGAATAGTTTTATGATTTATTTTAAGTAAAAGCTGGAGATTATTTTCACTCATTCTGAGTAGTGGAATTCATATATTAGAAGTGATGACCAATAGTGATCTTTTTTAATATAAATTTATTTATTTAAATTAGTTT
>NW_006439104.1:0-517 GCF_000325575.1 Pteropus alecto
CGCAGGTGGCTGTCTCCACGGTGGCCGCGGTGCTTATCCAGGGCCACAGACACACACCCCAGCGACACAACACCCCGCTACACACACACCACACACACACCCCGCAGACACACACACCCCAGTGACGCAACACCCCACAGACACACACACCCCAGTGACACACACACCCCAGTGACGCAACAGCCCGCTACACACACACACACCACATCCCGCAGACACACACACACTCCACAGACACACATACACACACACCACAGACACACCCCAGTGACGCAACACCCCGCAGACACACACACCCTACAGACACACACACACACCACAGACACCCATACACACACACCACAGACACACGCCACAGACACACACACCCCACAGACACACACATGCCCCACAGACACACACACACCCCAGTGACACAACACCCCGCAGACACACACCCCACAGACACACACACCCCACAGACACACACATGCCCCACAGACACACACACACCCCAGTGACACAACACCCCGCAGAC
>NW_006439105.1:0-391 GCF_000325575.1 Pteropus alecto
CAGCAAAGCTCTCCTTTAGATATGAAGGAGAAATAGACTTTCCAGACATCCAAAAATTGAGGGAATACTCCACTATGAGGCTTAAACGATAAAGGATTTGTTATTGCAAGATAGTAATGAATGTTCAGTGTATGTAGGGACAAATAGAGACAACGATAACAGAAAAGAAGAGGATTTAAAGATCAAGTTTCATAAAAGGGAATGAAGATAAGACACATGCAGAAGAAAATGGAGTAGTGTGTGTGTGTATAACAATCTTCTACACATTTGTAATGGTAACCACTCACCAAATACTTAGAACTGAAGTATATAACATAAAACAAGAAGGACCAGAGGGGAAACGCACAAAATTCAATAAAAAAAAAACAATAAAAAAACAGGTACACAAGTA
>NW_006439106.1:0-387 GCF_000325575.1 Pteropus alecto
CCTAAATCTACCACTAAAGCTAATCCTAACCTTAATTCAAACCTCTTACGCTAAAACTAACCCGACCTAAGCTAACTCTAACTCTAAAAATAACTCTAACCCTAATTTTAATTGTAACCTACACCAAACCCTAACCCTAACACTAATCATAAACCTAACCCTAAGATAAACCTAACCTGACCTTAAATCTAACCCTAACACTAAACTCAAACCTTACGCAAACTGAACCATAACACTAACAATAACATTAATACGAAGTCTAACCTCTTACCCTAAAACCAACCCTACCCCATCCCTAAACCTAATCGTAACCCTAAAACTAAACCTAAAGCTAATTGTAAACCTAACTCTATACCTTAACCCTTACCAAACCCTACCCTGATTCTA
>NW_006439107.1:0-689 GCF_000325575.1 Pteropus alecto
GTGATAGGTTAATATTGTATCATTTATATTATCATCAGGATACGTCTTTGCTTAGAATAAGTCTTAGATTTAGAGTTAGGTTTCGTTTAAGGTTGGAGTTGAGGTTTTCAGTTTTAAATCTGGTTAGTTTTAGGAATACAGTTAGGGTCAGAACTAGGCTAAGTATGAGTGTTATCTTTAGGATTAGGATTCAAAGTAATCAACAGCAATGACCTACACTCTAAATTGTACTATGTAACAAGGCTGTCATTTTAGAATCAAAGCCATTATAGAAAGCTTTTCAAACAAGAAGGCTGAAGATGTTTATCACCATCAAGCCAGTATTACCAGAAATGTTATAAGAACTTCTCTAAGAAGCAGAAGAAAAACAGATTTAAAAATATAAATAAAAGAATTGCAATAATTGTACACCTATCGATAATTTCTATAAATGTAAATGGATTGAATCTTCCAATCAAAATGAACATAGGGTGGCAAATGAATGAAAAAAACAAGACTAGCCTTACGTGCATTGGCTACAAGAGACTCACTATTGATGAAAATCACACACACACACACACACACACACACACACATCCCAAAAGCAAAGGGATGGAAAATGATATTTTATGCAAACAAAAATTTAAAGAGTGCTGTGGTAGCAATACTCATGTCAGAAAATATATTTAAACAAAGATTATAAAAAGAGA
>NW_006439108.1:0-932 GCF_000325575.1 Pteropus alecto
TCCATGTATTTGTAGTTCTTCCTGATTTCTTTTTGACGTTGATCTCTACTTTGAAAGCATTATGACCAGAGAATATGATTGGTATGATTTCAACCCTCTTATATTTGTTGAGGCTATCTCTCTGTCCCAGTATGTGGTCAATTCTTGAGAATGTTCCATGTGCACTAAAGAATGTATAAGCAGCTGTTTTGGAATGGAATGCTCTGTAAATGTCAATTATGTCCAGTTGGTCTAATGTGTAATTTAAAGATATTATTTCTTTATTGATCTTCTGTTTGGATGATCTGTCCATATCCGACTCTGGGGTATTTAGGTCCCCTACTATGATAGTATTTTGGTCTGTTTCTCCCTTTAGTTCTGTTAGTAATTGTTTTACGTATTTCGGGGCTTCCCGATTGGGAGCATAGATAGTAATAAGTGTTATGTCTTCTTGTTGCATAATTTGCATAATTTCCTTTATCATTATGAAGTGTCCCTCAGTATCTTTCTTTATCTTTTTTATTTCTGAAGTCTGTTTCATCTGATATTATTACCGCTACTACCGCTTTTCTCTGAATGTTATTTGCTCGAAATATCATTTTTCACCCTTTCACTTTGAGTCTATATTTGTCTTTGGAGCTGCGAGGTGTCTCTTGGAGGCAGAATATTGTTGGGTTTTGTTTTTGATCCATTCTTCAACTCTGTGCCTTTTTATTGTTGAGTTCAGTTCATTTACATGTAGGGTGATTATTGAAATATGACATCTTCTTATAGCTATTTTATTTTTTGCTTTTTGGTAGCTCAGTGTTTCCATTGTTTCCTTATCCTTGTGTTCTGTTTTTTTGTTTTTTTTTTGGTTGGCTTTTGTGGATTTTCCCTCTGGTTCTTCTTGTTTCATGTTATATTCTTCAGTTATGTATCTTTGGTGTATGGTTACCATTATGAATATGTAA
>NW_006439109.1:0-1783 GCF_000325575.1 Pteropus alecto
GGGTTGCAAGGTGGTGTTGAATCTGATGTCACAGAAGGGACCCATGCATAGGTTTAAGAGGGATCATGGAAGGAAGAAACCCTGTGAGTGGAACGACTACCCAGTAGAGACATCTGTAATGCGCTGACCTTGAAATGTGCAGCAGGCAATGCTTTGGCTCTTTAACCACATCATTCGAAACAAAGCGTTTCAATACCAGCCTCGACAGCAGCAGTAACAAGCCCTGTCGCTTTACAACAAAACAGAGGGAACCGTTCCTGAGGGTCATTTTTGCACCTCTGGGGCCACTGCCCAGGGTTGTCAGCGCCTTGTCTGGTGCTGAGGCGTGCGCTGCGTGATCCTGAGGGTGAAAAGATTTAAGAACTGGATGAATTTGGCCGTGTCGACTTTCTACACAACTTCCAAATCTGAGTAGCTTTAGCATCAAACCATCTACTGGTGAGAAAATTCAATCTTCAATGAGCAAGTTTGGGATGGTGTTTGGAACAGCACATTCCACCCTAGATTCTTTACTATATCAAGAAAGAAATCATTTGAGAAATAGCTCTGACCCCTGACGAGATACTTGCCCTTGGAGGTTGTCCCCAATTCTCTGAGGCGTTGCCTTCTTTTCTAGGTTTTCAGAGCTCCACACACTGTAGGGCCTCGACTCCTTCCCCATACCCTCCCCATCCTGATGCTTCAGTGGATCCATGCTAAGGAATAGAGTGCCCAGAAATACACCCAAATGCATATACGGTTAATTAACCAACAACGAATTAGCTACGATATACAATGGGAAAGCACAGAGTCTTCAAAGAGTGATGTTGAAAAAACTGAACATCTACTTGCAAATGAAGAAAATCGAGATTTCTGGTGAAGTTGGCAAAATAGGTCAACTATGTGCTGTCGCCTCTCACGGCCACCTCAAAATTATAACTAAAGTGCAGAACAACCGTCATGGAGAATCACCTGAAACCTAGATGTGTAGAAGTCCTAAAACTAAGAACACGTAGAAGTAACAACCTCAAGATGTTAGGTGGAAGGAACGAAGACACAGAATGGGCTAGTTGCATATCCACGTTTGGTGGTTGTTACTGAGGAGGGGCATCTGGATTGTGGAAGTCACCCTGGAGAGCGAGGAGTCCCAGTCCTATACTATGCTCGTATCCCAGGGTGTCAGTGTCAGGAATAGAAGTCCCACAACATCTGTTTGTGAAAACGAGCGGAGATTGGACGTACGTAAGAAGTATTATGGAACCATACACTCGAAACTCACATAATATTCTTAACCAATGTCACCTCAACAAGTTTAATAAAAAATATAAAAAAGTTCACAACCTGAAAAAAATAAGCGTAAGTGAAAGGTCTGAAAAGAACCCTCATCAGAGACGGTAAACAGATGTGTTCATCTTCCATGTAAATTCCGTATTTACTCAAGCCATAAGAAACCTGTGGAAATGTTAAGCTCTGAGGGTTTTAATTTTTCAAGGGGAGGATTCTCTTTCTTTTGACGTGTTTTGGGCCCTGACAATCATTAGGCAGATATTTTCTCTAATCAATTCAGTTACCAAATGTGAGATGTTTTGTAACATCAAAAAGAATAATGTAAATGCATTGATTATATACAAATCGATATTATCTTCAAAAAGTGACACCAAAGACCATCCCCTAATCCTTCCCCACTGGAGGTGACAATAACCAACTCCTCACCCCGCATGTTGGGGTTTCCAGGACAAGTGTCCATCCTGCATCCTGACCTTCTCGGGGTGAGAGAAGCCCCTCTGCACAGGAGGAGACTGAG
>NW_006439110.1:0-476 GCF_000325575.1 Pteropus alecto
CATCTGTATTTCCTCTTTGGAGAAGTATCTCTTCATGTCTTCTGCCCATTTTTTAATTGCAATGTTTGCTTGTTTGTTTGTTTTGTTTTTGCATTGTATAAGTTCTTTATGAATTTTGGATGTTAACCCCTTATCAGATATATCATTAGCAAATATCTTCTCCCAAACAATCGGTTGTCTTTTTGTTTTGTTGATGATTTACTTTACTGTACAAAACCCTTTTAGTTTGATGTAGTCCCATTTGTTTATTTTTTCTTTTGTTTCTCTTGCCTGAGAAGATATATCAGAAAAAGTATCACTAAGAGCAGTGTCAGTGAGTTTACTGCCTATGTTTTCTTATAGGATTTTTATGGTTTCAGGTCTTATATTTAAGTCTTTAATTCATTTTGAGTTTATTCTTGTATATAGTGTAAGAAGGTGGTCTAGTTTCATTTCTTTTTCTTTCCCAGCACCATTTATCGAAGAGACTGTCTTTA
>NW_006439111.1:0-816 GCF_000325575.1 Pteropus alecto
TGTCTCTTTTGGGTTCTCTTATCTTACGATGTCATTTGTTTGACTTTTCAATGTTTTGTTGGATAATCTACATGGGTCACTCTTTGCATGTCTGCTTTGCGGCTTCCTTTTATGAAGGGACAAAATCTGAGGTCCAAGGCAGTGAGCACCCCGTTCTATACTGCACTACATCCTCCGCGTGGCATTAGCCGGACTTTCAGCGAAGCTGCACCATGTGGGCAATCAGTTCCGAAGTCACTGAAGCAGTCGTTGTCCTTAAATGGCCACTGGATTACACTGTTCTCTTGTTGAAAACCTGTCGAATCATCTTAAAATGAAATCTAAACCCTCACAGTGGCCCGCAGGACCCTGAGTGATCAGATGGCATGCAGACCCATCGCCCACTGCTCACCGCCTTGCTCGGGTCACTTCTCTGAGGTCCTCAGACATGCCATGTTCTTTTCCTCCTCAGGACCTTTGCACCTGCTGTCCCCACTGCTGGGGTGTTCTTCCCTTTCTACCTCCTCAGTGGTTTGAGTCGTAGGTAGATGCACATCCCTCGGGAAGCCTTCCCAACTCCTAAGCCCTAGGTATGCTCTTTGCTAGCAGAACGTGTATTTTTCCCCCCTCATCATGGCACCCAAACTTTTTTATTGGGTTAGTTTACTTACTTGATTTCTGAGTCTCCTACGGGCCTTATTTTTATTTTCATTTTTTAGATCACCGAGTCTCTAGCATTTAGCAGACTCCCTAACACATAGTAAATGTACAATGAGAATTTGTCGGATACTTGAATAAAAAACCTCTGAGTTCTGTGTGGGGCGACCAGCTCTACTC
>NW_006439112.1:0-709 GCF_000325575.1 Pteropus alecto
GAAATGGAAAGATATTCCGTGTTCTGGGATTGGAAAAATTAACATAGTTAAAATGACCTTACTACCTTAAGCATTATGCATATTTAATGCAATCTCCATCAAAATATCATCAGCATTTTTTAAAGAAATAGAACAAAAGTCATCAGATTTGTATGGAAGCACAAAGACCCTGAACTGTCAAAATCCTCCTGAGAAAAAAGAACAAGGCTGGAGGCATCACTCTGTCCAACTTCAAATTATACCACAAAGCGACAGTAATCAAAATGGCATGGTTTGGAGAGAAATACAGACATACAGACCAGTGGAACAGAATCAAGAGTCCAGAAAAAAAACCATATTTATATGGGCAAATAATTTTTGACAAAAAAGCCAAAAACATACAGTGGAGAAAGAAAAGTTTCTTCATCTTCAATAAAAGGTGCTGGGAAAACTGAAAAGCCACCTACAAAAGAATGAAACTAGACTCTTGTCTATCACCACACAACAAAATTAACTCAAAATGGATTAAGACCTGAATATAAGACCTGAACCAACAAATTGCATAGAAGAAAACATAGGAACTAAACTCAAGGACCATGGTCTTAAAGAGGATTTTATGTATTGTCTCAAAGGCAATGGAAATAAAAACAAAAATAGTTGAATGGCACTACATCAAACTAAAAAGCTTCGGCATCGCAAAAGAAACCATCAACAAGGTAAAGAGACAACC
>NW_006439113.1:0-394 GCF_000325575.1 Pteropus alecto
CTGCTGGTCTGGGAATTCCTTCCCCCTTGCAGTCCCCACCTGAAACTCCCCTCCTATCCTGAGTCAGGAGGTGCACGTTGAACTTCAGACAAAGGAATCATACGCCCCTTGTATGCACACTGCAATGTATGTAAGCTGTAAGAAATCGAACCAAGAGGAGCTCGTGCTTTGGTGCTGTTAAGCCCCACATGTTCCACCAGCTAATAAATATTTCTTTTTCTAACAAAGTTGTCTAACCATCCAATTTCTTTCCTCGGGTGTCACTAGGATGCACTTTAGTGACAAGAAACCTAAACTGAAAGTCCCTGACATGTCAGGGGGACCTATGAGCACTTGTTTAATTTGTTGGAAATGACCACGAGGTAATGAATTCCCTTCCAAAAATAAGCATATG
>NW_006439114.1:0-837 GCF_000325575.1 Pteropus alecto
AAGAAAAAAGGAGGGTTCTCCCCCACATTCTTCTGCTCGCAGGGCCCCATCTCTCCGTCCTTCGGCTGGAAAGATGGGTTACTCTGGGATGTTTACTCCCTGCGCTCAGTGCCTATGTACCAGATTCAAAGCAGAAGTGAGAGGTGGAGGAAGCTCACCACTGCCTTTTGCTTTTCTCAAAGTTTTACTCGCTGCTCCTGTTTGCCAGCTGCCATCCATCTGTTCGAATCCTCGGGTAGCTGCCTTTTGCATTTTCCCCAGAGCTTTTGACTGTAATCAGTGGGGGAAATAGGCTCCTAAGCTGGGCTTGCTCCATCATGGCCAGACCCAGGACTGAGGTGGGTGGACGGTTCGTAAATGTGCACTCACCAGACCTTCAAAACAATCCTATGAGGTGGGTGACATTACCCCATTTTACAGATGCGGAAACTGAGGCTCAGAGAGCTGAAGTCAGGCTTTAAACCCTCACCTGACTGCCATCGTCATGCTACCTGGTGTCTTGCCTAATGCATCTACATGGTGTTGAAACTGCTTACCTGGACACCTGATTTCCCTTGCTCCGCTAGGAGACCCTTGGGATCAGGGGTCACGTCCACCTTGTCCCTCATCTATAAGATGGGGAAAATATCAGTATCTACTTTGTAACACCATTGTAAGGATTGGATTAGGTAGCGTAAGTATTTAGAACAGTGCCTGGCACCCAGTAAACTCTTAATGAAGTAGAACTGCCATCGTCATTGCTGCCATTATTAGTTTTTCCTTGTATGTTGAACCCCAAGCGGCACAGAGCCTGGCATACAGTAGGGCTCAGGGAATATTTATTGAGCTTAGTCATGG
>NW_006439115.1:0-281 GCF_000325575.1 Pteropus alecto
GCCCTCGCGACAGCGATCAGCCACTGGCATTTGTTAACACTGGTGTTCACTGAGCTCAGCTCCACTTCCAACCCTGGGCAAGCGGTCTGCGGAGGCCACCTCAGGGGCTCGCGAGGCAGGACTTAACTGGACATTCATTCAGACAGGCCTCCCCATGGTAATTGAGATTTGGCGTAGGGCACAGACCTAACTGCCTTGCATCGCCCATATCACTTTTAACAAGGAGCTAATGGATGGATCGGAATGTCAAAAAACTTAGAAAAATAAAGGTTTTCCTTTTA
>NW_006439116.1:0-578 GCF_000325575.1 Pteropus alecto
TTTACTGCCTATATTTTCTTCTAGAAATTTTATGGATTTGGGTCTTACATTTAAGTGTTTAATACATTTTGAGTCTATTCTTCTATATTGTATAAAAAGGTGGTCCACTTTCTTTTTTCCCCCATGTATCTGTCCATTTTTACCAACAACATTCATTGGAGACTGTCTTTACCCCATTATATGTTCTTACCTCTTTTGTCATATATTAAGTGAATGTACAGGCATAGATTTATTTCTGGGCTGTCTATTGTGTTCCATTGATCAATGTATCTGTTTTTATGCCAGTACCATGTTGTTTTGATTACTGTATCCTTATAGTATAGTTTGATATCAGATAGTGTGATACTTCCAACAATGTTCTTCTTTCTCAAGATTGCTGTGGCTATTCGGGATCTTTTAGGGTTCTATATAAATTTTAAGATTGTTCTCTCTCTCTGAAAAATGTCTTTGGTATTTTGACAGAGATTGCATCGAACCTATAGATTGCTTTGCATAGTATGGCCATTTTAATGATGTTGATTCTTTGTACCGATGAGCAAGGTGTATGCTTCCATTTATTTGTACCTTCTTCAATTTCT
>NW_006439117.1:0-1496 GCF_000325575.1 Pteropus alecto
TTCCACCAAAATATAATTTGAAAAAATAATTTGAATATTTTATGTTATGTTATTCATGCACTGTCATCTATTATAAGAAAGACTCAGTGTTAAGCGCTTAGTAGAATTCACATGAACAGACATTTCTTGCAAGAAGACATACAATTGGCCAACTGATATATGAAAAGATGCACAACCTCACTAGTCATTAGGGAAATGCAAATTAAAACCACAATGATATACCACTTCACACCTGTTAGAATGGCTATTATCCACAACACAAGTAAGAATAAGTATGGAGAGGTAGTGGAAAAAAAGGAACCCTCATACACTGTTGGTGAGACTGCATATTGGTACAGCCACTATGGGAAACAATATGGAGGTTCCTCAAAAAATTAAAAATAGAATTACCATATGACCTAGCAATCCCTCTTCTAGGTATATATCAAAAAGTTGAAAACATTTATTCTTAAAGATATATACACCCCGATGTTCATAGCAGCATTATTCACAGTGACCGAGACATGGAACAACCAAGGTGTTCTCAATAGATGGTTAGATAAAGAAGATGTGATACATATATACAATTGAATATCGCTCAGCCATAAGAAAAGATGAAATACTGCCTGGAAGTCAACTGTAATTAGAAAAATTTTTAAATGATATTAAATAATTTACAAGGAGAAAATAACCAACTTAAAACAAGGCAAATATAGCTATTTCACAACATATTATTTTGAAAATAAAACTGCATAGTTTTTCTTTGGAAAATATGTGGTGTTTTATGGAGTACTTCTCAAACTTTAGCTTGCATAAGAATAATTTGTATAACTTGTTAAGGCAGACTCCAGGGAATAAACCCAGAGAGTTTTACTTAGTACGTCAGAGTTGCATTTATAACATTTGTATCTTTAACAAGTTAGCAGATTGTGAAGATTCTTCCAGGAAGTGGACCAACTTTGAGAAAGACCTCTTCGGGATTCCAATATTAGAAATGTATAAGCAATAAAATATTAGTCCATAGATGACTGGGCTTAGAGAAAATCTACATGGAGATCCCCATACTTTTCTCTGAATCATTCTTTATCAATGAGCGATAGTTTGTTGATAATGAGTGGCACCTATTGTGCCCAGAGTCCCTCTGGGTACGATTTAGTCCCTTTATTACAAAACTTGTTTTGCCTGGTGTCCAGCAATCTTTTGAGATTCCCTCTTTATTAGTTTGTTTTTCTAACTTGCCCATTAATATTCTAGAATTGCTTTTCAAGTATAAGTGAGTTAGATTTAAGCTCATTCTTGTCTGCCCTGAGCATCCTGGCAACCCAGGGCTTAATTAGTGCCTGTTACCTAGTAAGTGTTCAATAGAGGCTGGTGGAATAAATAAATAAAATCTGAAATAATTCATAGCAAACGTTGGTTGATCCTAATATAAAGCCCCCTCTTGTTTTCCAAAAAAAAAAAAAAAATTATTAACCTTTTACCTAAGTCCTAATGACAATTATGACATATTATCACTG
>NW_006439118.1:0-300 GCF_000325575.1 Pteropus alecto
GGCCTGGGACTGAGTCACTGGGCACCGAGGGACGCACCTGACGTGTGTGTGAATGTGTGTGCGAATGTGTGTGCATGCAAAGGTGTGTGTGCGAATGTGCATGTGCATACAAACAATGTGTAACTGTGTGCATGCAAATGTGTGTGTGCAAGTGTATTTCCATAGAAATGTATGTGTGCATAAGAATGTATGCACACAAATGTGTGTGTGTGAGTGTGTGTGCACAAATGTATGTTCATAACTGTGCAAATGTATGTGCAAATGTGCATGTGAAAATGTGTGTATGTGCATACAAATGTA
>NW_006439119.1:0-701 GCF_000325575.1 Pteropus alecto
AGTCCTTCAAAAATCGACGCGTGAGTGCACAATTTGCCTCAAAGAAGCAAAGTTCTGCTTACCGAGCAAAAGGGTATTGGCGTCTTACGTAGTGCTCCAGGGTGGGATGCAGTATCTGTCATGGTCATCCCGTAGAGGTGGGCTGGACCTCCTTCCGCCCAAAATCTGGTTTAGAGGCCAAGACCGATGACGCCATATGCATCCAGAATGTAGGAAAGGATTATTATTCATGTAACAAGGCTTTCTGGGGGGAAAAGGCACGCTCCCAAGCTGATATAACATGGCCGGAGAGAGCGGGCACGGAGAGATTTATGGTGTGAGGATGGGGTCAGGGCTCCTGCACACACCTGGCGATTGCAACGTTTAAATCGCCCACCGTGTTGTTGGCCCAGAATCCGAAGCCAAACCAAGAACTCCAGAAACAGCAAGAATCCGGGCTCTGCTTCTCTACCTGTGCTCCAGGTGAGGCCTGGGCCTGCTTTCCACTCACGGCAGCTCATGAGAGGGGCAAAGGGTCTTCCCCTGCATGTGACCTCTTGACATGCATAGTCGAGGAGGGGGAGCGTTGACGAGGACGCCCCCACACAGCTCCTACCCAGAAGAAGAGGACATTGGGGAGACTAAGGGCTCAGGTTGTTGCAAGATGGACGTCAGTGTCCCCTGCAGATTAAGCCCATAGAGTCTATGCAAAGATTTCTCAA
>NW_006439120.1:0-635 GCF_000325575.1 Pteropus alecto
CTTGCAAATATGTTTTCCTATTTAGATGGTTGTCTTTTTACCTTGTTGGTTTCTTTTGCTGTGTTTTTAGTTTTATTTAGTCCCATTCCTTTATTTTACTTTTACTTTCCTTGTCTTTGAGGGGAAATTCATAAAATCCTCTTTAAGTTTAAGATCCATGAGATTAGTTCCTATGTTTTCTTCTATGCAATTTAATGTATCAGGTTTTATATTCAGGTACTTCATCTATTTTGAGTTGATTTGGCTATGCGGTGATAGACATCAGTCTACTTTCATTCTTTTGCAAGTGGCTTTCAAGTTTTCCCATCACCATTATTGAAGAGAATTTCATTTCTCCACTGGATGTTTTTGGCTATTTTGTCGAAAATTATTTGCTCATATAAACGTGGGTTTACTTCTGGACTCTTGATTCTGTTCCACTTGTCAGTGTATCTGTTTTTCTGCCAAAACCATACTGTTTAAACTATTGTTGTTTTGTAGTATAATTACAAGTCAGACAGAGTGATGCCTCCAGCCTTGTTTTATTCTAAGGATGGCTTTGGTGATTCAGGTCTTTTGTGCTTCCATACAAATCTGATTATTTTTTTGATCTATTTCTTCAAAAAATTCTGATGGGATTTTGATGGAGATTGCAT
>NW_006439121.1:0-1745 GCF_000325575.1 Pteropus alecto
CCATAGCATGTCCTCAGTTTTTGAGGGCAGTTGTGCAGTTGGCCACACTTGAATGGGGCGTCCCTTCCATTCTGCCTCTTCATTAGCAGCTGTGCTTCAGTTTCGATCCACAGAGTGTCTCGTTGCTTTTTGTCTCAAGCTATACAAAGGCGTGCTGGCGTTTATGCAGTGCGCCACGCTGTTGGTGACATACGGCGGGTTCCATTCTGGTCAGACGTTGAGTCTCGAAGATGGGCTCGGTTCCGGGTCCCTCGGTTCTCTGGGTGCGGCCAGAATAGATGTGCAAGCAGCGGTTTGAAAATTTGGGTGCTAGCAGCTGTGGGTCTCGGTCCCTGCGGCGGGGCCCTAGTGTCGGGTCTCTGGCGTCGGGCGTCGCGCTCTGCTGGGGCTGTGGGAAGTTGTCCTCGTGGCATGTGGCTGGCGAGGACACTAAGAACGTAATGGGTGTTGGTAAATTTGGGGGATGCCAGTGGGTGCTGCTAGATCGAGGGGCTGAGCTCTAAGATCCCAGGGCCATGTGCTGGGAAAACATCCCAGCGAGCCCTGTCGTCGGGCGGTGCCGAGTTCGGCACATGCGGGGCCAGCCGTGCGCGCAGACTCGGCCACGTGCGGTCCGGGGTTCAGTGTTTGATGTCTCAGGCTGACATGGCCTTTTTTAAAACTGTCTTTAGGTTATTTTTTGTCTAGAAACTTGCCATGTGTCTTTGTCGTCTTTTGGTTTGTTCTATAACATCAAAAGAATTTAAAATTGGAAAATTGGAGATGATCAGACTCGATTCCTAGAACTCAGTGGAACCTTGAGAAATACTGTTCAATCCCTTGACTTCAGGGGCGGAGAAGTAGCTGTTTTACATGCGAAGCGCCTCTCATTAGTCTGGTCACTGGGTTGCAGGCCTCGTCATTCCTTTTCTGACGTTTTCTCACCTGGTCTTGCTCGAGTGACGGGCGTCGGTAGAATTCTGAGTTTGAACAGCGCTCACTCGTGAAGCACACGGCCCTCAGTGACGCCTGCGTGCTAGATCTCACACACACCTCATGCGTTCCCCACGAGGCGCGACTGTGTGTGATGTGGGTTGGGGGTGTTGCCACGTGCCATGAGGGGGGCATTGGCCCCTAGGTCAGTCGGTAGCCGATCGAGGTGTTCTTTGTGACTCTCTTCAGAGGTGCAGAGGACCAACACCTCACGTGACAGTATTTCCAGTCCGTGCACAGTGGCGTCGGGTGGTGCTGTGAGAACAGGCAGGGCTCGCGCCCCGGCGTCGGAGGCACTGCCCTCCGTGCTGGCTCTGACGGTCACCAGTGCTCCAGGGCCCAGAAGGATGGCACCTCACTACTGCCATCCCGAGACCGCTGGTCGGTGAACAGATTGGGTGGCCCCCTGGGAGTTGCCCGTGACAAGGACGGAGCTCCAGCAGTGCGCATTGCCCAGCATCTAGAAGTGCGTGTGACTGCCGTCAGTGAGGACGTGCGTCGCTTCTCAAAAGCTCACTAAGAATTCCTTTTTTCTCTTTGTGTTTAGGAATATGATGAGCCAATCTTGAAACACCTGCAGGATATTAAAGTCAAATTTTCTGAGCCTGGACAGCCGATGGTGAGTACTGGTTGTTTGAGCTCCTGTTGGCGTGGTGGGGCGGGAGGGGTGATTCAGAGGGCTTGGAGTCCAGGCAAGACATCCACACCTGCCACACTCGTGTGCTGGGCGACCTGAGCGAGACCCTCTCCGAGGAGTAGAAGAGCTCTCACAC
>NW_006439122.1:0-524 GCF_000325575.1 Pteropus alecto
AACTCAAGCCAGCTTAATATCAAATATTTTCCCCGGTCATAAGATTCTGAAAAGCATTTGTGTTAGTTTATGTTATATTTTCAAAAATTCTCATATAAGTGCTTCTCTGTTTAGGCGAATTTAATAGAGCTCTTTTATAAATTAACACAATACCATCCAGAAGTAGAGAATACCGTGCAGTACGTATGAAAATACAGACAAACTCAAAGAGAGACGTCCTCGTTTTCATTTTAAAATTACTGCCATATGATGGGCATGACAATGTAAAAGAACGGTTGGATCCAATTGTATTGTTGACAAACGGAATAAATTAAGGTTAACTGCTTAGATGGCTAAATCTTTTTCTTCTTAATATTTGCGGAGAAGAATATTAAGACTTGTATTTGTCTTTGGCAAGGAAGCTGTAGAGCCAGAGAAGCACTTTGTACTTTCAAAAAATCTTCATCTCCCCGCTCCATTTTCCCCTTTCAGTCTGAGGAACTGGGGATAATAAGATAGGCGGGCTTTTAACTGTTTTTAGAGCT
>NW_006439123.1:0-829 GCF_000325575.1 Pteropus alecto
ACTTGTGACTCCTCTGCCCCTCACACCCAACAGAACATGGTGGAAAACACATCAGAAATAGGAGGTATTTCTGGGAACTCACAAAACTGGTTCTACCCCCCTCCACATTTCTTGCCACATTTGTGCCCCATGACTGACACAAGTTGGTCACAGAAGGGCAACCCACTATTTCAGTGGGTACGGGGCATTTTTATTCATGTAAAGCTATACTGATCCACTCCAATCCCATAGGCACAAAGTGCGGGTAAGAGAAAACAAGAATTTGCACTGTACTGCCATCTACTAGAAAACAAAAGAAAACACCAGAACCTATTAACTTGCAGAATTGTTAAAAGCAACACAATATATAAACAAGAAAAAAGACCACTACCTTAAATGCTCAGACAGAGAATCCACCAAATACTATGAAAAAAAAATAAGGTAACTAGAAGCCCAGAAAGAAAATGAAAAGACTCCAGAAACCAAATCTCAGAGTCATGGTGGACTGTGATTTAAATGATGGAGAATTTAGGATTGTAGTTATGAAGAAACTCAATGATATACAAGATAACTAAGAAAGGCAGTTTAATGATTTCAGGAATAAAATTAATGAACAAAAGAGATACTTTACCAAAGAGATTGAAACTATAAAAAATAACTAAACAGAAATCCTCAATAAATGACTCAATATAGAGATGAGGAATACATTAGAAACCATTGGAAATAGATCAGTCCAGATGGAGGAGAGAATTAGCTCAAAGATAAAAACCTAGAAATGACCCAGGAGGAATCAAAGAGAGAACTAAAAGTTAAGAAAGAGATAAAAAGAAAGAGAGAGAGAGAGAGAGAG
>NW_006439124.1:0-2745 GCF_000325575.1 Pteropus alecto
CAGGAGAAATCCACAGCCGGACTCCCCAGCCACGCCGTCGAGGCTCTGTGCTTCTGCAGAGCGAGCCCCAGTCAGACGGGGCAGCGGGGGACCCGGGGGCGGGCGGGGAGCAGCCAGCATTGCCATCGTCTCGGAAGGACGCGATGCCTGCGCGATGACACATCGCAATTGCAGCCGCGGCCAGGAAAGTCTCTGGCAGGTTGGGACTCGGGCCCCCTCTGTGCTGACCGTCTTAAGCGCGAGTTTGTTAGACCCGATGGAAACGCACTGGGTCTGCTCTCTTTCGAAACTGTGTCTTGAAGAGAACAGAACTTTGCGCAAAGCGAACAGCACACGTCTGACCGAGAGGTCTTACAGGGGCAAGGACCGAAGACACCGGTCGTCTGTGGTGGCCACTCCGGCCAGGCCGTGAGAATCCCAAGGCCGCCCAGCTCGCCCGCTTGTCCCCTCACGGTGCCTGCTCATCGGACATCAGCCACATCCAAAGGCCAACCCTGGAGAGGTGCGGTGGGCCCGGGAACGCAGAGCGACGGTGGGTTCCGGCAGGCGTGGCACGTCACCTGCCTACCCCAAAAAGTCCCCACGAGGGAGTTCCTGAGACGCGTGAAAACTGACCGGCCGAACACATGGCTAGGACCGTCTCCCTGCGGTGGGTAAGGCGGACTGGGGTGGCTCCTGCCCTCCCCGCTTCCTCCCCCGCCCCACGGTGGACACCGGGCTTCCGGGACCAAGAGAGACAAGGGACGGGCAGAGGCCAATATCATGACGTCATCAAACCATTTTCCATGGAAGTCTGTGATCGGGACGAACAGCAAGTTCAGGGAGAGAGCGAATCCGAGGAGAGGTGACACCCAGTACCCCGAGGACGCGACTTGCTGGCACGAGGCCCGAGGCCCGAGGCAGCTGCCGGATGGGTGGAAGCAGCCGGCCACTGACCGCAGCGCCAGGACGCCCCGCCCCGGCCCGTCTCAGGATCCGTCCCACGGAGGCCGAGACACATCCCCCCGCATCACGGTCTGGCCTGCACGACGTTCACCCTGCCGGGCCCCGGTCACCAGCTGAACTGTGCACTGCGCTTCAGCCCTCGGCAGGCCTGTGACGAGTCCCTAACAGGGCTCGGCAAAAGTTCTCCGTAAAACGCCAGCAGTGAAACGCTCTCAGCCATGATGCCGTGTCTCCGCCATCGGCTCGACGTGGCTGCTCAGTCACAGCATTAGGGCGCGTGTGCGACACGGGGATGAGGACGTGGGCGTCTCAGGGACATCACTGTCCACACGGGGATCAGGATGTGGGCGTCTTTCGGACGTAGGAGGCTCCCTGGGAAGGCGGAAAGCCCCAGAAACGATCTGAGCAGGGAGCGGCCACTGCTGAAGCTGTCACTCTGCCAGTGGCCCTGGGAGCGGAGACCTGTCACAGTGCTTACATGCCCCCTGGGCATCGGGCGGCCGGCAGATGGCAGTGTTCGTGCAGAGAGGTGCGTGCTCGGAGGGACGTGCAGGGGACAGTCGCAGCCGGCTGGGCCGGGGGGCGGGCCGTGAGCCGCAGGGACGGATCGGGCATGGCCTGGGTGCCGCTGTGGCAGTGGAGGTGGCAGCGGGGCCAACCGAGGGCAGCAGGCCGGTGCCCCGGACGACACTGACTCAAGGCACGGGGGACGTGCCTGTCAGGACCGAGTCCCCGAGTCCCCAGCCCGCGGCCCCTCGCCTTCTGGCAGGGACACCTGTACGGCCAGGGCACCGTCCGAGGGCCCTTCCGTGTGTCTGTCCCCAGCCCGACCCTCCACCTGCACGGAAAGCCAAGCACAAAGCTGCCGACACGTCTCGACACAGCTGCTAACAGGCCGTGATTACGCCTGTCACCACGCCTGTCCCCCGGAGCTCAGTCGAGCGCGCTTATATCCACCTGCGGCCGACCATACGCAGGACCCTTCCCTTCCGAAGCCCCACGAACCCGCCCCGTGACGGCCTGGGAGGAGACGGCCACAGCTGCCTCGAACGCCCACCAAAATGATGCCGCTGTGCGGAGCCGCCTCCTGTGCCGCAAACCGGCGCACACCAGGCTCTGACAGCTCAGTGCCATCCACGGCAACAGGGACGCACGGGGACACACGGGGACGCCCGGGGACCCAGAGACGCCAGCGCACTTCACAGGAAGCCACCGCTCTGGGCGTGGACAACTGGCCGAGTGGGAAGTGGCTGCGCGTGCGAGATGCGTGTCCGTGCGCATCCGTGTACTTGCTGGGTTTCTGTGTGTGTGTCTGCGCATGTGTGCGTGGCTTGTGTGCGGTGTGTCCTGTTTGGCGTGTCTGTGGTGTGCATGTCGCGTGAGGGGCACGTGACTGTGTGGTGTCTGTATGTATATATTATGTGTGTGCAGTGTGGTGTGTGTGTTGTGAGTCTGTGTTGTGCCTTCATCTGTGTCTGACCGTGTGTGTGTGCGTGTGTGTGTGTGCGTGTGCCCCCAGACAATCCACGCAGGGAAGACCCAGCAGCTTCCTGTCACCTAGACCCACCCCATCCTGGATGTGGGACATGCGTGCACAGGGGAGCCACCACTTGCACGCCCAACACAGCTGTGTCACCTGTGATCCTGTGGCATGGATGCCTGCGAGGGAGACAGACAGACAGACAGACAGACTCTGCAGGACGCATGCACGGCACCCGCAGACCGGAGCTTGCTGTGTCACGGCTCTCACAGAGGCCCCGGGGGGACACGTGCAGGACCCCGGCCCCCCTCTCCGCACTT
>NW_006439124.1:4405-5497 GCF_000325575.1 Pteropus alecto
GCTCCGTCCTGCGCAGCCTGCGTCACGCGCTCTGTACCAGCTTGAAGAGGAGGGGACAAGGACATGCCGTGAGATGACCTGCAGACCTCCACGGAGCCACCCAAAATGCCACCGACAGAGCAACCCCTGGGTCTGAGTTTGGGGTCCAGGTCATTCCAACCCCCGCAGAGGCTCTGGGTGTGTTTGCCTGTGTGTTTAGCACGCGCGCCGTCGGGGCTTTGCTGCCTGTGCAGAAACTCGCATGCGCCGAGGTTCGGAGCCTGCGAGTCCCTGTCTGAGAGGCCGGAGTCCTTCTCTGTGACGCCGCTGGCGGGAAGGAAGAAGCCCCACGGCCTGCGGGGCCCGGCGGAGCATCCGAAAGCATTTTCCTCCTGTCCCAGGTTCACCGCGCTGCCCGCGGTGCAGGCCCCTGACACCTGCTGACCGAGGCTCCAGGACGAGGCGCCATCGCTAGGACGACCCGCCAGGCCCTCTGGTTTCCTTGCTTCAGCATCAGGTTCCGCGTTCCAGGCAGGACGTGAGAACGGAGGAAACGCGCACGCGGCCACCAACGTCGCCTGTCACAGGCTCCGCCACAGGCAGAGGATCGCAGGCCGGGCCGCGGGCCTCAAGCACAGACCGCTCCTCAAACTCACGCTGGCTCAAGAACCGCCGGAGGTCCGGCCGACGTGCCGTGGGGCTCTGCACGTCCACACAGCCCCCGAAGGCCCCTGAGCCCCACTTTGATAGGCAAGAGTTCGGGTCCGGGGTCCCCCCCGTGCCAAATCCGCCCCTCGCCTGTGTTTGCCAATAAAGTTTTATTGAAACACGGCCATGCTCATTGGTTCACACGTGCCTGTGACAGCTTGCACACGGCAGCCGTGTCCCCTGATCCGCAGTTCCACCGGCCCGAAGTCAACCTCCATCTGAAGAGTCAGCGGAAGATTCCAGAAAAAAGTCACCACTCTGAGACTGCACGCCTTGCTCAGCAGCGTCATGGAACCCTGCACGGTGCCACCGCAACCTGCGTGGGGTGCGACTCATCCCTTTGTCTCGAGTCACCACACAGCGGACACTACAGCCTGCTGGTCCCTTAGCTGCCATCGCGGTGGA
>NW_006439125.1:0-539 GCF_000325575.1 Pteropus alecto
AATACTAGTTTAAATTGCTCCACTACTCTCTCTCTCTCTTAGCTTATCACTAGTGCTATATGGTAAGGTTTATTAATAATGACTATCATGTATATAATGGTTTTATGTGCAACACAATATTCTAAGTACTTTACATATAATTAATTTAATTGTCACAAAAAAGTAGCAAAATTACAACATGGTTATTATTACAATCTGTTTTTTTTTTTTACAGTTGAGAGCAAGTTTGAGAGCTAAGATGTGATAGAAACAGGACTGGAACCCAAGCTCTTGACCCTAAAGCTTTATAATACATTTAAGTCTGTATAAGTTAGATTTTTATTATTAATTCTATATTTTCGATAAGAACATTGAGGCTTGGTGGAATATACCAAGTTATTCAGGTGGTAGTTGACAGTTATAATTCAATACAGATGTAACCAAAACCAGAGAGAAAACATGAAGGTGTTAGAAGACCAATAGTTTGGCCACTGTGAGACAGGCTGGGGTGCATAAAACTGTTGCAGGAAGGAAGAAATGTCTCACCTACTCACCAAAAA
>NW_006439126.1:0-657 GCF_000325575.1 Pteropus alecto
AGGAAGAAATCTAACGAAACATGTGAAGGACCTATGAAATGAAAATTATAAGACCCTATTAAAAGAAATCGAAGAAGATACAAAGAAATGGAAAGATGTTCTGTGTTCTTGGATTGGAAGAATCAATATAGTTAAAATGACCTTATTACTTAATGCATTGTATAGATTTAACGCAATCCCCATCAAAATCCCATCAGCTTTTTTAAAGAAATAGAAGAAAAAAATCATCAGATTTGTATGGAAGCACAAAAGACCCTGAATTGCCAAAGCCATCCTGAGGAAAAAAACAAAAACAAAAACAAAAACAAAAACAAAAAAAGCAAGGCTAAAGTCATCATTCTGCCTGACTTCAAATTATACTACAAAGTGACAATAATCAAAATAGCATAGTATTGGTAGAAACAGACACACAGACCAGTGGAACAGAATCGAGAGTCCAGAAATAAGCCCATGTTTATATGAACAAATAATTTTTGAAAAAAGAGCCCAAAACATACAGTGGAGAAAGAAAAGCCTTTTCGATAAATGGTGTTGGCTAAACTGGAAAGCCGCCTGTAAAAGAATGAAACTAGAATGTTGTCTATCACCACACACCAAAATTAACTCAAAATGGTTTAAGGTTGTGAATATAAGACCTGAAACAATAAAATGCGTAGA
>NW_006439127.1:0-306 GCF_000325575.1 Pteropus alecto
ATGCTGAGCCTGGCCTGTGGCGCCCGCCGTGGGCCGAGCCGTGTCCCCCGCAAGTCCCTGAAACCCCAGCCCCCAGGAGCACAGCACGAGACTGTACTTGGGGATAAGGCCACGAACAGGTGATGAGAGGTGGTGAAGGTAAGGTGAGGGCATTGGGGTGGCTCCGATGCAGAACGACCAGTGTCCTTATGCGAAGAGGAGACGGGGACACGGGCACACAGGAGGGACGGCGCGTGGGGACACGGGGAGAAGCCAGCTGTCTGCACGCCGAGGGAGGGGCCTCAGGAGAAGCCAGACCCGCTGGCA
>NW_006439128.1:0-404 GCF_000325575.1 Pteropus alecto
GAAAAAGAGAGAATCAGAGAGAGAAAGGCACAAAAAAGTCGACCCTCACAGTAGATAGCTCATTTTTCTGTAGAAACAAATGCCTGTCGCCTGCCACCGCCCCTCCCAATACAATCGTCCATTGTCCTGACCAGATAAAATGAAGAATAAACAACGAAGAGCACACAAAATACAGCGAACGCTGCGTGGCGGGAGCTGTGGCCTTAGCGTACTTCGCTGCCGGCGAGCGCGGCTTACGTGACAACTACAGGAAAAACTAAGTCCACGTCCTCGATACAACGAGCACCCTTAATGCGCCTTAACTGTCTTATGTCATATGAGTTGAATTTCTTAGACGGGTAGTTTTCGATTAAGCACGAAGGCCAGTTTTCACATGGTCCACGATTTGTCCTAACGCGGCTGAC
>NW_006439129.1:0-1036 GCF_000325575.1 Pteropus alecto
GTAAACAAAACACCCATATATGCTTGCTTCTCCCGTTAAATTAGTTTCTCATTTAATTTAATATGAGTCAAATAATATCAAAAATAGTTCTAATTATAGAGTCACCCACCTCTCCACCCACAGGTTCTTAGCATTCTTGTTTATACATTGTTAATTACTATACACATAGTAATTATTATTATTATTTTTTTTTTTTGCTTGAAAGCATAAAAAACACACACACTGGCTTAAAAATAAGAAAGTTTTCTCTCTTAACACAAGTAGCATGAGAGTTATGGCTAGAGGAAGTGGTACAGTAAATTGTAAAAGACCAATCACCCCTCTCACCAATAAATAAGATTGAAAAACTCTAAACAAAACATACAGGCACGCCTTGCTCAATTGCGCTTTGCTTTATTGTGTTTCACAGATGTTGCATTTTTTACAAATTGAAGGCAAGACCCTCACCAGCAAAACAATTGTGACTTACTGTATTTTGATAGTCACTTATTGCTGTAGGCTGGAACAAATCTGCAATATCTCTGAGATATATCTGTACTTTAAAAACAATGTTTATGGCATGAGAGTGTGACCAGAACCAAGGAGACACTGGAGGGTATTTGACACTTGAAGGAAAGAAACCACTGAACAACTGCAAAATATTTTTTCTTTTCAGGTGTATATAGAACAATCTTTACTATCATATTATAGACAATAAGATAATTTTTTAATTTAAAAAATTGAAATTCTTTACAGTACAGAATTTTCACAATGAGATGAATGTAGAAATCAAATCAAAGATATCTGTAAAATCCCCAAATATTTAAAAATTATGCAAGACACTTTTAACTGACCCATTAATAAAGAAGTCACAGGGGAAATTTGAAAGTGTTTTGAACTGAAGAAAAATGAACATGCTATATCAACATATACAGGTTTTGGAGAGACAGCAGAAACATTGTTTAGAAGGATATTTATAGCACGAAATACTTACATTAGAGAAAGAGGAAAGTCTCAGATCGATAATCTCAGCTTCCACTTTGAGAAACTAAAGAAA
>NW_006439130.1:0-399 GCF_000325575.1 Pteropus alecto
ATGGATCTCAAGATAATCATGCTAAGCGAAATAACACAGACAGAAAAAGTTAAGAACCACATGATATCACATATATGTGAGATATAAACCTAAAAGCAACAAATGAACAATACGAACGGAGACTCATGGACTTGCACTATAGACTAGTGGTTACCAGAGGTAGGAGGTGGGGGGAGGGTGTAGGTAGACAGGGTAAAGGGTGTCAAATATGTGGTGACAGAAAGAAATCTCATTATGGGAGGTGAACACATATATATATACACACACACACTGTATATATATGTGTGTGTGTATATGCACACTGTATATATGTATATATGTATGTGTATACATATACATATATGTATATATGTATGTGTATATGTGTATATATGTATATGTATATATGTATATGTATAT
>NW_006439131.1:0-861 GCF_000325575.1 Pteropus alecto
CCTTATATCAAACTATACTACAAGTCTACAGTAATAAACACAGCATGGTACTGGCATAAAAACATATACATTGATCAATGGAACAGAATAGAGAGTCCAGAAATAAATCCATGCCTATATGCTCACTTAATATATGACTGACAAAGGAAGTAAGAATATACAATGGGGTAAAGACGGTCTCTTCAATAAATGGTGTTGGGAAAATTGGACAGATACATGAAAAAAAAAAGAAGCTGGACCACCTTCTTTCACTGTTTACAAGAATAGATTCAAAATGGATTAAAGATTTAAATATAAGACCCCAAACCATAAAACTTTTAGTAGAAAACATAGGCAGTAAACTCTCTGATATTACCAACAGGAATTCCTTTTAGGATATATCTCCTCGGGCAAGGAAAACAAAAGCAAAAATAAACAAATCGGACTACATCGAACTAAAAATTTTAGTACAGCAAAGGAAACAATCAACAAAACAAAAAGACAACTGACTGTTTGGGAGCAGATATTCGCTAATGATACATCTGATAAGGGGTTAATATACAAAATTTATAAAGAACTTATACAATTCAACAACAACAAAAACAAACAATCCAATTTAAAAAATGGCAGAAGACCTGAACAGATACTTCTCCAAAGAGGAAATACAGATGACTAACAGACATATGAAAAGATAAAGGTCGCTAATCATCAGAGAAATGAAAATGAAAACCACAAGGAGATATCATCTCACACCTGTCAGAATGTCTATGATCAATAAATAAAAATACAGCAAGTGTTGGCAAGGATGAGGAAAAAAGGGAACCCTTATACATTGTTGGTGGGATTTCAAATTGGTACAGCTGCTATGAAAAACAGTATGGA
>NW_006439132.1:0-287 GCF_000325575.1 Pteropus alecto
TTAGACATTGTGGAAGGTCGTGAGGGGGAAGGGTATGGTTTTGGCCAGGGGAAGCGACTCTTCAAAACACCTCATCACACATATGCATGTGCACACATATGCACACACACAAACATGTGCACACAGAGAGACAGACTCATAGAGATGGCTCCTGCCCCTACCTGTACTTGAGGCTGACCTTGATGGAATGGGATTAAACTTTATATAATCAGAGTTTTCCAGTTGTTTTGGGTACATTATCACGTGCAAACATTACAGCCATCTTCTGAAGAACATATTTTGTGCCC
>NW_006439133.1:0-783 GCF_000325575.1 Pteropus alecto
CTGGCCGTCGATGTCTGCAAACGGACACACTCCCGAGACGCCCGTGCAGCCCGGTCCGTGCCGGAGGCGATGCCACGCGCACTAACGCGTGCGTCCCTCACGGCGGCCGTGTGCGGCCGGTCGACAGGAAGAAAATGTAAACTGAGTGAGTCTCGGGCGGCCAGAGGGTTTTGCTCGGCAGAGCGGATGTCCGTCCTGCTCACGGTGAAAGTCACGGGGAAAGAGCGACATCAGTCGGCCCTAAGCAGGGCGAAGCCGAAGCCGACCGTCACATGCTGGGTCAGCACTGCGGTCCCGCCGAGCGGGGCGACTCCGGTTTGGGGGTGAATCTGGAAAGACTTCCCAAAGGAAACACGGTCTGAGGATGCTGGGGACAGCGTGTCTGCTTGGAGCCCACCCTGGGATTTTGTTACTTTTTCCACTTTGGACACAGTCGCCTTTGTCCCCAAAGTCCTCTCGAAATAAATCCCGGAAGGCTCCGTCAGCTCGTCCCGCCTTTGAGGGGCCGATGGTGAACAGGGTCTGCTCATCCCCGCGTGAAGCGCAGCCGTGCGCCTGGCGTCGGGCGTGCCTTCCCGTTTCCACGCCGCCAAATACACGCAACAGACTGTTCCCCACTGTGACGAAGGGGACACGTCGGTGGCATTCGATGCCCTTGCGGTGGCATCCAGCCATCACGTCGACCGGGCTCCAGAACCCGTCAGCACCGTGAAAGGTCTGAGACCCGTCTCTGCGAACGGTCACTCCCGTGCCCCGTCCTGGCCCTGGCGGCCGCCATCTGCC
>NW_006439134.1:0-482 GCF_000325575.1 Pteropus alecto
GTACTGAATAATTGGCTCCTTCATGGCAAACTTCTATTGGAGTTGATGACTATGTTTACACTAAATGCATAGATTCATTTGTTATTTCATACTTCACTCTTAGAAGAGTATATCAAATCTTCTTTTGCGTGTTTAAGTTGTATCTATTCTTTCTGCAAATTATCTCGTAATTGACTTGCTTATTCTATACAGACATGCACTTACGGCAGCTGTTTAGTTGTCATATCTAACTAAGATACAGTGTATCAAGAATAGGAAATGAAATTGGACGGGAGAACTCTAAAAGACAACAAGTTATGCGCTCGGCATTAGTCCCCTCCCATCCTGAAAAAAAACTATGCCCTATCTTTTTTTTTTTTCATCCTGAAAAAAAACTATGCCCTATCTAAGAGTGAGGTATGAAATAACAAATGAATCAGGTATCACATTTGAATGTTAACTATATCACTGTTCTCTACCAGAGATTTGCAAGGTAATGTGGC
>NW_006439135.1:0-849 GCF_000325575.1 Pteropus alecto
CGAGCGCTGGGCCAGAGCACCGATCGGTACCTGACCGGAGCCCCGTCCCGGCTCCCTCTTGGCCAGACCTTGGTTTACGCACCTGCAAAGAAAGTACGAGGCCCTCTGAGGCCCGCGACAGGGCCGAGCACTCAGAGAAAGACAGAGCCCCATGTGTGTCCTCGTGTGTTCCATGGTGGCTGTGTTATGCTGCCCGCTGGAAGACACCCCTTGGGCGAGGAAGCGGGAAAATGCAGGGCGGGGGCCGAGACGCCGCAGCCACGAGAGGCCGGCCCTCCCCGGCCTGTCCCATGGGTGCCCGGCCGTTGCTGCACCGTCCCTCCCCGGCATGGCGGAAAACCAAACGGGGGTGGGAAGGCACGGGCGAGGGGCTGGCTGGGCAGGAGCCAGCTGGCCCTGGCCGGGCAGCATTGCTGAGGGGCTGTGTCACTTTGGTGTGGCCCCCGGGGGGGCCCACAACCCGTGAGCCACGTGCTGAGTGGGTTTGCTGAGGGAGGCTGACCGTCATGCTGGGTGACTGACAGTTTCACAGTTAGTGTCTGTTTCCTAGGGCAGCTACCAGTCAGCGGCACAGTGTCCCCCCAAACATGGAGCTTCAGCAACTCCCTCCACCCGGAAATGTCTCACAAGGCACCATGTGCGGTGTGTGCCATGTGATCTGTGTGCCGTGTGCAGTGTGTATGGCGTGTTTACTGTGCTGTGTGCGGTGTGTGTGCCGCATGCAGTGTATGTGCTGCGTGAGCTGTGCCGTGTGCCATGTGCATAGCGTGTGCGGTGTGTATGGTGCGTGCTCTGTGCCGTGTGCAGTGTAGCATGGAGAAGCACTTGTCCTGGGATTGCAGGAAGAAG
>NW_006439136.1:0-574 GCF_000325575.1 Pteropus alecto
GAAACTAATTAAAATAAATAAATTTTTAAAAAATAATAAAATTAAAGGAAAAAAATGTATATACTGCACTAAGCAAACTACAGATTCAGTGTAATCCCTACCAAAATACCAATGTTTTTTCACAGAACTAGAACAAATAATACTAAAATTTGTATGGAACCACAAAAGACCCTGAACAGCCATGCCAATCTTGAGAAAGAACAAAGTTGGAGGTATCACAGTACCTGATATCAAACTATACTACAAGGCTATAGTAATCAAAACAGCATGGTACTGGAATAAAAAAAGACACATAGATCGATGGAACAGAATAGAGAGCTGAGAAATAAACACATGCCTATATGGGCATTTAATCTATGACAAAGGAGGTAAGACTATACAATAAGGTAAACAGAGTCACTTCAATAAATGGTGCTGGGAAAACTGGACAAGCACATGCAAAAAAATGAAACTGGACCACCTTCTTACACCATATACAAGAAAAAAACCTCAAAATGGATTAAAGACTTAAATGTAAGACCTGAGACCACAGAACTTCAAGAAGAAAACATAGGCAGTAAATTTTCTGACATTG
>NW_006439137.1:0-658 GCF_000325575.1 Pteropus alecto
AAAAAACCGGTGAATTAGAAAGATAAGAATAACTAAAAGGGTTAGCAATTTTTTTATTATTATTTCAAGGGTGGCAATTACCGAATTCAAACATTGTAGGTGGAGCTTTAACTTGCTTATGAAATTACAGCATTTCTAACATTTGAATGTGCGAAATTGTCATGTTAACGTTAAATAAAAAAAGATCTGGTTCATCGAGGAACTAAAATTTTATCAACAAAGAGCAAGAAAGGGATTTTACTTTTTGCTAAAAATATTTCACAAATTATCCGTAGCCATATTCGGAGAAATGTAGTAAATAATTATGAGAACTCAGCCTTCTGAGCTTACTTTTAAACCTCCCCCCCTCACACTGCGGGACCCGGCGCCTTCTGCTGTGCTGGTTTCTGAGGGGCGGGGCTTTGAACAGGATGAGTCTCTGCCTTTGGGGAGACTCAGCAGATGGAGGGGGAGAAGCTCAAACGGGGCAGTGGTGCAGAAGGAGAGGCATGTCCAGGATGAGGCAGAGCAGAAAGGGAGGTGAGTGGGAGGGGAGGTTCCCCGAGGACCTTCTAGAGATGAGACTCGCAGAACTGTGATGTCACAAAGCCGTGACATCCCCACTCCACATACACATGTGTGCGTTATTGTCGTTGTTTTGCTAATGTTTAGTTCTAAG
>NW_006439138.1:0-1177 GCF_000325575.1 Pteropus alecto
CTTGTAGAAGGAGAGATTAATCTTTATTGCATTAAATTCTGGAAAAAGAGAAACTAAAAAAAAATTAATCTTGATCATATTTTGCCTCTGTTTATATTTGCGTTAAATTAGGCGACTGGTCATAGTTAAAATGACATGTAATAAACTGGAAAAGCAGCTTAATAAATTGAAAGGTATTTCTAAAACTGGATCTGACTTGTTACCTTAATAGAGGGAATCATAATTCACATAGGACATCTCTTTTGAAATACCATTTGTTGCCTTGATAATTATTTTCTGATTTTTCACAGAAATTTAGTATGTTCTGTTAATTTCTGCCAAAATTTTACTTCTGCTAAGATTCCAATCCTCCCTTCCCATGGGAATCAACAAATGGTATAGATATTACAAGAAAATGCCTTGAACTACAGGAAATCTAACTTTGAATTCTGTCTTCGCTGGCTGAGTGATACTTGGAAAGTTACCCAACTTTACTGATCTTCATTTTTTCACCAATACGATTAAGAACAGCTGCACCTATCTTGTAATTAGATGTTTAATTGATTTGATTGTTTGCTTTGTTTGTTTATTTAAATAAATTCTATAGGCTAAAATAAGAAAAGAATTTTTACCGTTCTCATAAAGTAATCAAGACGAATAATTGGCAATTATTTTTTAATGAGAAATTGATATTAATATTTCTCAAAGGCCCAAGAAGAACAAAAAATGTAATGCTTAACAGTCAAGTTTAATTTTTTTTTCATCTCACACAGAAAGTTACGAGTAACTAGACATACATACATGATTCTTCAGTTTTGATTGTGTTGGCCAAATAGTATATTTCAAAAAAAAAAAAAATCTTTTCTACTTTGTGGACACTGTTTCTCTGAATATAAAAACATATGTTGTAAATATTTGCTTTGAGCTTGTTGTTTCTCCTTGAATCGCTTATAGCATCATTGTCACAGGAGCCTATTATGCTGATGTAACCTAAACTACCAGTCATTTTTCATTAGAATAGGAGACTTCTGTTAGTGCTATTCAACTAATGACCTGTCACTGAGGAATCTTCTAGGGGATTCTGACATGTACTCATTGCAGGCTGACAAAGGGAGGTATGGCCCCAAAGTGAGCATCTGGTACTAATGTCACTGATGATGTGCTGGAGAATAAATGTTAAAACCACAGTTATATAATC
>NW_006439139.1:0-338 GCF_000325575.1 Pteropus alecto
AATATAGTAGAAAATACATATATTTTTACTGTAAAGAGAGGAATTTAAATAGTAATAAACACTATTGGAACACATAGCAAAAGTGCCTTTTTAAATGCCCATCCTTTGGTTTACACGGCAAGACTACAAATTTACAGAAAACTCATTTAGAAAAGTCAACAGTCTTGGAGGAAAACAGACACACACTATGAACTATTGGATGTAAAAATTTTCTGAAATTACAAGCCTATTAAAAATCATTTTATCATAAATTGCTGAGACAAAATAAAAATGTTCAAATAAACCAATAAACTGTGCATTTTCGACATATAATTAAAAACAAAAGTATATTTTAAGCC
>NW_006439140.1:0-294 GCF_000325575.1 Pteropus alecto
GCTCTCATCAGAGCATAAGAATATAAAATAGAGGCCGGTGTGGGAGCGACGCACATTCGGTCGTTTTTCAGGTGACTGACCGCGTAGCCTCACTCGGCCTTCGCATTGCTATTCCGTCTGTATTAAGGTTCGAGTCTCCTTGGCGCCTTTTACAGCTGCAAAATACAGTCGTCTCTCGGCCCAGATGCTCTTAACGTAAATTTTCTGCAGTTCTGGCTTCGAAAGGCACTCGGGGAATGCGCGAAAGAAGCCGAGGGGAAGCCGTTACGAGAGACGCCGCTCATAACTCACCCT
>NW_006439141.1:0-440 GCF_000325575.1 Pteropus alecto
TTTGTTTAGAAATTTTGCATCTGTGTATACAACAGGTATTGACCTGTAGTTTTCTATTTTTGTTTCTGTCTGGTTTAATATCAATTTTATAGTGGCTTCATAGAATAAATTAGGAAATATTTGCTCACTTTAAATCCCTTGAAAAGGTTTATTTAGAATTGTTATTAAGTTTTTACTTAAATTATTTGTAGAATTCACCAGTGCACCAGAGTTTTTATTTGTGGGATAATTTTGAAGTATAATTTCAATTTTAAAATTGCTATCAATGAAATAAACTGGGGCAATAATTGGGCTTACCATTGTGAAAAGTTGACGTAAGTAGAGCCATTTTAAAATGGAGCCAGAGTAGCCATTCCAGATGAACTGCCTTGCATACCATGCTCCTTGAAACTATGGAATGTTTGTATAGGGCAAAATAACTTTGGATTGGGCCAAAAAAA
>NW_006439142.1:0-702 GCF_000325575.1 Pteropus alecto
TTTTTTTAACCATATGGCACATTCTCGGCTGTTTGAATCCGAGACCCAGGAAAGGGCCGGGCAGTCCCGTGGAAAACGCCTGTTTGTGGCTCTGCGGTGACATGGCATCTCCACCTCTCTGTGGTTTTCACTAAAAAAAACAGGAGGCCACAGAGGCAGCGACAGCCTCCCGGGTGGGAAATGCAGAGACTCCCGGCCTGCGATGCTGCCGCCTGCCCCATCCCCAAGGACTGTGTGTCCTGGTGGGGCCGCTGTCGGCGGCTCCAACCCCCGGGCTGCCGTGGCCTCCCGCGTCCTGCGCCCTGCGTGGGCTGCGTCCTTCCGTGGCCGCACGGGGCCCTGTCAGACCGCAGTGCTGGCTTTCTGACCCTTTCCGGACGTTTGCATTAAACGTTTCTGTTTCTCCCTGGCATTTTTTTCAGCGTCCTAGTTACATTTGCTATTTCAAGTATCCATAAAACTACAGAATTAACAGAGAGTCTTTGTCCTTTCTTAAATATCTGTGGCACCACGTGCATGCGCACACACACACGCGCACACACGCACACACCCGCACACACCCCGTGGTATTAGCTCGTATCCTGACGGGGATTCTTGTCCGATGCCTGCGTTCCTCCGGGACGATGGAAGCGTCCGCACGTCATCGCAGACACGGGCAGGACGACACGGCCAGGCTCTGAGCCCGTGAACACACGCGCGTGC
>NW_006439143.1:0-1422 GCF_000325575.1 Pteropus alecto
TTTATAGCGGGAATTACTAGGTTTGCTTTGGTAAAGACACATGGGATCTATGGATGTAAATACGCATTGCTTCCTGAAAAAGATGACTCGAGCGATATTATGGTCAGAGGATAAAACAAAGATGTTCAGGACCGAAATCGCAAACTCTTCAATAATACCTTTTACCCCTGTGGCGCCTACGAACCCTGTATGTTAAACCATGGGCAGCTGGGCTCCTGGACAGTGACAGCATCGTCGAAGCAGAGGTGTTGACCGTCTGTCTGCGTCTTGTTCACCTCTTGTGTGTTTGTGCAACTTCCTGCATCCCGGGAATCATCATTACATTTTAATAGTGGGCAAGATCTCTGATTTAAAAATTCTCGTCATTTCCACTGCAAGGTATTTGGCAAATGAGCTATTTAGAATGTTATCACTATTTAAATATAAGTAGTTTGCGAGTATTTTTCAAGCTAATTTCTATTTTCATTAGAAATGGTATATTTAACCATTCTTCTTTTTCTTTTCTTTTTTCTTTTTAGGTTTCCTTCAGGATTGAAGTTAACCAATTTAGAAAATAAAAGTACACGATGCCTAACTAAATTGAATTTCAGATACAGAACACATAATTTTTTCGTGTGTCTAATGCAATATTCGGGGAGTGTTTTTATAAAACTTTGTTTGTTGTTTAGCCTGTATTTTATCTGACAAATTTATTCAAGTCATTCTACAGGGTCAATTTCGATCAATGATATTTTTTTAATATTTATTTTCCAGCACTTCATAAGATCAGAACAGTCCATAGATTCTATGGTTGATACAATGCGCATCTTCCCGACGTGACGATTTTTGTCAGCTACGTGTGCTTCCAAAGGAGGTGAGATAACATACCTCACTGTGATGGTTCAATTGTGAGTTTTCAATTCGATATTTGTATTTATTCTGACGCCATAAGTTAGGGCAGCCTGCTTCAGAACCGTTCTCTCCTCCTCCTCAGTCATTCTGCTAAATTTTGTTTCAAATCATTTTAATAAGTCACTCTCGTCATCGCCATTACTTGATTTTCCACTGTCATTGTGATGGTAGCCTTCTCATCCATATCTGTGTCAATAAACACACAGATATTGGTCCGCCAAGCGTATCGGGTCCCAGATGAGATTTCGTCGTCCCTCTGGGTCACCCCCATCCCAGCGGCCACGTCACAGTGAAGGTTCTTTCAGTTCCCGTAACCCTCCAAATGTTTTCTTCATCAAAGTGGACATTAACTCCCCTTCTTGTTTCTGCTGCCTTAAGGTTCCTAAAATTGCCAGCAAGGTGAGCATGTCTTAAGTGCTCTAAAAAGTGTCTGTTAGGAGCCAAGAGCGCGTGTCGATGTCGCCATCCTTATAATTCTCACATGGCCCCTTGGCATCGGTTTCACGATGGTGGGGCTCATGCACAGGCGAG
>NW_006439144.1:0-969 GCF_000325575.1 Pteropus alecto
GTATATTCTTAAATAAATATATTTTTAAATATATTTTTTATGGTGATTTTTGTTATTATAGTGACATTAGTTAACAAAATTCAGTACATTTCAAGTGTACAATTCAACAGTAAGTCGTTTATATTTTGCATTGTATGTTCATCACCCATAGTTAGATTTCTTTCTGTCACCACATATTTGACCCATTTTACCCCATCTGCCTCTCCTTTCTTCCTTCTTCTGATAATTACTAGTCTATTGTCCGTGTCCATGAATCTCTGTTTGTTTGATGAGTTCCACCTTTTGGCTTTTGTGAATAGTACTGCTATATATGTAAATATTGCCTCTAGACCTTAATTTCAATTATTTTGCTTATTTACTCTTGCATCTTCCGGGCTGGCCATGTGTTAGCTACTCAATAAATGCCTGTTTAAAATCTTGCTGAATGAGTTTCTTGGCAGGGGGAATGACCCCAGAAGTTTGGCTAAAGCCCACAATGGAGAAATTCCAGAAAATTAGGGGTCCTAGACTAGGCCACACAGTCAGTGTGCTGGAGGTAATAGAGCTGGTTGCTGTGACGCGGGGCTCAGCTGGAGAGGCGTGGCTCCTCTGCAGAAGCTTAAGAGCTGAGAGGTTCAGTCTCAGGGAGCAGTGTGTTCACTCTCTTGTTGACTTCTGAAATCTGCAGCTGCAGTAAGCCTCTGTCTAGCATGCTTCTTCTCCAGCTCTTTCACCTCCTTTAGGTCTCAGATCTCTTATCTCCTTCTCCAAGAGGTCTTCCCCAACCACCAAAGAAGCAACATCCCCATGGCCAAGTTACTCTCTAGCATAACACCCTGTTTACAACCTTTAGAGCCTTATCATAGGTTATAACTGTTTCATTTATTCACATATTTTCTTTTTTATTGTCTGCTCCCCAACAGCCCTATAAGACATGGGTCTTGTCTGTATCCAAGCAGTGCTTGGCACATAGTAGGTCATATAAAAAAG
>NW_006439145.1:0-585 GCF_000325575.1 Pteropus alecto
TCTTCTGTGGTGTGTGTAATTGGTGTCCGGCGTACTGTACCACGTGAGAGCGTCCTTGCCTGGCCCCCATCTCCGCTTGAATGAGTTTTCCCCTCTTTCAGTTTCACTATAATTATTAATCATCTACAGTTAGTCGGGTTTTATTTTTTCAATAAGTGAAAATCATGTGATATTTCTGTGGTCAAAACTAGGTAAAGGCCAGAAACACTCCTTCCTTTTTCTCTTTTGAAACTCAGTAGGTGTTTAGTTGACACTCCTATCTGGACCCCTTGTCTTTGTATGTGATGTCTTATTTTTATGCAATATACTTGTAGAGTCATTTGCAGATTTTCGTTTGTATTTGGTTTTAACTATGTCTTTTTACTTCTAAAGCCTTTAGAGACCCACCTGACTTAAACATCCCTATTACCCATAACGTCATTTCTTTCACATTTAAAATGATCCCAAGTTATTTTCTGATGCATATTATTTCACTCGTTGTGTTTGCACCCTCGACACATATGGACTTCATTGTGTCTATATATTGTCTCACCAAAAATTACTGATGACCCAGTGTCCCCCAGAAAGAATGTGGTATTCACCCCA
>NW_006439146.1:0-512 GCF_000325575.1 Pteropus alecto
AAGATACAGAAGCAACCTAGGTGTCCATCAATAGACAGTTGGATAAAGAATAGGTAATACATACATACAATGGAATATTACTCGACCATGAAAAAAGAATGAAATCTTACCATTGCAACAATGTGGCTGGACCAAGAGGGCATTATGCTAAGTGAAATAAGTCATACAGAGAAAGACAAATACCACATAATTTCACTTACGTGTGGAATCTAAACACCAAAATGAAACAGAAACAGACTCATCGTTACAGAGAACAAACTGACGGTTGTCAGATGGAAGAGGGTTTGAGGAGTTGGGTGAAAAAGATGGACAAATTAAGAAGTACAAATTGGCAGTTACAAAATAGTTTGGGGATATAAAATACAACATAGGGAATATAGTCAATAACATTGTAATAACTATGTATGATGCCAGGTGGGTACTAGACTAATCGGGAGATCACTTTATGTATTGCATAACTGTCTAACCACTATGCTGTACGTATGAAACAAATATAAAATAATATTGAATGT
>NW_006439147.1:0-389 GCF_000325575.1 Pteropus alecto
ATAGTTATATGGCGCTCTGTGCTAGATGCTATTCTTTTTTCCACATATTAACTTATTTATTCCTCTCAACAACTCTATGGCTATGTACTATCATTACTCTTATTTTGTAGATGGGTAAACTGAGATATATACATACTTGCTCAAGTTCATTGAGAAGGAAAGGCTTTCTGGAATTCCTTAATTTAGTCATGTGCCTGTCTCTTCCACCTCTGTGTAAGGAAGGCCACCCTGCAAGAGATAGTCCTGAGATAAAATTGTCTTTGAAACCTGAATATTTCCCCTTTTCCTATGTGGCTTTACTTCTGATGAACTTTCATTTTAGTGGGAGAGTTGGGAAATCATTTTTTTTCTTTTTTTTTTTTTTAATTTTTATTTATTTATTTTATTTT
>NW_006439148.1:0-740 GCF_000325575.1 Pteropus alecto
CTAAACCTAATGCTAAACCTAACTCTAACCCTAAATTAAACCTAATGCTAACCCTAGCCCTAAAACTATCTTTAACACTACACTTATCCTAACTCAAACTTCTTACCCAAACCTTAACCGTAATCCTACCACTAACTCTAATGCTAAAACGAACCCCTTACAATAACCTTAACCATAACCCTAACTCTAACACTATAGCCTAACCGTAAACATAGCCCTAACCATAACCTTGATCCTAATTCTAAAACTAATGCTAATCCTAACCCAAATTCTAACCCTAACTCTAACAATAACCCTTACATTAAATTTTAAACTAAGTGTAACCCTAACCCTAACCCCTTAACATAAAAATAAGCTTAATCCTAACTTTAACTCTAAAACTAACCCTAACCCTTAACTTAATCCTAACATTAACCCTAATCTTGAATCTAACCCTAAATTAAAACTAATCGTAACCTTAATTCTAACCATACACCTAACACTAATCCTAACACTGATCCTAACACTAATATTAAAGCTAATCCTATATATAATTCTTAACATAAACCTAAATTAAATACACTAACAATACACCTAACCTTAACCCCTTACATTAACCATAATTGTAAATCTAATGCTAACCCTAACTCTAACAATAACTCAAATCCTAAATATTACACTAACAATAAACTTAACGCTTACCTCTTACACTATTCTAACCCTAATTCTAAATTTAACTCTAAAACTACCCCTAACATTAA
>NW_006439149.1:0-586 GCF_000325575.1 Pteropus alecto
GTAATGAACGTTCAGCATAAATAGGGACAAATTGAAATAACAATGACTAAAAAGAGGAGGATTCAAAGAACCAAATTTGCAAAAGGGAATGGAGATAAGGTACACACAGGAGAAAATGGATGACTATATATATGTGTGTGTGTGTGTGTGTGTGTGTATGTATATATATATACATATATGTATATATAACAAAAATCCATAGCATTCCTATACTCTATGTGTATATATATATACACACATATAACTATCTTTTACATATTCATGATGGTAACCATACACAGAAGATTCAGAACTGAAGTATATAGCATAAAACAAGAAGAATCAGAGGCAAAACCCACAAAAGCCAACCAAAATAAAGAAAGGAGAAAGACAAGGACAAGGAAGCAATGAAAACACCAAACTACCAGAAAGCAAAAGATAAAATGGCCATAAGAAGACCTCATATTTTAATAATCACCCTAAATGTAAATGGACTGAACTCACCAATAAAAAGGCACAGAGTTTCAGAATGGATCAAAAAACAAAACCCAACCATATACTGACTCCAGGAAACACATCTCAGCCCCAAAGACAAATATAGACTCAA
>NW_006439150.1:0-1258 GCF_000325575.1 Pteropus alecto
ACAAACAAACAAACAAACAAAAACCAAGCAAAAAAAACCATGATTTTTTGCTTCCAAATGTATTTTGCTTCCTTGTTCTGTAGCCACTCTGCCAAGTCGCCAGTAACAGGACTTTTTTGTACCTTGGATTCGGGGCCAAGGATCGGGGCACAAATTTTCTCATGAGTCTGAGCAGCGTGGGAAACAAAAATAAGCAGAACACGCGAAGACTGTCCTCACCGTGCTTTGTGCAAAATGGTCATCACGGGAAACACGGCAGTGCCCCGCAGGATGGAACCGGCTACATCCTAAGTTTCTGCGGCTGAAGTCGCCTTCGAGGCAGTCATGGAATCTACTGCTTCACAGCCGAGCCACCGTGACGAAGGGGAACGGAGGTGATTTTTATCAGGGTGGATTCTGAGAATCAGTAAAGAGAAAGACAACTTCAAGGAGCGTAGGTTGGACCCTTTGGGGAAGGGGCAGGCACGGAGGTGGGGGACAGGTGAGGAGCGGCCACAGCGCGCCCTCGCGAATCAGAGGTGACATGAGGGAGCTGTCTCTAGCCGTAGGAAGTGAAAAGCACGACAAAGCTCGGCGTGCGGGGTCCCTGGAGACTGAGAGGAACGGCGAAAATGCATCAACCCCACGGCCACGGGGCTGGACTGCGCCCCAGGAAGAAGCTACACCTGTCACGAGGACTCGGAGGACTCCAGGATGTTCTGCCAGAACATTTTCTGCGTGAAGTCGAGGGCCCCTATGCTAGAGACTCATCTTCCGGCAAAGTGTGTCCTCCCTCTCAGGTCCTATGTGAAAACGCACGTGGGACGAGGAAGAAGCGAGGGCCCGCGGAGAAATAATCCTCAGGAGCGTTCCCCGTGCCGGGTCGGGGCGTCCCTGGGAAGTTCCTGCTGGGCCCGAGGCGAGAGACGAGCAGGGTGGGGACGCGTCCACGGGACCGTGGGGGCCACGGCCGGCCAGAGGGAAAGCGGGCCCGACTCAGGCCCTGACGCGCCCCAGGCACCGTGTCCTCCGTCACCCCTGCCAGCGGCTTCGCAGCCCTGGGGAGCTTTAAGGCTGTCCCGACGCGTAGGAGGTCACTCCCCATCCTAGCAGCCAGGACGGAAAGAGAGGCACAGCCACAAACGGCCTTTCTTGCATTTTCACTGCGGGTGGAAATGGCAGCCCATCGCACCCCCCTACCCCACTCATTATGACCCTTTAAAGAACACACTTAAATAATTGAATTAATGTCCTTTAAACCTTTCTCATCTCAAAATCC
>NW_006439151.1:0-433 GCF_000325575.1 Pteropus alecto
TGGATGAAAGACTTAAATGTAAGGCCTGAAATCATGAAACTCCTCGGAGAACACACGGGCAGCGAACGCTGACGTTACTCTCAGCGGCATCTTTTGGGATACATCTACTCGGGGCCATGTCAAACCGAAAAGCCTCTGCACAGCCAAGGAAACCGACGAATCGAGAAGAAAACCTACTGAGCGGGAGAGGATATTTGCAAACGATACATCTGAAACGGTTCACATCCAAAATATATAAGGAATTTGTACAACTGAACACCAAAAAAAAAAAAAAAACCGATTAAAAAAAGCGGAGGACCTGAATAGACATTTCTCCAAAGAGGCCAACAAACATATGAAAAGATACTCGATGTCGTTAATCATCAGAGAAATGCAAATCGAAACCACAATGAGATGTTACCTCGCCCCTGTCTGAATAACCGTCATCAATAAA
>NW_006439152.1:0-885 GCF_000325575.1 Pteropus alecto
ATTTAATAGTTTGAATATATGATTCCACTTCTTTCCTACTAGTAAGGTATCTGTTGAGAAGTCGGACGATAATGGAATGAATTTCCTTTATAGGTTACCATCTTCTTTTTCCTGTCTACCCTGAGAATTCTTTGTCATTAATTTTTGATAATTTTAATACAATGTATCTTGGAGAAGGCCTTTTAAGGTTGAGATAATTGGGTGTTCCGTTGACTTCTCAAATTCTAATCTTCAGCTCATTCCTTAGATTTGGGAAATTCTCATCAACTATGTGTCTGAAAATGCTTTCTAATCCCTGCTCCTTTTCCTCCCCTTCGAGAATGCCCATTATTCTTATGTTTCCTCTCCTGATGGTATCAGCTAGTTCTTGAATTTTCTTTCATTATTTTTCACTCTTCAGATTCTCTCTTCCTCTTTCTGATTTATTTCTACATTTCTGTCTTCAATGTCACTGATCCTTTCCTCCATTTGGTCAACTCTATTTCCCAAGCTTGCTATTTCAGTGTGTGTGTGTGTGTGTGTGTGTGTGTGTGTGTGTGTGTGTGTGTGTGTTTTATCTCACCAATATATTTTTTCTTTTTTTTTTTTTTGGGGGTTTAATTGTTTATATGAATTGTTTTGGACCTCGTTGAGTTTTTCAGAAGTACCATCCTGAATTCTCTGTCATTTAAGTTGCATATTTCTATGTCTGTAAGCTTATTTTCTGGCGATTTTTGTCTTTCTTTCTAAGCTGCCTTGTCACCTTGGTTGTTCATGGTGTCGAATGGGCTATTTCTCCTCTTCGTCATTAAAGGAAGTGTAGTCTCCTTTTTTTTTTTTTTTTTTCTGTTGCAAAGAAGGCCTTTTTTTCTGGTTTCCAGTAGATGGCGTCTAAGTCTCTTGGAT
>NW_006439153.1:0-917 GCF_000325575.1 Pteropus alecto
GGCCTCCCGGCTTCATTCTGTGTTCATCGGACACGAACTAGCGAACGGCCGATTATGACTCTCCTGAGTGTCTGGTCGCATGGCGTTGTGTCGTGGTGGTTACGAAGATGATTGAGACCGGGTCTCTGTTTTCCAGAGGCTTCTCCCTAGTTATACAGGAGATGCACAAAATCATAATGATGATAATGAGCCAGCGGTCAGTAAGTTCTTACCACGAGCTTGCGGCCATAAACGCGGTCCACGGAAAACTGTCCCGTTTCGTTACTGTAATTATCCCACGGGGTCGATGCTTTTCCACCTTATTTCAAGGCGGGAAGACCGAGATGGGCTGCGGGGGCCGCTGGGCCGAGGCCGTGAGCTCCTGGACGATGGAGGAAAATGTTTAAGTCCCAGGCACCGTTCTCCGGCCCCCAGAAGGCTGTCACGACGGGGTGTTTACACTGATCCAGTGCAATGTTTAAAAAAGACCCCACGCTCAGAGCTTTTAATCTTGTTTTCAGCTAACGTGGTGGAGAGTAAGACAGCGTGCGGAGACACTTTGTCATCTGAGCGTTCTAGAGAAACCAAAATGTACACTTAGACGCGTGTGCTCGGAGTACCCGGAAGCAGGAGACTCGTGGGCAGCAGGTGAGGGGGGCTGCAGGGGAGGATGGAATCGGAGCTTTCTGGTGGGCGGCACAGAATTACAGGGCCGACAGAAGCCATTCTTGGGCCCAGTGCCGTATTTTATTTTATTCGTCACATTTAACATCGTCAAAGACTAAATTAGGTTTTTCTTTATTTTATTCATCGCCCATATTCTCCCACGAGAGGCGGGAAGGCAGAGACGTCGTCGGTCTAATTCACTGCCCCGTATCCTGTAGGTTTCATAGTCACCGGGGATCAGTAGTCAGTTCATGGGCAGTGACGAAGCATAA
>NW_006439154.1:0-544 GCF_000325575.1 Pteropus alecto
CCTTGGGTTCATCATCTCAGAAGGACATCGGGCACATGGACATGAGAGGAAATTAGCTATCTGTTCTGTACTTCGACCAAACACTAAGAAAGGGGTCCTCGAGTTCCTGGAGGTAGCCAGATTCTGCCAGATCTGTATACCAGGTTTCTCTGAAATTGCCAGCCCTCTGTATGAGGCCACAGCTGAGTCTAGTAAAGACCTCCTGGAATGGGGCTCCAAACATGAAAAGACCTTCAGAGAAATAAAGAGACTCATGACCGGTGCCCCAGCATTGGGATCACTGGACGTAACACGAGACTAAAACCTCTGCGTGTATGAGAAGAATCACTCTGCGCTGGGGATCCTCACACAAACAGTCGGGCCATGGCAACTCCCCATTGTGTATTTGTCCTAACGGCTAGGTTTGGTGGGTGGGAGACTGTGCCTTCGGGCCTCAATATCCATGGTAATCCTGGTCAGAGAAGCAAATAAGCTTATGCTAGAACAAAATATAAATGTAAAGGGCCCCCATGCCATAAGTGCATTAATGGATAATCAAGGACAT
>NW_006439155.1:0-593 GCF_000325575.1 Pteropus alecto
AAAGGAAAACCCATTAGATTATCATTGGACTTCTCCGTGCAAACCTTGCAAGCCAGAAAGGAATGAAATCAAATATTTAAACTATTAAGTGAAAGGAACTACCTAGAATAATGTCTCCAGCTAAGCTCTCCTTTAGATATAAAGGAGAAATTAAGACCTTTCCGTACATACAAAAATTGAGGGAATTCTCCACTACGAGACCTGCAGTACAGGAAATACTGAAAGGAGTCAGCTCACTTAAAACAAACTGATAAAAAAGAAACAAAATATAATTAGGAGTAACGTGACTATCAGGCAAATAGAAGCAGAGGAGTGCAAACCTTACTAAGAACAGAGCATTCTAAGCTTAAATAATAAGAGAATTGTTATAACAAGAAAGTAATGAACATTCAGTGTACGTAGAAACAAATTGAGATAATGACTGAAAAGTGGAGGATTCAAAAATCCATATTCGCAAAGGGGAATGGAGATAAAGTACGTGCAAAAGAAAATGGATGACTGTATATATATATAACTATCTTTTACATATACATGATGGTAACCACAGGCCAAAGATTTAGAACCATTGTATGTAACATAAAACAAGAAGGACC
>NW_006439156.1:0-549 GCF_000325575.1 Pteropus alecto
AAATAATTTTATGAGCAGCACTGTCATGTTATTCTTAAATTGCCCACCAGATGACAGAGAATGAATATTCATAATGACCTACACTTGATGACCTATATTCAGGTGTTATTCCCAAAATGCACACGAGATGGCAGCAGAGGGTAACGAATAACATTTCATAACCTAAACTCTGGTGCTATTCCCAAAATTATCCACGAGATGGCAGCAGAGAAGAGCATTTCTCTGCCTTAAGGGCTCTGACCACTATTAAAATAAGAATCCAGATTCTTAGTACTAAGGTCACTTTGAACTAAATCCTGTTTTAGACCCTTCACATGCCTCATCTAACGTATTGCTTCCTTTTGCCAAATGAGGCAGGAAATGTATTCTCTCCATTTTACAGGTATTTAAACTGATTCTAACACAGTTCTGAGTCCAGGAACCCACACTCACACAGGATCCTGTTCTCTCCCTGGAGCATGGCTCTTCCTTCTACAGTGGAGCTCCCCAGCCCCAGAGTGGCTCTCCTAGAAGCGGCGCTCCCCTCCAGAGCAGAGCCCCCACTTAGAT
>NW_006439157.1:0-1243 GCF_000325575.1 Pteropus alecto
AAAGAGCGTGGAAAAACTGAAAACGAAAACAAGCGAACTATGGAGCAAGAAACATTTTAAAAAATGTCCACTGGCTTACGGGAAGTAGAAGAAAGGGGACAGGACCACGAGGCCTTCTGTTTCCTGGTAGGGGGGGGAGAGCAATTCAGGCATCTCTGGGTGTGCACCTTGGGGCCCTGCCAGGCTGATGACAGCGCCTATCTCTCATTGCCACTTGGTCCTTTCTGGACAGGTAGCCTGTCCTCGGGGACAATCCGAAACTCTCCTGCCAGCAACCCCAGTGCAGAGCCACCCGTTGGGCCCTGGGGCTTCTGGCATCTGGAGGCCAACCCAAGAACCAGCTCTGGGACAAGGTGGTTCTGGATAGTGGTGGCTGTGTGTTTGGCTTTTAAAATTGAAAGACAGTGAAGGTATGTGAGGCCAAGTGCAACTATAACAGTGTTGTAATGTTTCATCCCAAAGAGGCTTCTAGATGTGCAAGCACTTGTGGGCCAGAGTTTCAGATGCGGTCCAGGGGAAGGAAATGACGCATCTATGTTAGACGCCAGGTTTTCCTAGACTGAGTGATTTCTCCAAAGCATTCTCTGGCTACATTTGGAACGATCGAAAAGAAGGATGCACTGCAGCTAACTGGCTAGCTGATTCGAGGCCAGAATCCGAGCTTGTGCTGAGCTCAACTGCACTGCACTTAAAGTACTTTTTCAGGCAGTGGCATCGTTCACAAGTCAAATCGATTCTTGTGTTCTCTTTGAATCCGTGAAACCTGGATGTGAGAAATGTGCTCTGAACGCACTTTCAAAAGGAGGGAAAGAATGATTTGTCAGACTCTTTGCAATAGCTGGGCATTACGCTCACAGAATTATTACGTGCCCATGTGTACTATTTTCAGATCGCCACTGGATGGGAGCTGCTTAGAGACCGTGGCGTCCACTGGAATCGCTCGTGAGATGCTTCGTTCCACCTTCTCCTCTCCACCCTGTTCTTAGTACAGGTAAAAACGGTGACACCAGCTTGAACTTACTCATGAAAAAAACACAGAAAATTCCTGGCAAGAAACCATGCCTTGACCTTAAACTCACAAACCAAGGGCCTTTAAAGAAATTAGACTAATAATCTGAACAAAACACTATAGGGCAAAAAAGTAAAGCATTTGAATAAAGACTTTCTCGATGAAGTTTTGACTCTCAACACTGACAAAGTTATTTTCGTCACTCTGGCTGTGTTCACCTGGCTTCAGCTTTGC
>NW_006439158.1:0-343 GCF_000325575.1 Pteropus alecto
TATATATATATATATATATATGCACACACATACACTTAAGCAAATCAATAACAAAAAAACATGATCAAAAAATTCACAGAATATCTGTATAAACGTTTTTCCAGAGAGGACATACAGATGTCCAACAGGTGCATGAAAAGATGTTCAACATCACTAATCATCAGTGAAGTGCAAATCACAACCACAATAAGATATCAATTCACAATTATTAGAATGGCTATTATCAAAAGTACACAAAATAACAAGTGTTGGTGAGAATGTGGAGGAAGGGAAACCTTTGGGCAATGTCGTTGGGAAAGTAAATTGGTGCAGCCAATATGGAAAATATTATGGAAATTAAAAA
>NW_006439159.1:0-503 GCF_000325575.1 Pteropus alecto
TTACCCTAACATAAACCTAACCCTAATCATAACCCAAAGCATAAACCTACTCCTGATCTAAACATTACCCATACTGTAATGGTAACCCTAACCAAATACTAACACTAGTCATAACACTAATCCTAGCCTAACATTAACCAGAACCCTGATCCTAACCCTAAAAATTAAGTTAATGCTAACCATAATTCTAAAGCTAAACCTAAAACTTGCCCTAATTCTGATCCTAACGGTGACACTACAGCTTATCGTAACCCTAATTCTAAACATAACCCTAAATATTACACTAAAAATAACTATAAAATTAACTGCCTGCTCTAAGCCTAACCCTAAAACTAAAGCTAATGCTAACCATGACACCAACTCTAACTCTAATCCTAACCCTAAACTAAACCTAAAACTTAGTCTAACCATAAAGCTAACCCTAAACTAAGCTTAAAACGAACCCTAACGATAACCCTAACTCTAACTAAACCTTAACACTAACCCTAACCCTAACCCTAACA
>NW_006439160.1:0-542 GCF_000325575.1 Pteropus alecto
GTACAATTCAACAATAAGGCATATATATATATATTTTTGTAATTTTTTTTTTGCATTGTGTGTTCACCACACATAGTTAGATTTCTTTATATCACCACATATTTGACCCCTTTTACCTCACCTTCCTCCCGCCTCCCTCCTCCCCTGCTACACTCTGGTAACCACTATTCTATTGTCCATTTCCATGAGTCTCTCCTTGTTTGTCTTGTTTGTTTTTTGCTTTTAGGTTTATATCCCACATATAAGTGATATCAAGTGGTTTTTAACTTTTTCTATCTGGCTTATTTCACTTAGCATGATTATCTGAAGGTCCATCCATGTTGTCACAAATGGCAGTATTTCATCTCCTCTTATGGCTGAGTAATATTCCATTGTATATATGTACCACAGCTTCTTTAGCCAATCATCTATTGTAGGACACTTCGGTTGCTTCCATGTCCTGGCTATCATGAATAATGCTGCTGTGAACATCAGTGTGAAAATATCTTTTCGGATATTGGTTTTCATGTCTTTGGGGTAAATATGTAGTAGAGGGATTGCTG
>NW_006439161.1:0-547 GCF_000325575.1 Pteropus alecto
TATGATCAAAACTCTTAACAAAATCGGTATAGAAGAAAACTACCTTAACATAATAAAGGCCATCTGTGAGAAACCCTCAGCCAACATGATACTGAATGGTGAAAGACTAAAAACCTTCCCTTTAAGATCAGAAACAAGACAAGGCTGTCCACTATCACCACTGTTATTCAATGTAATGTTGGAGGCCCCAGCGAGTACAATCAGACAAGAGAAAGATATAAAAGGAATCCAAAATGGAAACAAAGAAGTCAAACTGTCACTATTTGTGGATGACATGATTCTCTATATAGAAAACCCTAAATACTCCACAAGAACACTACTAGAAACAATAGGCAAGCACAGTAAAGTTTCTGGATGCAAAATCAATGTTAAAAAATCCATAGCATTCCTACACTCTAATAATGAAATGTCACAAAAAGAATTGGAAAAAATAATTCCTTTTGCAATTTCAACAAAAAGAATAAAATATCTAGGAATAAATTTGACGAAAAATGTGAAAGAACTATATAATTAAAACTACAAGACCCTATTAAAAGGAATTGAAGAA
>NW_006439162.1:0-690 GCF_000325575.1 Pteropus alecto
ATCTGAGCAAATGTTACCGAAACTGTCACTAACACCGAAAGGAACTGAGACTGAGGGTAGCGAGCGTGATTAAACATCTATAAGGAAAAAAAGACATTATTAAGACTTTATATAAAGCAGAAATCCAAGAGGCTTAGACGCCTCCTACTGGAAACCAAAAGAAAAACCTTTGCAACAGACTTGGGACCATGATATAATAAATATTTCTGGAAAAAAAAAAGCAGAAAACATTTTCATTAATGCCCAGGTGGAACAATAGTCCGTTAAACACCATGAACAACCAAGGTGACAAGGCATCTCAGAAAAAAAAGAGAAAAATCTCCAGAAAATAAGCTTACAGACATAGAAATATGTGACTTAAATGACAGAATTCAGGATGGTACTTCCAAAAAAACTCAGTGAGATCCGAAATGAATCATATCAACAATTTCATAAATTAATATTTATGCTCCCAATTGAATGAGCAGAATTAGTTCTTTAGCAAGGAGATTGAAACCCTCAAAAAGAACCAAAGAGACCTTCTGGAGATAAAGAACACATTGCAAGCGTTGACAAAAATGAAATAACAACTTTGGGAAATAGAGTTGACCAAATAGAAGAAAGGATCAGTGATATCGAAGACAGAAATCTAGAAATAAATCAGAAAGAAGAAGATAGAAAGCGAAGAATGAAAAATAATGAAAGAGAAAT
>NW_006439163.1:0-1410 GCF_000325575.1 Pteropus alecto
CAGAGACCGGAGTGGCCGCCTGCAGATCCCCCGAGTAGGTGTGAGGGGTGACACCAGACCGAGACCCCCCGTGACAGGCCAACGCGACGCAGCCGCCCAGCGCCGCCTCGGTCGTGGCCTTGCAGGCGACTCTGCTCCTGCGGGCGGCGGAGCAGCCGGCCCTGCACCGGCTCACGAAAACCCAGGTGACACCGTAAACGCCAGCGCCGCCTCCGACGCCCTGCACGTGCCCCCCGCATCGTGCCCTGCACAGCCTGTCCCGGCCATGACCCCCCCGGGCTGCCGCCTCCCGTCTGCAGCCCGCACGGCACAGCTGGCTGCTTCGCCAATGACGATCGACAGGAAGCTGCGGCCGGCAGGACATTCGGCAGGCGACATTAATTCCTCGCGTGCCGCGGGAGGACGCTTCATTTGAGTTAGTAATTACACGTTATTGCGTTAGTTTTTCCTGCCATGGAGACGGAGCGGTGCGGCTCCCGCACAGCGGCGAACACCGAGGCCGGGCAGGCGCATCCGTCTGAGGCCTAATATGAATAAATGAACATAAACAGCAGCGAGGACTTGTTAGCGAGAAGCCGAGCGCCGCACAGACCCGCGTCACCGCCAAAGCCACGTCCCCGCCTGCCTTTAACCGTCCGCCGTCTCTTCCTGCGGTGACTCGCGGGGGAGCGACGGCGTGCCCACCGGCACGTCGTCAATGCCCGATCAATGCCAAGCATCATTCGCTATCACTCGTTAGTGTCGTACGGAAAAAATATTAGCCCCAGAGAGAAATGTCGGCCTCGTGCATTTCAAGCCTCTCGGAGATGGAAACTGGTTTAAAAGCAGAAGGAACAAGACAAAAGTGTTTGCAGCCTGCGCCCAGACAGGCTCCCCGCACTGAAGGCCTCGGCGATGGGTGCAGACGGGGCCTCCGACGTTCGCCCTGCGCCGGGCCTGGCAGACCTCGTGGCTGTGCCTGTGGGCGGCTTTCTCCCGTGACTGTCACTCCTGCCAGAGGCAGGACACAGCCGAGGACGAGCTGCCGCTGCGTGTCTGAGATGAAGCAGAGGCTCCGAGACGCTTTGGCCAGCTCGGCGTCTCTCGATGACCAACGGTCGTGGGCGCTGGGCCGGGGATCCGGCCCGGGAGACGTGGACGGAGCGGGGACGGCTTCCCCCACTTCCTCCTCCATCTGAACCCGGCGAGCGTGAGGCCACGGGCGGAGTCACCCTGCAGGGGACGCGTCTGTCACGCTGCTGCTTCCCCAGCAGCAGACTCGGAACAGAGGAGCGTGAACGTCGTCCTGCAGGAGGGTCCCAGGGCCTCCAGCAGGACTGTGGCAAGTGTCGCCTTTGGGGGCAGATGACAAAACCGAGCTTTACCTCCCAACGTCCACTCTGGAGGGCGAGGGGCATGGACAGTGGAGGG
>NW_006439164.1:0-829 GCF_000325575.1 Pteropus alecto
CTCTACTCCCTGCTCAACCTCAAGAGGAACAGGAAAGCAGGTCGGGGAGCAAAGAGACCCTGATTAGCGTTTGCTTCTGGTCGCTGGTGCTAACCAGGTCTGCTCTCTCAAACTTTGCGTTTTCTAGGTACTGCTCAGACAGGAGTCTCCCTGCTGTTTCTCACCTGACTTTTCTGTATTCCACTTCTCGACTGCTGGAACTATAGTGCCCACTTGACCCTTGCCACTTAGCTTGCGCGCTCGCGCGCTCTCTCTCTCTCTCTCAATTTCTTATCCAGGAGGTACCTACCTGACCCTTCCCACCAGCCAGAGGACAATCCTCCCCTCTCTTGAATGCTTCGTGGTATCCACGCTCTCATTTGTCAGAGAAGACCAAGGCTCAGGGTTTAAATTGGATTTAAAATGGTCTTCTACCCAGCCTTGGGTCTTGACACTTTTATTTCACTCTACCTGGGATTGAATTAGCTTCGTTCTGCTCCCCCATCCCCAGTCAGGCCTGGAGTTAGATTATCTGCACCACACATCCCCCCACCCACCCCCGAATTCCCAGCGAACGCCGAGCACAGGGAAGTCTAAGCAAAGACTTCGCGATCTGTTTGGGTGGACAAACCGTGCACAGGAAACGCAGAGCATCCTAAACTGTATCCAATCACGTTTCCGTTGGTGTCCCAGATGCCGCCGCAGGAAGAAAACAAGTGTTTGCGGATTTGGCGGCCAAGGCCCTTCATCCAGGCTTTATTCTCACCCCCACCCCACTTTCTCTCTCAGTGTCTCCAACCCCGACCCCGAAAGTCAATCCACCAGAACCCAGAGGGGGGCCCCGGGGCTC
>NW_006439165.1:0-531 GCF_000325575.1 Pteropus alecto
ACACATGCACACACACATGCACGCGCACACACACATGCGCACACGCACCTACACGCACACACACACGCACACGCACCTACACGCACACACGCACGCACACGCGCACACTCAGCTAGTGTTATACTCACACACACACAGAGCTAGTGTTACACTCAGCCATACACATACACGCACAGCTAGTGTTACACGTGCACACACACTCGCACACACACGCACACACACGCACACACACACAAACACACACAGCTAGTGTTACACTCACGCATGCACACACACAGCTAGTGTTACACTCACACACACACGCACACACACAGAGTTAGTGTTACACTCAGATACACACAGCTAGTGTTATAGTCACACTCACACACAGAGCTAGTATTACACTCACACACACAGAGCTAGCGTTACACTCAAACACACACACACAGAGCTGCTGTTACACTGAGACACACAGACACACGCAGAGCTAGAATTACGCTCAGGCACACATGTACATACACACTCAGAACTGGAATTACACTCAGACCCACA
>NW_006439166.1:0-799 GCF_000325575.1 Pteropus alecto
GATAGATAGATAGATAGATAGATAGATAGAAATGAAGAGATTTATTATGGGGAAGTGGCTCACGTGATTACGGAGGCTGAGAAGTCCCAAGATCTGACATCTGCAAGGTGGAAAGCCAGGAAAGTCAGTAGTGCATGTGATTCCAGTCCGGGGGGGACTCCTCCTCCCCGACCTTTCTGCTCCGGCTGGGCCCTCCGTGAGTTGGGTGCTGCCCCCACACTGTGAGGACAGTCTAATTTACTCGGTCCACTGCTTCAATGTCTTTCTCATTCAGAAACACCTCACAGACACACCCAGGAACAACGCTTAATCTGGGCAGTGTTTAATACTATGAGTCAAGTGGACCCATAAAATTAACCTTCATAGGACACTAACATCTCCTGGGGTGAGAAGGGCTAGAGATAAAGGCCTTTGCTGAGGGGAGGTCCCTGTGGGATAAGCTATGCAGATGGCTTGCTGTCATCTGCTCAGTAGCGTCTTAATCCTGATGGCTCCCTCATATAATCGTGTAGGTCAGCACTGCTTGAAGTGGGGTCTGGGAACCCACAGCGTGTCACTAGGATCTGCAGGTTCTCCTTGGGTCCAGCTTCGTGTTCTGTGGTTTGTGGGCCCAGTAGAGTCTGAGCTGCAATGACATCTTCGTCTGCGCAGGCCGCCATAACAAGATACCATAGACTAGTGACTTAAACCAGAGACGTTTATTTCCCATAGTTCTGGAGGGTGGAAGTTCAAGGTCAAGGTGCCAGCCAATTCAGTTCCTGGCGAGACCTTCCTTCCTGGTGTGCAGATGGCTGTTTCT
>NW_006439167.1:0-368 GCF_000325575.1 Pteropus alecto
CACACGTGCACATGCACACACATGTGCACGCACACACATGTATACACACACATACCCACACGCAGCGCACACATGCACACATATACATGCGCATGCACACACATACACGTGCACTCATATGTACACGTGCACACCTACAGACAATGCATGTGTGCACATAAACACACATGCACACACATGCACACATGCACGAACACGCATGCACACACATGCACGTGAACGCATGCATGCACGCAGGCAAACATATGCGCACGTGTGTGCGCTCGTGCACACACGTGCACGCATGTGCACACTCAGCGCCCCACTGGAGTCCTTTTGCAGGGCCCTGACAGTGGCTTTCCTGGCTCCTGTTGGTGTGTCTGCGGGAG
>NW_006439168.1:0-596 GCF_000325575.1 Pteropus alecto
GCAGAAACAAAGGAAGAGACAGTATGGTACCACCAACCTGGGCGGCCGCCTATGGCAGCTACTGTTCTCTCCAAGGATAAAACGTTGGCCTGTATTTTGCCAACAGGGAGAGACCCTCCTGGTTTCCCTCTCTTCTTTCTCCTTCCTCCCTTAGGCAAGTTGTGTGCCAAACTGTGATGGATTGGGCACATACCTATGCCACAGTCACCAACGTCTCTGACTGCTGAGTGTGCACCGACTTCCTTTCCAGTACTTCTGCGGGATTGCCCTGGTGTATACATGCTGCCAACCTAACGATGTGGGATGCCCTGAAGAAGTGGGGTCCTGCAGCTCTCAGATGGAAGGATACTCAATGACAGGTGGACAGCATAATGCGGAATCAACACAACCACAGCCAGCTGTGGCTGGGATACTCTGTGTACACTGGGTGGAAATGGTTAATGAGTGAGGGAGTTGAAATAAAGGGAATGGTCCCCTATTGTAATGAGAGGCTAAACGGTACCCATCCTCTGGCTGGGTGCCTCGGCCATTGTGTGCCAATGTAACAGTTGTTACTTCCCTCACACACTGGTAGATGGGGGAAGTAAACATCAGAG
>NW_006439169.1:0-365 GCF_000325575.1 Pteropus alecto
AACAAAAAGAATAAAATACCTCGGAATAAATCTAACAAAACATGTAAAGTATCTATATCATAAAAACTACAAGACCCTGTTAAAAGAAATTGAAGAAGATACAAAGAAATGGAAAGATATTTCGTGTTCTTGGATTAGAAGAATCAACATAGTTAAAATGACCATATTACCTGAAGCATCATACAGATTTAATACAATTCCCATCAAAATCTGATCAGCTTTTTTTAAAGAAATGGATTTGTATGGAAGCACAAAAGACCCCAAGATGCAAAAGCCATCCTGAGAAAAAAGAATGAGCCTGGAGGCATCACTCAGTTGCCCAACTTCAACAGATACTACAAAGTGACAGTAATCAAAACAGCATG
>NW_006439170.1:0-615 GCF_000325575.1 Pteropus alecto
ATGTTATATACTTCAGTTCTGACTCTATGATGTGTCGTTACCATTACAAATATTAAAAAAAAAGTAGTTACCATGACAAATACAAAAAAATTCTCCATTGGACCCTTTGTGAATCTGGATCTTTGAATCCCCCTCTTTTCAGTCATTGTCATCTCAATTTGTTCCTATGTATGCTGAATGTTCATTACTATCTTGTTATAACAATTCTTTAAGCTTATAATTCCCTGTTCTTAGTAAGGGTTGCACTCCTCTGCTTCTATTTGCCTGATTGTTACTTTACTCCTAATTATGTATTACTTTTTTTTGTCATTTTGTTTTAGGTGAACTGACTCTTTTCAGTATTTCCTGTAGTGTAGGCCTTGTAGTGGAGAATTCCTTCAATTTTTATATGTCCGGAAAGGTCTTAATTTCTCCTTCACATCTAAAGGAAAGCTTTGCTCGATACATTATCCTAGGCTGGTAGTTCCTTTCACTTAATAGTTTAAATATTTGATTCCATTCCTTTCTGGCTTGTAAGGTTTGTGCTGAGAAGTCCAAGGATAATCTAATGGGTTTACCTTTATATAGTATCATTTTTTTCTCCTGGCTGCCTTGAGAATTCTATCTTTGTCATTG
>NW_006439171.1:0-469 GCF_000325575.1 Pteropus alecto
GTAGTCCCATTCATTTATATTTGTTTTTACTTCTTTTGCCTTTGAAGTTAAATTCATAAAATCTTCTTTAAGTCCAAGGCCCATGAGTTTAGTTTCTATGTTTTCTTTTATGCAATTTACTGTTTCAGGATTTACATCAGGTCCTTAATCCATTTTGAGTTAATTTTGGTGTGTGGTGAATGACAACAGTCTAGTTTCATTCTTTTGCAGGTGGCCTTCCAATTTTCCAAGCATCATTTATTAAAGAGGCTTTCCTTTCTCTACTGTATGTTTTTGGCTCTTTTGTCGAAAATTATTTGGCCATATAAATACGGGTTTACGTCTGAACTCTCGATTCTGTTCCACTGGCCCGTGTGTCTCTTTTTCTGCCAATACCATGCTGTTTTGATTACTGTTGCTTTGTAGTATAATTTAAAGTCGGGCAGAGTAATGCATCCAGCTTCATTCTTTTTTCTCAGGATGGCTTTGG
>NW_006439172.1:0-494 GCF_000325575.1 Pteropus alecto
AATTAATGTATGAAACTTTGTTGTGTTCCTATATCTTGATTATGAAATGTCAGGAATCTCCCACCCCCCAAAAAAATTTCTTTTGAATTGCATCCAAAAGAATAAAATACCTAGGAATGAACTTAACGAAACTTGTGAAGGACCTATACACTGAAAAGTACAAGATATTATTTAAAAAGAATTTATTTGTAAGAGGACAAAGAAATGGAAAAATATTCAGTGTTCATGGATTGGAAGGATGTGCGTAGTTAAAGTAGCCATATTACCCAAAGCAATATACAGATTTAAAGCAATCCTCAGCAAAATCTCAATTGCACTTTTGAAATAATAGAACAAAAAAGTATCAGATTTGTCTGAACTGTTCATTCATATTATTTTTATATATTTAGCCTCTTCACAGTTAATATTAGAACTCTGAAGCATCATTCTTCTTGAACACTGAATAGCCATAGAAACCCTGAAAAAAAGAATGAGGCTGGAGGTATCACTCTACC
>NW_006439173.1:0-228 GCF_000325575.1 Pteropus alecto
TCCATTCCCCTTTGCGATTTTGGATCTTTGAATCCTCCTCGTTTTAGTCATTGTTATCTCAGTTTGTTCGTATATATGCTGAACATTCGTTACTATCTCATTATAACAATTCTCTTTTTATTGTTTAAGCTTATATTGTCCTGTTCTTAGTAAGGATTGCACTCCTCTGCTTCTACGTGCCTGATAGTCAGTGACTTTACTCCTAATTATGTATTTTTTTTTTGTCAT
>NW_006439174.1:0-862 GCF_000325575.1 Pteropus alecto
GGGTATTTATCTAAAGAAATACAAAACACTAATTCATAAAGATATATCCACTCCTATGTTCACTGCAGCGCTATTTACAACAGCCAAGGTATGGAAGCAACCTAAATGCATACCAATAGACAACTGAATAAAGAAGATGTGATACATATTCAACAGACTATTACTCGGCCATAAAAAGAAATGAAATCTTACTATTTGCAACAACATGAATGGAACTAGAGGATATTATGCTAAGTGAAATGACTCAGAGAAAAGCAAATACCACATGATCTCACTTATCTGTGAAATCTAAAGAAAAAAATAAATGAACAAATGAAACAGAAACAGATTCATAGATACAAAGAAAGAAAACAAACTGATGATTGTCTGTTTGGGGGGTCGGGGGGTGCATAGTGAAAATGATGACAAGATTAAGAAATACAAATTAGGCATGCGAGATACAACACTAAGAATATAGTCAATAATATTGTAATAACTATGTATAGTGCCAGATGGGTACTAGACCAATTGGCGGGATCACTTTGTAAATTATATAAATGTCTAACCACTATGCTGTATACCTGACACTAATATAAAATATTGAATGTCAATTCTAATTGAAAAATAAAAATTAAAAAATAAGACAAACTGTTGACCTTTCAAGAGTGAGGGTGTCTGATATAATCAACTGGTGACCAAGTACCTGCTTGGTCTCCTTCAGCTGCTTACTATATTGAGGACTCAGACTAGATCTCTGCTGCTGACAGATCAAATATTACTTCGGAAACTTGGCGGAGTGAGAGACGTTCCCAGATCTCTCCCCTTGAGATAACAATAAGCTGAACATTTAAAACTCAACAAGAAACACCCAAACTGCACACCA
>NW_006439175.1:0-545 GCF_000325575.1 Pteropus alecto
GGAACATTCTCAAGAATCTACCACATACTGGGACATAGAGATAGCATCAACAAATATAAGAGGATTGAAATCTTACTAAACTTATTCTATGATCATAATGCTTTGAAATTAGGGATAAACTATAAAACGAAATTAAGAAGAACCACAAATATGTGGAGATTAAACAACATGCTACTGAAGAATAACTGGGTCAGAGAATAAAAAGAGAGATCAAGAGATAAATGGAAATGAATGATAATGATAGTACAACATATCCAAACTTTTGGGACATGGCAAAAGTGGTCATAAGAGGAAAGTTCATATCATTACAAGCCTATCTCCAAAAACAAGAATGAGGCCAAATAAACAACCTAATACTTCATCTTAAGAAACTAGATAAGGTAAAACAAATGAAGCCTAAAGTCAGCAGAAGGAAAGAAATAATCAAAATTAGAGCAGAAATAAATGAAATTGATAACAAAAAAAATGATAGAAAAAATAAATGCAACAAATTTCTGCTTCTGTGAGAATGTTAATAAGATTGACAAACCCCTGGCTAGACTCAC
>NW_006439176.1:0-523 GCF_000325575.1 Pteropus alecto
ACTATACTACAAGGCTACAGTAATCAAAACAACACGGTACTGGCATAAAAACATACATATTACTCAAGAGAACAAAATAGAGGGCCCAGAAATAAACCCACAGCTATATGGCAAGAATATACAATGGAATAAAGAAAGTCTATTCAATAAATGATGTTGGGAAAACTGGACAGATACATGCAAAAGAGTGACACTGGATTACTTTCTTACACCATATACAAGAATAAATTCAAAATGGATTAAAGACTTAAATGTAAGACCCAAAACCATAAAACTCCTAGTAGAAAACATAGGCAGTAAACTCTCTGACACCAGTCTTAGCAATATATTTTTGGATATGTCTCCTAAGGCAAAAGAAACAAAAGCAAAAATAAGCAAATAAGATTGCATCAAACCAAACAGCTTTTGTGCAGTGAGGAAAACTATCAAAGAGATGAAAAGGCAGCTTACTGAATGGGAGAAGAGGAGAAGATATTCATCAAGGATAAATCTGATAAGGGGTTAATATCTAAAATTTATAAAG
>NW_006439177.1:0-560 GCF_000325575.1 Pteropus alecto
ACGCACACACATCCGCACGCACATGCACGCACACACACCCCCTCACACACATGCATGCACACACACACTCACACACATGCACGCACACACACCCTCACACACATGCACGCACACACACACCCTCGCACACATGCATGCACATACACACCCTCACACACTGCACGCACACACATCCCGCACACACACACTCACACACACACCCTCACACACATGCATGCACACACATCTGCACACATATACACATACACATACATGCACACACTCACATGAAAGCACACACATACGCATGCACATGCACTAACACACACTCACAGGCACACACATGCCCATATGCATGCGCACATGCACAACTCACACATGCAAACACGCGCACACACATGCACACATACAAGCTCATGTACATGTGAGCATGCACAATGCTGCGCACATGTGTGCACACGCACGCACACACGTGTGAACACATGCACGCGCGCACATGTAAGCACACATACACACTCACACCTGCAAACATATGCACAAACACGCATGCAAATACACATAAACACACATGTGCATGCACA
>NW_006439178.1:0-552 GCF_000325575.1 Pteropus alecto
TGACTAGGGGAGGGGACAGCCTCGGGCCACCTTGACCCCTGTCCACCTGGAAATCAGCAAGGTGAAGGTGCAGTGAGCTGGCGTAAGGGGGTGGGGGGTTGGGGCGCCCTCCGCCCCGCCTGTAAAAGAGAGAACGAACCCCACGACAGGTGCTGCTGACAAACCGGAAAAGATGTCGCCCCCCCCCGCACTTGTAACTGCCTCGATCTTCAAAGGGAAATCGGTCTTCACTCTGTGGAAACTAAGAAACTCTGTTTCTCCAACGGCCCCGTAAACAACGCAGAGCATCACTTGGGAGAAGATGTTTACAACGCGTAACCAGCAAAGGATTCGTTCCCAGTACGAGCAGAACTGAGTGCGTTGTTTAAGCACGTGTACAGCTGTATTAAAACGCTCGTTTTTAAGAGGCAGTGGAAAGAACCATCCAGAATCCTGGGCACTCACCTGTGTGTGAGGGCGGGGCACGGGTGGAGGCCCCACTGGGTCATGTTCGTACGTGCGTTGGGTGGAGATGTCACGGTGCCCGTTATTTTATAGGCTCTGTAACTACCA
>NW_006439179.1:0-666 GCF_000325575.1 Pteropus alecto
TATTATTGTTGCTGTAAAATTTAGGGTTCAGGTTACAATTAGGGTTAAGATTAGCTTTAGTTTTCGGGTAAGGATCAGGGTTAGAGTCAAGGTTAAAGTTATTGTTAGGGCTTAGATTTAGTGTTAGAGTTAGGATTAGAATAAGGGGAAATTTTATGGTTAGTTTTAGGGTTAGGATTGGGAGTAAGGTTACAGTTAAAATTAGAGTTAGGGTAAGAGTTATTGTTAGTGTAAAATTTGGGTTAAGGTTAAAATTGGAATAAGATTACCTTTAGTTTTATGATTAGGATCAGGGATAGGGTTAGGGTTAGGATTATGGTTAAGGTTAGGGTTAGGTTTAGTTTTACAGTTAAAGTTAGGGTTAGGGTTACGTTTAGAGTTAGAGTTAGGGTTAGGGTTAGGGTAAGTGGTAAGTGTTAAGATTAGTGTTAGGTTTAGTGTTAGGGTTAGGGTATGGTTTGGATTAGGGTTACCTTTAGGGTTCTTTTTAGGTTTAGTTTAGGGCAAGGTTCATGGTTAGTGTTAGAGTTAGGTTTAGGTTAGGGATAGGATTATAGATAGAGTTAATGTTACTGTTAGGGTAAGCTTTAGGTTTAGGGTTAAGGTTAGTATAAGGAGTTAGGATTAGAGATATTGTTAGTGTAAAATTTATGATTAGGATTAGAA
>NW_006439180.1:0-510 GCF_000325575.1 Pteropus alecto
TGTGTGCCAGTGTGCGCCGGGTGCGTGCCGGGTGCGTGCCAGGTGCCACATGTGTGCCAAGTATGTGCCGAGTGTGCGCTGGGTGTGTGCCAGGTGTGTGCCGGGTGTGTGCAGAGTGCATGCCACGTGCGTGCCAGCTGCCACGTGTGTGCCCGGGGCGTGCCGGGTGTGCGCCGAGTGTGAGCTGGGCGTGCGCCGGGTGTGTGCTGGGTGTGTGCCAGGTGTGTGCCAGGTGCCATGTGTGTGCCGGGTGTGTACTGAGTGCATGCCACGTGTGTGCCTGGGGCGTGCCAGGTATGCGCCGGGTGTGAGCTGGGCGTGCGCCGGGTGTGTGTGCACTGGGTGTGTGCCAGGTGTGTGCCAGGTGTGTGCCAGGTGCCATGTGTGTGCCGGGTGTGTGCTGAGTGCATGCCACGTGTGTGCCAGCTGCCACGTGTGTGCCCGGGGCGTGCCGGGTGTGAGCTGGGTGTGAGCTGGGTGTGCGCCGGGTGTGAGCTGGGTGTGCGCCGG
>NW_006439181.1:0-589 GCF_000325575.1 Pteropus alecto
GGATTTCATTAACCAATGTCACCATAAAAATTAATAAATAATTTTTAAATGTTTTTTTAATTGTAATTATGTAATTATGTGTGAATTAACTTTATTGTGGTAATCATTTTACACAATATATTTGTATCAAATCATCACTTTGTATACCTTAAACTTATACAATGTTACATGTCAATTATATCTCAATAAAGATGAGGAGAAAAATAAAGCTCCTCTGAAGCAGAAGTATAGAGGGACCAGGCAGAGAGATTCAGGTACAAGATAGGAACTGAGAATTAAGAATAAGGCAGAAACACATCCTATTGTACGAGAGAAAAAAAAAAAAAGTCTTCAAAGATAGCGATGCACCAGTTTTTTTTTTTTAGATTGAAATACACATGAAATTTACTTTTATAACCAATTTACTGTGTACAATTCAGTGGCATTAAGTATATTCACAGAGTGTGGCAACCATTACCACTACCTGTTATAGAACATTTTCATAACCTCAAATAGAAACTCCATACCTACTGAGCAGTAACTCCCCATTTCCCCCTTTCCTTGGAGACTGCTGGTCTTGTTAAGGGTGGAAAATTTTCAAGTGAGCAAA
>NW_006439182.1:0-409 GCF_000325575.1 Pteropus alecto
TAAAAAAACATTTCTTGGAAATCTTACATTGTTTTGCCATTTTGCCTTACCTGTTCTACCTGATGGCCGCTGTGCATGGACAAATGCAGTAGAACAGAGAATCATAGAGTTCACTGTCCTGGTGGAAACCTTGATTGATTTTACTCCTTCTTAACCAGAGCGTTAGTATAGAAAAAAAGAAGAGTGGACAATCCTTGGGTTTTTGTTTGTTTGTTTGTTTGTTTTGTTTTGTTTTTACTTGAAAATATTGCTTCTAGTAGAAAATATCAGAGTTAAGATGTCATTTTATCTCCTTCCAAAATCCTATTGCAATCAGACGGGACAAACCAAAACAAAATAAATCTATATTTTCCAGTTCTAAAAAAAAAAAGATTAGATTGAGGGGATGGCTAGGTCTCAATAGAGTAGC
>NW_006439183.1:0-754 GCF_000325575.1 Pteropus alecto
AGACTGTCTGGGTAAAAGAGTAGAACATTCAGCCCTTAAAATCCCTGTGGAGAGGCCCCTTTACTGTCATTTTGTCTACCCCCCCCCTTCCCTGCAGTTACAGTTGCTGAAATAACACCCTGGATACATCACAGCATACTTAAACCTACAGCTGCAGAGTGTGAGTATGCTGCAGACTCTTCTGAGCCCCTCAAGGCAGCCGTCCAGAAGAAAACACCGACTGCGCCAACAGGTCAAGGGTAAGATGTCGGTCTTGCTTTGGTCACACTGGAAACTGACCAATCTACATGCACCAGAAGGCTGAGGATAATATCTCATCAGGATGGGACCCTAGTAGCCTCTTTGGAGGCTGGCTCTCCACTTTTCAGTGGCTTTAAGACCTTAGTTGGAGTAGTATTCCTATTCCTGGAGACCTGCCTCCTCCTTCTGTGTCTATTGTCTCTTGTTATCCAGTTAACTGCCTCCCTCATAGAGGCTATAATAGAAAGAAAACTGCAGCAAAAGTCTTCATGCTATGGAAGTACCAGCCCTTAAACCAAAAATTAGAAAAAGATGATGCTCGGACCCAGTCCTGGGTCCGAGCATCAAAGGGGGGGAATGCGGCAGGGTGACATTACCTGACCATTTTTTGTTCGAACGAGTTAGTTCCTGACTGCACCCCCCACCCCCGCCTTCCCAGGACTCTCTGGCTGATACTGCAGTCCAAGAACCCACTTAAGCAATTAAGCCGATTTCCTTATAGTTTGGCAGCCAA
>NW_006439184.1:0-377 GCF_000325575.1 Pteropus alecto
TTCTTTTGAATTTATTCTTACTTATTTATTCATTTCTATTTCATTATAAACACACACCACAGAAATATGTCCTTCTCCGTGGAGGCCTTTCCCACACAGGTGACAAACATCCTGTGGCTCCTGTCACCATAGACAGCTTCGCCTGTTCTTGAACTTTATACACCCGGAATCACTCAGTTCAGATGCATTTCTGTCTGATTTCTTTTGTTCAAAATTATCTTAAAAAATCCACCCTTTTTCTTTAATACAGCATTTCCCTCCCTTTTAGGTTGTATTATTCTATCACACGAATGGACCATATTTCTTACCCCTCTTCTATTGATGGAGATTGGTTTTGCTTTCAGCGTTTGGCTGTTTTGAAAAAAAGATGCTATGCA
>NW_006439185.1:0-390 GCF_000325575.1 Pteropus alecto
CCAGGGGTTTGTCGATTTTATTAACCTTCTCAAAGGTTACTTTGTTGTACTTATTTTTGTTGTACTTATTTTTTCTATTGTTTTTTTTTTTTATTTGTTTGCAATTTCATTTATTTCTGCCCTAATTTTGATTGTTTCTTTCCGCTGACTTTAGGCTTCATTTGTTCTTCCTTTTCTAGTTTTTTAAGATGATGTGTTAGGTTGTTTATATGGGCTTGTTCTTGTTTTTGGAGGTAGGCCTATAACATATGCACTTTCCCCTTAAGACCTTTTTTGCCGTGTCCCAAAAGTTTTGATATGTTGTACTATCATTATCATTCATCTCTATGCATCTATTGATCTCCCTTTTAATTTCTTCTCCGACCCAGTCATTCTTCAGTAGTATGTTGT
>NW_006439186.1:0-28865 GCF_000325575.1 Pteropus alecto
TCACCCGATCTAGCAGAACCGGGATGGGAAGCATTTAGTTTGAATGAGCAAGTAGGTCCCTGGGGGATCCGGGCCACTCTTAAGACATGGTTCTGCAGTTCTGCAGGGAGCCCATGAAATGGCAGCTTTAAGTCCTCCCCGGGGGTACTGACATTGTTTCCCACACTGGGCTACAGACAGCAGACTCGGCTCACTTGAGACCTCTGTTGGTGTGAGAGGTGGGGTAGGAACTTCTAGAATGGCAGACTCCCTGGGTAGACTTCCTTCGTCCTTTCCAGGAAAACATATTGAATTAGCTAAAAACTTTAAAATAAGAAAGACAGATTTTGATGCTAAATACTCTGTAAAAGGTTGAGCTGTGGAAATATGTTTATCAAATTACTTCACTATAAATGTATGGGCTCTGTGGGAGCCTAATTTCAGGTCGATCCAGTCCCTCCTTTAACATTTTCAGAGAACGGACAAAAGGGACTGAGGTGAACAGCTACTTTGTAGCTCTAGCTCACTAATTTGACAAATCACATATTAGACTATCAAGACTACATTATATTTAGAAAAGAATACTAAGAGCTGGTTAAGAGAGGTCACCACAGCCTATTTCACAAGTTAATGACTTCACAACAAAGCAGAAATACAAGAAAGATTTTCTCAATATGTTTCTTTAAACAAAACAAAACAAAGATTAAATGTACTCGATGTGGTGGTGGGGTGGGGGAAGTAAATTCATTTGAGAAAAAAAAGAAGATGCGACGCTTTTATATTCCTCGAAAAAGCATCAGGTGGTGACAGACTCAGTCCTTTCTTGTTCCAGGTCACTGCCCTCCGGCCAAACCAGGAAATGAGAAGGGACCCATGACTGAATGAGAGGGGTTCCTCCACTCTGGCTGCCTAAGGGTGGCACATGGAAGCCATCGGGCAATGCAAATAATGATAAACCGAACGAGCCTTAGAAACTGGAGTTTTGTGATTCTCATTCACATCTGTGTCACTGAAACAGTTCAGCAATGTCCAGTTAAATCGATTACAAAACCCCAAGTCAATACGTCACAGCTCAGTCATCCATGTCCCATCAGCTCACTGCTCACCCAAGTCGGGGCTCCCCTTCCTCCTCCTTTATGGATTTCTGTCTGTGCATCTGTGTGTCTGTCCTCCGTTTCTCTCCACCGTTATCTTTTCCTGCGTTTCCCGACTCTCCGCCCTGCTTTCTCCCCTTTTCTCTACTCGTTTCCCTGCGCCTGCTACACCAAAGTCTTGAAACCTTTTTCACCCTCAGTGGCTCTTTCTCCCTAATCTTTCTAATTGCACCCCATTCGCCAGGTATTTCTGCCTCTTTCTCCCCATCCTTGTGTCCCCTCTGATTCCTGTCACCGCCTTGGTCCCCAATTCACTGGCGCCCCAGCTGGCTGAGCTCTCAGGGCAGCTTCTCCCTCTGCCGTAACCAACTCGCTGTTCCCGCACCGGGTCCCCCAGCTCTCCTCCCCACGCTCTCTCCGTCCGCATGGCTGCACCCTTTCTCGCCCCCACTTCTGCACACCAGGCCCCTCCCTCCCGGCTCCTACTTCAGCTCTCTGGAGTTCCTCCCTTCTTTCTATATTCTCCATTTTCTTTTTCCTCTGCCTACTCCCGGAGTTACACTCTGTCCCACCGTCCCTTACAAGTCCCTCCAGCTTCCTCTATTTTGTCGTCTCTTTAAGGACACCTTCTTGACCGCTGTGCCCTTTCCCGTTTCTAATCCTCACATTCTGTCTCTCTCTCATGAGACTTTCGCACTCTCGTCCTGCCGCTCTCCTGGCCTCCGCAGTCGCAGTCACCGCTTCCACAAAGACTCTACTCTCGCATGTTTTCCGGTGACACCCCGCGTTATTCCCTCCTACATCCCACCCCCTGAACTGTGCTCTTCCTGGGATTCCAGCCTCATTAAATAGGAGGGGACGGTCTGCAGAACCCCAGGCCAGGGGGGAAGCCGAACTCCCTCCGCCGAGAGTGGTGAGGCTGGGGGAGGGGCGCCGAGGGTCCGAATCCAGCTCCCAAGACCATCTCCCAAGACTGTACACTGCGCAGGGAGGACGGGCTGCCCCGTGAATGGGTTTTAAGCAGGAAAGCGACCCAAGGCAGACAGACCACAAGCAGAACCGCGTCGAGCTTTACGCAAAAGGACGGCGGACCCTCCACCCCGCAGCGAGGTGTCAGGGACCCGGACGTCTCCCCTGGACGCCAGACTCATTGCTGTAGGAAGCGCCGGTTCACCGCTGGGGTGAGGTGAAATCCAGCGTCGCCCCAGCGGCCTGGGGGAGGAGGAGGAAGAGGAGGTGAATAGTGGAGTATGGTGGCATTGTGTGTTGTTGACCCCGCGGGTCTTCCCCACAATTGCAGTGAAGAATTACAGGTCCCTGAGACTGAGAAAAAGTAAGATTTATTGAAAGTACATTTTAGAAGGAGACAGCTGCTAAGGAAGGCTGCAGCCCAGTGGAATTTAGGAGATAAGGAGATAAGATAGTCCACCCCAAAGGGAGGGGGGCAAGTTTCCAGCCAGGAATGCTGTAACAATGCAGAAATGGGAAGGTCTGTTTATATTTGAGCTGTGATGGAAGGGCCTAGATGATTCCTATGTGAGGGCACCTTTACTGACAGTTGGCTGCTATGTAACTCTGTGTGTGTGCTTACCCAGAATTCAGTCCAGTTAGATTCATGAACTTCTGGGCAAAGTCATGAGATTATAATGATGGCATAAATAGGCTGAAGTTAGGGGCAGTACTTTCTGAGCATAAGTCTGTGGCTGGTTTAGGCCAGCAGCTTTTATGGCCTTTGTGTTCTAGAATTTGGGCTAAGTTATAACCCTAAAAGAGAGCTATTTCTGGGAGGTGCTTAAGGAAGATCTTCAATGGAAGTTTCTATGGTTAAAGAGCTGGGCCTTGGCTTCTGCTGAAGAGGAATTTTTCACTCAAATGGCTAACCTTATAATCAGTTCTCTGTTCTGCTTCTGTAGATATGCTTGCCATAGGCCAAAGGGCAGGGCGACCTTGAAATTAACTAAAGACTCATCCTCCCTTTTGCTTGTTCTTTCTAGATAACAGATGTATTGCTTGAGTTTCTGTCTGAAAATCCTGCAGCTTTGTAACTCTAACTGCCTGTAACCCGTAGCAACTCTCGCACTTTGTAACTCTTTGTAACTGCCTGATGACAAATTAACCAATTGACCCATGCCAACTAGTTGACTGTAACTGCACGGATAACCTCTACAAAAGCAAAGTTGCATCTGAGTTTGTGGCCCAGATCTTCAGAGCGCTAGTTCTTCTGGGACCTCCGGTGTAATAAACCTGAGTTCGACTCTCCAAGTGGCGCTTGGTTTCTCGCCCTCTGATTTTGCAACATTTCTACAACACTGTTGCTCATGTTTAACTACCTAACAGAGGGTATGGGGGACTTTAGCATGGGCAGTGACCCCCAAGCTTCCCATATGTCTGGCTGTGGACCAAGAGGCTCAGGCTTCAACCAGAACTGAAAATCACCAGGCCAACAAGACCTGACCTCTGCATTAGCGCTTCTGGGCCTGCAAGAAACTCCATGTGGTCGCTGTGGGAAACCTGGGCCTTAGGTGCAGACTGGGCTGAGGGTTTGTGGCAAAGGTGAGACCTGAATCCTAGCCAGGCCTGTGCCTTGCTCTACTTACCTTTGATTTACCTAATACTTCTCCTGTGCCTTGCTCTACTTACCTTTGATTTACCTAATACTTCCTGAGGTTTGAACATTACTCATTCAATTTGCAAGATTCCCTTCCAAAATTAATATGATCCTAATGCCCCAGGGATTGACTTCCATAAGAACGTTGCCACACACATTACATTTAACTTTAAGATTGCTCTTCGATGTGTACTTACTGAGATTTAGTGATATTTGACTCTTGGTTGAATATGTAACCCAATTCTTTGGGAGACACTTTAAGGTCTCCCGTAGTATGAATTTCTGATGATTAGAGAAGGCTCATTTTGCCTGAAAACCTTCCGATTTCATTACAGTTGTAAAGATTTTCTCTAATATGTACAGCTGTGATATTTGCTTATCAATGAGGATCAATAAAAACTTTCCCATCTTGATTGCAAATGCTGATTTTAATATTAAGGTGGATTCTTTCCAGTTGTAAAAACTAAAGAATGATATTGATCAATTTCTTGCATTGTGCGTAATATTCATCCTCACCTTTAATCACCACGATTCACCCTGATGCCACTGAAAGCTTAATCCAATCCTTTTAGCAAATCAGTCCATGCATTTGTTTTCCTGAACATGTTGCTTTAAAACTACAATGTTGAGTATAGATTTAGGGATCTTTGGAAGATAGATATGGAGATATCATATTATGTAATATTGCCAAACAGCCATGTTGGCATGAAAAAGATTTCAACGTGGACTCCCATGTGCACAAGAAAACAAATACATGGCCTGGGAAACTTTTTTTTTTTTTTTTTTTAGTTAAACTCAGACTAGCCTGGGAAAAGCCAATTATAGATGAAAATCCAAAATTCATTTTCTTTATGGGGAATTTGATGCCAGAGTAAAATGAATATATTCACAAGGAGAAAAAGTATTTCCTCAATACTGGAAAATTTATAACATGTCTCCCTGTAGTATTATATAACAGATGCAAATTATTATATTAAAGATGTCAGAAATATTGAAGACTACAAAAAATTGAAAACACAGGAACTGGTTTCACCTGGTGAATTAAACTTTATATCACAGAAACTAAGAATATTCATTTTTGAGAAAAAAATGAAACACATAGTATTTACCACTATAAAATTTTTAAAAATCTGGACTTTGGTAAGGACTCTATACAAAAGATTATTACTGTAAAGAGAATGTTCTCAGTATGAGATATCCAAGGATCTCACTAGTCAGACAAAAAAGGGGCTTTATTTAATAAGAAGGGGTCGACAAGTCAAGAAAAGTAAACAAAACATAATCAGACCCAAAGATCTGAATAACCTGCCGATGGTTGCCAAAGGTGAGAAGTTGGGGGATGGGAATTTTTAAAAATAGAATTAAATGCTAACTATGGGAAGTGAACACACAATGTAAATATGCCTTACTGTTAAAATGTACAACTGAAATATCAGATTTCATTAACCAATGTCACCATAAAAATAAATAAATTTAAATTAAAAAATAGAATTAAATGTATTATAAAAAAAAGACAAAGGGGAAATAAAAATTTTAAATGCAGTCACATGTTTCCTAGTGAAGGTGGACGGGGTAAAGCATTCAAAGTCCTCATCATAGTTAAAAGGTTAAAAATACTAGCCTATGAACACTCACAAGAGAATATAATTAAATGATATATTTAAAATTTAAAGGTACTATCAAAAAATCCCAAAACAACAACAACAAAAAAATAAAAAGAAAAACACAAAATAAAGGTGTGGAAATAAACTATAGGTACACTATTCAAAACAGAGGTGCTATATCAAGATCAAATAGATTAGGGAATACCATGACTAGGAATAATGAAATCTATTTCATAGTGTGAGGAAATACACTCATCACAAGGACATATCAATCATAAACTATGTCCTTAGCAGCAGTACTTCAAAATCCCTAATTTAAAAATCTGACAGGGCTGCAATGAGGAAAAAACAGTTCAAATTTATGTTCAGAGATACCCTCACCCAATAGTAGAACAATTTAAAGGAAATTAGTAACTAGAAGTTTCTAACAATACTATCAATCAATGAAATTGACCCAAATAACATTTATTGAACTATGAGATAATACAACATACATATATTGGTCTCTGCCCTTGAAACTGGCAGAAAACTCTGAGAATCCTTGTAATTTCCTCAGTGCTGAGGGCACTAGGAGCATCGTTTATTTTACTGAGGTGACTCTGGTGGCTCCAGGAGGGAAACTCGAGACCAGAAAGATGACTCCATGATTAGAAGCATGGAATATTAAGGCCAACCCCACACTACAGACAGGGGAAAAGGGCCGGAAATGAAGTTACTTATTGATCATGCCTGCATGAGGACACCTCCATAAGATTCCAATAATAGGGTGCTCAAAGACTTCCAGGTTGGTGAACATATCCATACCAGGTGTGTGACACACTCCAATCCACCAGGACCGAGGCTCCTGTGTTTGGGACCCTCCCAGATCTGGCCCCATGTATGTCATCATCTGATTGTTCACCTGTATTGTCATAACCTTTAATAAACTGGAGATCTATGAGCTGACCTAGCAAATGAATTGAACCCAAAAAGTAGGTTGTTTACATATCCAATATTTAGCGGTGGTCAGAAGCACAGTGACAACCTTGGACTCTGACTGGGATCTGAAGTATGTGTGTATGGTGGGATGTCCTGTGAAACTAAGCACTTAACCTGTGGAATCAATGCCATCTCTGGGGCAGTAGTTTCAGAATTGCATTAAATTGTATGACACCCAGAGAACTACTTGGTGTGGGGGAAGCCCTTAACACATTAGGTGAAGTGTCAGAAGTGTAGTGATCTGGGTGAGTGTGGGAGTAATGTGATTGGAAAGGGAACACACAAAGGAAAGAAACACACAGTAGGGAAGAGCTGAAATGTTTCCTACACAGGAGGAAAACTGAGGTTTTCCTTCATAAGAACACATCTGCTACCAAGAGAATTATACACAATCTTTAAAAATGCATGTATTACCATACCAAGATAAACCATATTCTGGGCCATCAAACAAGTCTTGATAAATCTGAAAAGAATTCAGTCACCAAAAACATGTCTATGACCACAATGGAATTCAGATAGAAAGCTATAATAAAAAATGCTCTTGGAAATCCCCCAAAATAATAATGTACGTGTCGTTAACCCTACCTAGGTCAATGAAAAAATTAAGATGGAAATTAGAATATAATCTGAATTCAATGAAAATAAAAACAGAACATATCGACATTAACAATTTGCCACCTAAGCAGAAATTAAAAATAGCACTCTTCTCTTCAAAAACAGATAGCTGTTTAACCAAAATATTATAAGCTTAAGGGTCCTCTACTATTATTTTTGTTGTTGTTTGCCTTTGTTTTCCAGACACCATTGTGAACTTCCTGCCTGTAAAGGGAATCAGTTAAAAACAGTTTATTGGTTCTGAGGCTTCCTTAGGTGAAGGTAACTTGGTGAATGAGGGCAAGGTGCTTGAGGTCACTAACAAACATTGGATGATGATAAACCAGTTGAAAATGATGGAACAGAGAACACAGTAAATTAAGGGCAGTTAAACAATAAAAGGCAATATATTTCTAAATGAATTTTTAAAATTTGATTCTCGAATGAAAACAAAGCGTATAACATTGCATAAATGAGAATAATAATATAAGAAGGAAGTGCTTAAAATCAAGATTTCAAAGGTGGTACAATTACTCGAGATGAAGCACTCCCATCTGTAACCTTGACTTTGGAAGGTTCAGGTAGGTAAGGAAATAAAAAAATGTCATTGACAGCATATAAGTCAGCTTTCCAAAGGTTTAACTGTGAAAACATATTTCTGTTTTCTCTTTGGCATACAACAACACACTTTTATTTCTTCCTCATATTCTATCAATATTCGCCTTTTGCTTGGCTCCATAATTTAATTCTGGTATTCAGGGTAAGATTTCAGTCTGTCCAGGTCTGCAGCAGAGATAAGACAAGGTTAGAAGCAAACAAAGATGTTTAATTCTTCCATTCAAAATGGAAATATGCTATCTGTACTCACAAAAAACTGGCCAAGGAAGTCACAAAAACTCCCAAGCCAAACTTGCCGTAAAGGTGGCTTGAAGAACAATCTTCTCAAAGGGAGGAACGGTTGCCTAAATCAAGAAGTCAATCTTAGTGTCAAGGGCAGAAATGGGTACTCTCACAGGAAAACGATACTTGAAAATAACACTATAATATATGAAAGTGCAGATTCCATCAGTAACAATGTATAGCTCCTTTGTTCACATGAAATATATTTACTTCTCTCCCAAAAGAAATGTTAAAAAGTCTTGCCTCCACATGACTTAAATCACAAGAATCTGTGGAACACAGAAGTAACACCCCAATAAACACCCCGTTCATAAAAGAAAAAGAAAGGCAGTACCCCATAGCCTCTGGTCCACAGCAAATGTGCAGTTTTGCTGGGCGAAATGGAGTTGGGTCCTATTCTGTGGGGGGAGAGAAGGTTGTTGAACCTTTCTTGAAGTTATTATCCAGCCCTTGTATGTCTTGTTCCTGATGTCACCTAGTGACATCTAATAGAGTATTGGAAATGATGCCTTCCTTATGAAATAAGCAGCATTTCTTAGTGACTTCCTTCTCATAGTTATAGTTCTAAAAATTATTGTAACTCTATCAAGTCACAGTGTTTTTATAGGACAGGTATGTAAAACTCTCAACAGTATAACAGTATATAAAAACAGCACTTTTAAAAACTGAGGTGACATTGGCTGACAAAATCATATGGGTTTCAAGTGTACAATTCAGTATTATGTCATGTGTATATTGCATTGTATGCCTATCACCCAAAGCTCCATTTCCTTCTGTCACCATATATTAGATCCCCTTTATTTCTCTCTGCCTCTTTCCTCCTCCTCTTTCTTCTGGTAACCAATAATCCACTGTCTGAATACATAAGTCTGTCACGTTTGTTTGTGCATTCATTTTTATATCCCACATATACATGAAAATATATGGTTCTCAACTTTTTTCTGACATTTCATTTAGCACGATCATCTCAAGATCCACCCATGTTGTCACAAATGGCAGTATTTCACCTTTTCTTATGACTAATATTCTATTGTATAAATGCACCATCTCTCCTTTATCTAATCATCTCTTTAAGGACACTTCAGTTGATTCCACGTCTTTGGCACCACGAATAATGCTATGAACATTGGGCAGCATATGTCTTTGCAGATATAGTATTCAAGTTTTGGGGGGAAAATACCCAGAAAAGGGATTGCTGAGACATAAGGTAATTCAATTCTTAATTTTTTGAGGAACCTCCATACTATTTTCCATAGCAGCTGTACCAACTTACGTTCCCACAAGCAGTGTACGAGGATTCCTTTTTCCCAGAACCTCTCCAACACTTATTACTTGACCTGTTGATGACAGCCATTCTAACAGGAGTGAGGTGGTATCCCATTGTGATTTTGATTTGCATTTCCTGAACAGCAAAAACATAGCACTTTGTGATGCCAAACAGCTCCATGCTCCATAAGTTGTAGCCACAAATTTAACACATGCCTAGAGCTTTATATTTATTCTAGCATTTGTGTGCTTCTCAGGCCTTCCTAGGAGAGCCACGCTTGTAGTTTCTGTTCACTCAACCATTTTGTGCAGAGGAAGCAATGTCATGAAAGTCATTTTAATCAAGTGGCACCTTACATCAAAGGACATTAGGCCATGTCCTGCCCTTAGACATTGTCATGCTTTCAATGTCCGTGACACTCAAGATATTTCTTAATGGTAAATTTCACCTGTCAGAGATGCAGTTAGACCCTTTCAATCCTGCCTGCAAATGAGTTCCTTTATTCTGATGTCAAGACTTTATTGTAATATTGTGTCATACAGAGTTGAAAACAACACGCCTGTCATCTGTTGCTTTCCTGAACTCTACATGGATAAAGGTGAGATCTAGGTGTGACCAACCCCCTCTGAGAAAACATCTGCACATATCTGAAGACATATTTATTGTCGAAACTGGGGTGGAGCCTACAATCCTGGCAGCAGGAAGGACACACAAATCTTTAACTGCTTCAGTCGGAGAGAAAGAGTCTATAAGGGATAGAGGTGGATGAAGAGTTGGGGTAATTGCTCACCTCATAAGACAGATTTCTGGAGGTAGAAACTAGTCCAATAATAAAGAACGGGATAAGAAGAATGATTCCTGACAAGTGGGCTGAGCGTGTGGAGATAAACGAGAGGGCGTGACATCACACTGATCCGGGTGCTGCTAAAATACTGCATTGTGATCTTCATGGTTGTGGTTCATGGTTTATCTTTGTAGCGTTTAATCTCAAACTGAATTGAAGTACAGTTTTAACTCTGTTTGCCTGTCATCAAAGAACCCATGATAGAACTTTCAGAAAGAAAGTCTATTAACACTTTAGTGTATAACATCATAATCTTCGATATGCAAACCAAATTTTGGACAGAATTCCAACCAGTTCCAACAAATGGCTAAAAGTACAAATTAAAAACATAAATGTTTTGGAAGTGAATATATGAAATTTCTAGTTTCCCAAACAAAAAAAGTTCCCATTGTATATCTTTTACCTAAATTCTTTCACTGAGTGCTCCAAGTTTGAAAGAGGTTTACCTTACTTCCTGAAATTTTCTATGATGTCCTAATTTTATCATGTTCTAATTATATTTCTATTTTCACTTCATGAGCATCAAGGAGCGATACATGACTTGTATATGGATACAAGTAGGACATAAATATAACACTGGTGTACATTCATGAAAGGCGGGCAGGTTTCAGACGTCAGAATCTGGAATTGTACTGCTAAGGTATTTTGATATAACCTCATAAATGGCATATTGCAGAGTGTGGAGAAAATAACTCAGGGTAATATGGTGTGTGTATAAGCACTAAATCGTACGTTCTTTGATCCCTTCATGGAAGAAATTTCTTATAGATTCCTTTGACCTTGAGACCCCGATGGTGCGTGGTTTGTTATGGATTACCTGATAGAGGTGAAATAAATCTGTGTTGGTCCAAAAAATATAATTCACTCAGGGTTATGGGAAAAAAAATGATTAAATTTTATTCATTAAAACATGAGACGTAAGGTGTATTCCAAATGAAACTAGTAAAGGTAATCCCAGCACTTCAATGTGGTTCTCATGATTAAGCTCCCCTCTCAAGTACCCACTCTTTCTACAATTTCCAAGAATAAGACACATTTTCTATTAATCTTTGATGTACAAAAGTTATTGCCATTCGATGGAGAAATTCACCACCATTTCTCCTGTGTTATTTCTACCACTAATCGCCCCCTTGTCACCTATCACTCTGCTCTCATGACAACCCCAGGCCTTTCACATCTGGACCTGCTCTGTCTCATGGTCAATTGGTGGAAACTTTTTTCCTATGATTGACACACTGAGCCTAATAAGTATGATGGCTTAGAACATAGTTTTATATTATTCTCTGCCTTCCTTGATGCTAATTCATTCAACAATGAGTCTGATATTCAGTGCCCTTGTTTTTTCCAGGGTCACGGGTATAAATGAACCATGCCCAGTGAAGTGGCCCTTTCATCATGTAGATTGCGTCCCAGAGATCAGCACGAAAGGCCTGGAAGGAAGGAATAAGTTCAACAGACTTTGGACATCAGGTTAAGACTCAGTCATGCACTCTTTTCAAGAAAATGCAACTAAATATTATAAACACTAAAGATAATGGGCTGTTTATATACATCCTTGTTCCTGTGATATTTAACAGGTCCCCAACTTTAACATAGCTTAATTCGTAATATTTCTGCACTATGTAATGTCTTAATTTCAGAGAACTGGAGACTTAGTTATTCCTAGTATAGTTTCTTGACTGTGGAACTGGTCAAAAAATTTACTACATTCAGTACATTTGTGTGAATTCTTGGGTGAATCATGGGTACACACTGTTGCTTACTATTTCCATGTTCAGTATACCAATATAGTTTCTGTCCTCCGTTAATTCTGTCATTACTCAAAAAAACAGACATTTGATGAAAAACCTTATGATATTCTTACATTTGTAAGGTTACCCTCCAATATATATCTTCTGATATTCCAGTTTTGATCTTTGAGTGAAAGCATTTACACACATATTACTTTTGCATGGTTTCTCAAAGGTGTAAAATCTGATGTCTAGTGATTGACATCTGGATAGAGGTTCTGACACATATTTACATAATTGCTCTTCACTGTGCAGTCTCTGTTTTTGGATAAAACTTGAGCTCTAATAGCTTTGCCACACTCACTGCAATTGTGTGGAATCACTCCAATATTTCCCAACCCTTGATCTTTAGATAAACACTTTGCCATATAATAATCTGAGTGGTATCTCTCCAGAATGTATATTCTTATAGCTAGTAAAGAATGAGCTCTAATTTAAAATTTTGCCATATTCACAGCATGTGGAAGTATGAACTATTTGGTGAATCCTGAGTTTAAGGCAATACCTAAAAACCCTGCCACTACATTTCTAAGGCCTCCCACCAGTATGGGATGTCTGCTGGAGGTAGACTTAAACTCATGCTAGAGGCTTTGCCAACCTCAATACATTTTAAAATTTCTCTTATGAATCACAAGATGTGATTTCTTAAGAAAAACCTTGCCATACTCATTACACTTGTAAGGTTTCTCTTCAGTATGAATTGATGGCAAGTTAGGTTTGCACACAAACGAAAAGCTTTGCCACACTCACTTCAATTGTAGATTTCTCTCCACTATGAATTAACAAATGGTAACTAAGGCTTGCACGCAAAATAAACCCTTTGCCACACTCTTTACATTTATATAGTCTCTTTCCAGTATGTACTGATGGTAACTAAGGCTTAAAAGCACACTAAAGGCTTTGCCACACTAACTACATTTGTAAGGTTTCTCTCTAGTATAGATTCTCTGATGACTAGTTAGGTTTGCACGCAAACTGAAAGTTTTGCCACACACTACATTTTATAAGGTTTCTCTCCAGTATGGATTCTCTGATGCACTGTTAAACTTGAATGCGCTCTAAAGTATTTGCCACACTCAGTACATTTGTAAGGTTTCTCTCCACTATGAATTCTCTGATGACTAATCAGCCTCGCACGTACCTTAAAGGCTTTTCCACACTCAGTACATTTGTAAGGTTTCTCTCCACTATGAATTCTCTGATGACTAATCAGCCTCGCACGTACCTTAAAGGCTTTTCCACACTCAGTACATTTGTAAGGTTTCTCTCCACTATGAATTCTCTGATGACTAATCAGCCTCGCACATACCTTAAAGGCTTTTCCACACTCAGTACATTTGTAAGGATTGCTCCTGTATGCTTTCAGGTCTTTTGTTGGTATTGAAAGATGCTTAGAATCATTCCTATAAATAGTACAAATAGTAGATTGGACACTAGGAAAACTCTTGGAAGTGGAGAAATAGAGGAGTTACTGTTAAAAGACTTCTTGGCTAGATTACATTCATCAATGTTCTCTTCAGTCTGAAATATCTTCATATCAGCCCCATGTAACCGAAACCTCAGTCCAAGCCTGTTTTCAATAGGCTCCTTTCTGGCATGCTGGCTACCAAGTTCACCTCTTCTATCAGTGAGATGATTTTTATGAGTCATAGGAATTCCTTTGTGATTCTTTTCATCATGTCTCTGATGACGAGAAAAATTATACATGTCTTCCTGGATTTCTTTGAAGAAAAAAATCTTTGATTACATGGCTTTCACATCTTCCAAACACCACTGTTTGGAATGCTCCTCCTGTATTACTGGGGTTTTTTATTTTTAATTTCTTGATCACATATGGAAGATAGATATCTACAAGAAATTTACCCTATCATTCATTTCTAAGTAAATGTTTCATGTTGAAATTTAATATTACACTACAAGCAAAGTTATACTGAACACAGTTTTGAACCTTCCCAAACATGACCCTCAAACTTCTAAAATAATAAAGAAACAAGATTCTTTACCAACAAAATAGTTGTCACATGCAAATCAAATGAACTTAAAGGTAACCTAGTTTCAAACACCCTATGATAACAACACTCACATTGTGAAAACTTCTGTTAGCTTTTGAGGAAAGGGCATTTCTCCACCATGATTCCAAAATATATACCATTCGTTAGCAACTATACTGTGATCTAATAACTACAGAAAAATATACGATATATATTTTTACACACATATAGAACATAAATGCTAAAGTATATATATTATAATAGTAAACAATCCAAAAGAACACTACTTAAAGAATATAAATATAGAGCAGTCTAAAATTATATGACAAATATACTATTGAGAAAATTAAAGTGTCAATAAAATATGTTTAAAAAACAAAATATTTTTCTAAATATGTCATAAAACTATCTGTACCCACGAAGAAGTGGCATTTGAGAACATCAACAAGTGGTACATATTAGTTATGTTGCATAATAAATGTGAAAGACCATCATCTGTATGTCACAACAAAAGTTAATGAAAAAAAGGATTCTAAAAACCCATGAAGAAACCGACAGTAAATAACAGGTAACCATACTACAGAAAGTGAACTCTCTTGAACTCTAAACATTCCTCCACTTAAAATAAAGAAAGAATTTCCATTCTAGAAAGAACATACAATATAAGAACTGGAAACTATGTGGGCATCACTGACTTCCAAATATCACGTCAGGAAAAGACACAACATCATAAAAAATATTAGAAGGAATCAAAACTCACCATTGAGATTTTATGTTTGCTCTATAACAGCTGATCCATAGAACGGATCTCTATGTATGCAGGGCCGTTTACTCATCTAGTACATTGGCCCACAATATATATAAAAGAGTCTGTGCCTTGAAAATTGATTATGAGGGAAGATGTGACAAAATAAAAACATAGAATATGATGCAAGCAAAAGAATATCATGAAAAAGATGCCAGAAAGTTGATATATCTTATTAAACAAAAATAATTTTTGAGTCTTCAGTCTGAAACATGCAATATTCTAAGTCACATAATAGCACTAATGTGTTTTAAAAAGCCTTGAGAGAAATTATCAATATACATTCATATAATGGCAGTAGATTCTCAAGGTTTATAGACATAACCCTCATGTACATGGAAAGTGACAAAAACAAAATTGGAACCTGGACCTACAGACTCAGATGACATGTTCTGAACTATAACTGCACACCCAGGCACTGCAGATCAAAAAGGCTTATACCAGGAGTTTAGAAAGAAATACTTATACGTACTAGGAGCTTGGAAAGAAATACTTCCAGGGACATACAACAGCTAAGCTGTGTTACTATGATAGTGCTACACAGCCATCAGTCCTGAAAATGGTTTCTGGGTCATCACCTACCAAGGGTAACTCTTGAAGAAGTAGAAACTCTGAACATACCTATAACTTGTAAGGAGATTAAATGACTAACCAAAAACCATTCAAGAAAGAAATAACCAAAAATGTCATTACAAAATTCTATCTAACATTGAAAAAAACTACATCAATCTTTCTCAAACACTTCCCAAAACACTGAAGAGTGGGGAACCTTTCCAAACTCATCCCAGGAGGCCTGAATTGCCCTAATAGCAAAGTGAGACAAAGACAATACAGGAATACTACAGACCAATATCACCCATGAATATCGATGGACAAATGATCAATGAAAGCATAAGCCAAGTAACACACTGAAAGGATTATCCACCATAACTAAGAGGGATATGTCCTTGGCATGTAAGGTAGTTTCCACACAGGAAAATCATTCAATGTAATACCACCCAGTAAAAGAATGAATGAAAGAAGACACATGACAACCTCATCTGACATAGCAAAGCATTGAACAAAAGTTAGCCTTTTACGATTAAAAACAAAAACAAAAACAAAAACCAATGAACTGGAAGAAAAACCAAGTCCCTCAATGTAAAAGAGGACCTACAACACAAACTCACAGCTAACATCACATTGGTGAAAGAGTAAAAGCCTTTACTTTAACATTGGGAACAAGAAAGGGATGCCTACTCCCAATATTTCTATAAAAAAATGGTACTGGAAGTTCTCACCAGAACAAGTAGGCAAGAAAAGTAAATAAATTTGAAAGATATGAAATAAAAATGCAAAAATCAATTTGAGTTTTATACGTTAACAAAGAATAATCCTCTAAACAATTCTATTACAATACCAAATAATAAAATAAAATAACAATGAAATAAAATAAAGTATCAATAATGTAATAAAATAAAACAAAATCCTTAGATGTAACCTTAAAATAAAATCCTTAGGTGTAACCTTATGAAAGGAGGGGAAGATTTGTGCACTCAATGAAAAGCAATACTGGAAAAATGTACACGAGACACAATAAATGCAAAGACATTCCACGTTTATGGACTGGAATACTGTCAAGGTGTCAATACTAGCCAAAGCCATCAACAGATACAATGTAATAATTAGGAAATTTATAACAGCGTTTTTTGAAGAAATACAGAAGTTTATCCTAAGTTTCAAATGGAATCTCAAAACTCTCTAATTGAAGAAGCAAACCTAAGAAATAAAAATCAAAGTCTCACAGTTCTGTATTTCAAAATTACAAACAAACCTAATCAAAATATGTTGTACTGGATAAAAGAGAGAGCAGCAGAATAGAGGAGTCAAAAATAAACTGAGGTTTATTCCAAAGGATTGTCAAGATCACTCATTTAAAAAAACAACAACAAGCTATTCAACCAAAGGTATTGAAAAAAACAAGATGTAAGTATGAAAAAGAATGAATTTGGAACAATTTCTTACACCACATGGAAAAATTAATAATGAAATGGACAACAAAACATAAGTCTGAAAGCTATAAAACTCCTAGAAGAAAATATAGGAGGATAACACATTGGATTCAACAATGATTAATGATATGACACCGAAAGCACAGGCAAGCAGCCAAAGTAAACAAAGATAAATTGAACTATGTCAAAATTAGAAACTACTGTGCATCAAAGACACAGTCAATCGAGTAAAAAGCCAATCCATGGAATAGGAGGAAATACTTGGAAATCATATATATCAGAGAAAGTTTTACTTACTACATTACATCGCTGATTTATTGACAAAGAATAAAGGCAAGAGCATTTAGACGAAGGCATACATTGAGAAACCTATGGGAGAAGGGCGAGAAGCTCCCATGCCCCTGACAACATTCCACTCTCTCCAGTCACCACAGGTTTACTAACCTAGAACACTCTCCTTTGGGGTTTTAGGGAGGTCTCATTACATTGGAGTGACTGATTAAATCACTGGCAGTTGGTGATGAAACTCAATCTCTAGCTTTCCTCCCCTCTCAAGATGTCAGCGGGTGAAACTATAGTTCCAAGCCTCTAATTCCATAGTTGGTTGGCTCCCCTGACAACCAGCCTTCCCATCTTTGGAGATTTCCAACGTCATCTCAGATACAGAGATGTGACTGAAAGGGGCTGGTTATGAATAAGACTCCCCATTTCATCCTGAAGAGAATGCAGGAACTGAGGACAAGACACCATGTGTTGTAACAGGAGATTCCCACCATTGCTCTTATCGCTCAGGGAATTCCAAACCTTTGGAGCCCGAGGCAGAAATGGGAACAAAGACCGCATATAGATTTATAATCACAAATCACAGTATCAATAACTTCTACACTCAACATCAACAACACATATCAATTAAAAGTGGGAGAAGGATGTGAGCAGACATTTCTGTAGAGATGATGTACAAACACATGAAGAGATGGTCAGTATAATTAATCATCAGGAAATGCACATCTCACCCACAGTATCACCACACCCCCATTAAGAAGGCTACTATTAAAAAAAAAAACCTGAAAATAATACGAGTCAGAGAGGATGTGAAAAAATGAGAATTCCTATGCACTGCTGCTGGGAAGGTAAAATGCTTTAGCTGCCACTGAATCCAATAAGACAGGTCCCTGAAAAGCAAACACTGAATTACCATCCCCTACAGACTAAACATGGGTGTCCCTTAAGGTTTCAATGCTGACATCCACCAAATCACAATGGTGAGCCCGTGGGAGGTAATGGGGTCATGAGGGCGAATCTTTCCTGAGGGGCAGTTGAGCCCAGGTGCACTTTACATGGATTTAGATGGGAAGAAAGATGAACAAAACTGGCTTCATGTGTTCGCTTAAAAATAAAATTTCCAAAACTTTAGAAATTTTGTCAAAATTACAGGTGCTATAAAGGATAGTGGGAAAGAAGTTTCGAAAATGAAAAAATTCAGGTAACTTTTCTGTAAAATACAGTGGAATATTTAAGGATTAATACAGTATACCAATATGGACACGACGGTTCCAGAGAAGGCAAGTATTGTTAGAAAAGAACTTACACCAAGACATAAAAGTGCAGTGAAACTTACAAAGAAAAAAATCAACAAATTCTAGAGAACTGAAAGCATTCAACAGAAAACCAATGACTCTTCTACAACTGTGACAAATTCAACGTTATGCCTGAGATTAAAAATGTGACATAAAATAATATGCATAGTATCAAGGCACCGAAAATTCCCAATTTAAAACTTATACTGAATTCAATTAGAAAAAGAGTAACTTAATATGAGGTACTAAGTCAGGTGAAAAGAAGTAGAGAAAAATAATTAAGAACATCCTTTCAAAATACTCTAAAACAAGTTTAGGATTTATGGAAAAGGGCTGGTGAGCCGTACCCACCACACTAAAGAAGGAAATACCGTCATATATATCAGTGTCCGTCCCCCAATTCCACCCTCCCATACATAGCAAATATAAAACCCTAGAGTCATCAAACATGAAACTGACGACTAAATAAATAATATTCAAGTTCAATTATGATACGTGAGAATCTACAAGATGAAAGAGGCACTGGTAAACAAATGACTGACTTCACCGAGGTACCATTCAACTTCATAAGCTCTCTCAATAAGAAGGTTCAAAATTGTACCTGCTGAGGCAGTGTGCACAACAAAACACACAAGGGATGAGAACCAGGCATGAATGATAGTAAAGTCAGTAGCCTCAGGGGCACGAGGCTGTGAACTTGGACAATGCTCTCCCAGGAGAAATTCTACCCTGTTGAGTATGTGTGTGCGTGTGATCCACATGATCACAGTGTTCCAGAGATGCTTACTGACACTCCGGAAACTGGAAAAAAATTAAAAACCCTTATCATTCCGGATGTTGGAAATCTTTCTAGTACAGTGTCCTGGGACATGCTAACAGCTTGTGAGGAGAAAGAAAGATGTCTGTAGTCAGGCTCCCTCCCGATACCCTCAGCTGCTTCTAGATGGAAGTGACTCAGCATTTCTCCCCCTTATGTAACCATGTACCCAGTACACATGTGCAGGCTTCTGGCAGTGTGCCACTATTGTTTAACCTGTATATATAAAGACACTGCTGCCCTTGCTGGAATAAAGAGTTATGTTGCAGCTGCCTATAGGTCCCCGAATTTTCTTCCAACTGCCCAAGTCCTGTGCCCCTTAAACCAGAACAGTGAATTTGCAGTAACACACTTGGTGTAGCCACTGCAGGATTCCTAGGTAAGGGAGCTGTCTGCCCCACCAGAGGACGGGAGGGACATGTGGCCTTCACAGAGCATGTGGTATCTTGCGGTGGTGGTATTGATGACTTGGACTCCACCTGAGCCATGAGAGGCAGTTGATGGGTCCCCAGTAATCATTGATAAGGTGCTCTGCTCTTTGGAAGAGCAGCTGCTGGAAGAAGCTCAGCCAAGTGGGCTGTGTGCTTTTAACGGCTTTGAAGCAGAATATGGATGAAGCTCTGGCAGTGGCCATGCAAGTATAGAAGCTTCAGCAAAAGGCAGATAGATGTCTTGGAAACAAGGGTATAACAACTGGAAGCTGAGCTCCAAAGTTCACCCTCGGAGTCACCCTCAGAAGTAGGGGAAGATGTCCCAGAAGAAGTCCACCCACAAATATGGTCCATCATCCACCAAAAGATAAAGTATGAACATGCTTCCAGGCACCACCTCCCTCCCTCTAGCACGCCCCACCCCTCACACTGGGTCTTCCCTTTGCAACTCCTAGTGGAGTGCAAGCTGGCGGCTCCATGGTGACTGAGTTCACCATGTATACCCCGTATACACTCACCAAATTGCAGGACTTGGGGAAACAATGTCAGCAGTGACCCGATAAACCTTTGCCAGACTGGATGCTGTGCCTTTGGGATGAGGGGGCAGACAGTATCTCATGTTCCCCTGATGAGATGGAGAAATAGGCATCCATAAGTGTACAGCCATCATTATGGCAGTGCCTGCAGTACAGTTGCTGCTTGGCTCAAGGTAAAGGGAAGCATACACTGATGGAATGGCTTACTGCCGCTGTGAGGACAGTTTGGAATGAAGCCGGAGAACTCCCAGAGCATGTGAGTAAATGGCAAATATATCCTGAATTAGTGCAGATTATTCATGAACTGGGCACGCGACAAGCTAAGTTTAAGTTGAATACACGGGGGACGGGATGATGAATGGTTTACAACATGCAGGACCTATGGTTAGGGACCACTCCCTTTACTGCTTTTAGCTGGGTGGTTGCTATCCTGGGGCAACATATGTGGGGAAGCGTACACATGAAGTGACTACACAATGGCTGCTCTGGGGAATGTAGACGGGAGACGCCGTGAAGTAGGCAGCAGAAGTGTCCATGCCCAGACCCCAGAGGGCCAAGAAAAAAAAGGCCTTATGCAGGGTCCTGTTCAGGTTACCAGAACGCAAATGTGGACTTATTTGCTAGCTGCAGGAGTTGATCAAGACAAGATAGCTCACCAGCCTAATGGAGTATTATTAGAATTGTGGAGGCAATCGAAACCTGAACAGCAATTCAGGCGTGGACAGAAACCTCCCGCCGAAAGAGCTAGGCTTATAGCCTTGAAGGATTTTATGAAACCCCAGGACTCTCTGTTAACCCTATATTATGGAGAAGGCTGAGGTGCCCGTTTGGAGGGGATAGGCAGGGACTGGTGGCCACCTGTGGAATTGGCAATGCACTGGTTTCCACACAATGTGCAGAGAGTCCTAGCACTGGCAGATACCGGGGCTGACTATAATCTCATCTATGGAAATCCAGACAGATTCCCAGGACCAGCCACCTATACAGATGGCTATGGGGGTAAGATTACTAAGACCAAAGCTGTGACACTGCCTCTAGGTAAAAGACATTTACCCCCACGTCTGTATAAAGTTTATGTTTCTCTGGTGCCAGAATATATCCTAGGGGTGAATGTGTTGCAAAGGCTCAACCTGTAGACCTGTGCTGGTGAATTCCATTTGTGAGTTGGGGTGGTAAAGACTAGTACGGGGACATACTCATCACCCACCATAGAAAGTGCCAGAAACAAGGTGCACTGTCAATGTTAAGCAATATCACTTGCCCTGGTGGACATGATGAAACTGGGCCTATGATTCAGGAATTGGAGAAAGCTCAGATTGTAATCCCCACTCATCGTCATAATGCCTTTGCGTGGCCAGTGAAGAAGCCTGTTGGCTCATGTGGAATGACCGTGGACTATTGGGAGTTGAAAAAAGTGAATGCCCCACTGCATGCAGCAGTACCATCCACCCATGGTCTAATGGATCAAATGACTACAAGACTGGGAACATACCACTATGTTCTGGATTTGTCTATGCTTTGTTCTCCATAGATTTAGCTCCCAAAAGTCAAGACCAATTTGCCTTCACATGGGAAGGAAGACCATGGACTTTTGTGGTATTACCCCAAGGCTACTTACGCAGCCCAACAATTTGCTGTGGGTTGGTAGCCCAGGATTTGGTAACCTGTATCCAACCAGCAACGGTGGAATTGTTTCATCATGTTGATATCATGTTAACCTCTGCTTCCCTTACACATCCAGAACAAGTGGCACCGACGCTGTTGCAGCACCTGAAAACATGTGGCTCAGGTAGTTACCTGTAATTGAATTGAGGCCACAAACCTATGTAATAGCAGCCCTCCTGGAGAGGGACCTCCAGCTCGAGGTCACTCATTTAGGCCCCGCAACACACCCCACAGGCCAACCTCACAGTCCCGGGGATTGACGGTTACCCATAGATGCTGTTTCAACAGCCCATTGTACTGCTCAATTCCACTGAATGTCCATTTGGTTGGCCCATGCTTAGACCTCATGTCCAGTAAAATGAGTCCCTTGGTCACTTTCCACCACTAACAGCTCACCGTAAAAAGCACATAAGCGTTTGAGAGCTTGGATAGTATGTTTTTGGTCTACGGCCACACAGGCCATGCAAACAATAACCTAGTAGCCGTGTCCCCTGCTATAAGGGCATGAGATGCTCCTTGAGCTTTTAGAAGAGGTCCTATGTAATATATCTGCCACATGGTTAATGGGACTCTAAAAACTTGTTACTTGCATGCTCCTGTGAGGCAAGGATGCAGCATGTCCTGTTGGTATACTGGACACTTGGCATAGGCATCTGTGACATCTTCCCACTTCAAGGGAAGGTTCCATTGTTACTTTATTGTCCACATAGTTTTGGCACCCACGTGCTACAATCGTCTGTGGAGCCAGTGTGCCACATCAGTAGCAGGAGCTTTTTGTAGCCATCGCACATGTGAGAGGGCATCTGTCTCATCATTTCCTGGAGTTACCAAGGGGACTTGATTCGTAACATGATAAACAGTTACATCTTATTCTTACCCTATCCCCAAAAGGTCTTGACATATGGCTTGTCCCATAAGAGCATATAGCTTACTAGCCAGTTTTGCCATTTCCACATAAGCAACCATAACGTCAGGCCTTTTAACACCACCCAGCTGTCCGTACAAATAGTTAACGGATCATCTTCATGGGCTATAACCATCTATATAGCCTGCAGTTCTTCCCACTGGCTGCTTTGGTCCATACCTGTATCATACTAAATATGGTCAGTAGCTGGTTGTACCCCTATATCTACCCACTTGGCTCCCTGCCCCCTACTGGACCCACCTGTGTACCATGCATCAGCAGGTATGGGTGGCTTCCCTTTGTAGGAGGACACTTCTAGATCTGTAGGAACTGCAGCATCTAGTATTGTCAGTGGTAAACTCAGCTGGGCCTAAAACCATCTGTAATTCCATGGCCAGAGGGCTAGCAGCTGTGGTACTCCATTGTTCCAGACAGGCATCCCATTTCATCAGAGTAAGCATTTGGGCCAGCCCAGTTTTGGGGGCCTGTATCCAAGTGCATAACAACCCTGTATAGGGTAAGTGGTGCGCCCTGCACATTGCTCATGCCAGTCACAGCCTCAGTGGCCAGTAAGGCTGCATATACAGCTGCTAATTCCTTCTCTATTAGGGAGTACCGGCTCTCTGCACCTTTCCATAGATGAGACCAAAAATCCACCAGGGTCCTAGTTCCTTCTGAACATTGTCATAGGCCCCAGCCATATCCTTCTGCTGTGACATGCACATCTAATTCATCTAAAGGGTTTACCTGGATCTCTGACTTGTAGGGCTTGGTCTTGTTGTACTGCCTGCTTGGTGGTAATAAACACCTTCTCTACGGTTTCATCCCAGTCTCAAATAGCTCCCTTCTTGATCAGGCCATACAACGGCCGTGCTGGCTGTGCTAGGTGGGGCACAGACTGTGGTAGGTCATGGGTACGCTTATATCTGATCAATTATAGCATCAGGGATAACTTTCGTCTTACTCAACTAGACAATAACCAAGAATGTGACAGATAAGCCAGGTTCCTGAACCTTGGTTGCATTTAGCACTGAGTTTCAACACTGAAACTGTTGAAACCTAGTCATGGACTCAATGGTAACATACTCCTACCTGCCTCTACTTGTCTGAAAAGAGGAAAACAGTGCAATGGACATGGCCATGATAAATAAAGGCCCCACATTGCCAGTGGGTGGCCCCATGGGGCAAGGGGCTAGAGGTAAACTTACAGGTCATTCCTTGGGTAATGGCCGACTGGCCACCACAAGTAACTAAAATATCTCACAGAAGACATAGATAAAGAAAGTACCATCCTAAGAGGAACATCTGTGTTGTCACTGTGGCCTATCATGAGTTCTCCCATATTGTGTCATGTGGATACGGTAGGATCAATGCCACAAGGGGAATGAGTATGGTTCTGACAGCTAGGCCATTCCCCCTCAGCAGCAACAATCTAATCATGAGATAAGACGCTAGCATGCATCTTGCCTGATTGAAAAGACTTACCTGTGTTGGTACCATTGTCCTCCCTCTCTTTCCAACTTTAGGCCGCTTTATGTGAATACTATGGCTGAATTCTCACGTACCTATGCCATGATCGCAAATATCTCACATTGTTGGTTCTGCACCGAGTTTCCTGTCAGTGCTTCTGCAGGATTGCCCTAGCCTATATATGCACCTGTCACAACATAGGATCAGTTGACTTGCTGGGGACCCAAGGCACCCAACTGGACCATCATCCATACTCAAGTGAATAAACAAAGAAGGACTCGGCACGAGCTGCATAAACCTTTATTGGGGTATTCAGTACATGGTGGATGGTCATGACTGACTAGTGAAGGGGTGGAAGAGATTGAGGATGTGCCTCATTGTGTTGAAAGAAACATGGGGTCCCAACTGTTAGGGTGGGTGCCACGTGCCCTATGCCAAAACATAACTATCTCATCCATTATGTATTGGTGGGCAGAATAAAATTATGCCAGCACCCACCCAACTATGATTTTGCCCTCAGGAAGCCTATGAGTGTGTAGGGTCCATGGATGGCCCTATATTCCCTTGGATTGGATAGGCCGTTGTACTTGGGGGCACCCATATTTGCTAGCAACCATGGTGGAAAATGCTCCCACGGCACCCCATAAATTGGGAAGTGTATTATTCTTAACCTGTCTGCACTAAATGGACCATGGTGATATTACCCTTTGCCATCTTTCTGCATGCGGTAGCTGATGAGGTAGTTGAAACTCAAGTGACAGCTTTGGCAGAACATACTGCTCAAGCCTTGAATTATACTCATAAAGCCCTTAGTCTGGTAACTCATAAAGTAGATCAAATTAGAAAAGTAGTACTGCAAAATTGTATGCCTTTGGATATCTTAACTGTGGCCAAGAAGGCACTTGTGCTGTTCTCCACACTAAATGTTGTATTTATATCCCAGACCACTGGTACAACATCTCATAAGCCTTGGCAGGTCTCGCTAAGAAATACAGGAAGTCCAGCGGCTCACTGGGGATCCTCTGCAGGAGTGGTGGACAGGCCAAATGTACACTTGGCACTAGGTCTTAGCTCTCCTAGGAGGTGGTACCTACCTCCTAGTGGCATGTTGTTGTTCCCGGTAATGTTGTTCTGACATATGGGTACAGAGCTCTGCCCTCTTGCAGTGACCACTTGCCAAGCCTACATAGTTGAAAGGCAGGAATCCTGAAGGAGTAGGGTATGCAGAGAAAGAAAGATGGCTGTAGTCAGGCTCCTTCTCAACACCCTCAGCAACTTCTGGGTGGAAGAGACTCAGTACTTCCCCCTTTATGTAACCATAGGCCACCATTGTTTAACCTGTGTATATAAAGACACCACCATCCTGTGAGGCTGGCTGTGCCCTTGCTGGAATAAAGAGCTATGTTGCAGTTGCCTATGGCTCTTCACATTTTCTTCCAACTGCCTGAGTCTCGTATCCCTTACCACAGAACCTCGAATCTACAGTAACAGTGCTCTACCGGGCAGCTCCAAGTACTGCTTCTGTACATAGCGGGATAATATTGCAACATGAGCCAAATATTCTTTGTCAAAAATTTTCCATGAGCGAGGAAATGGGGTCAGACACAGCAGGATTGTGGGGGGAACGTGTGCACTGCCACAGACACCACACTATGATCCTGGGAGATTGAAATGCACTCTCCGTGTAGGACTGGGGGCTAAAGAGATGCTCTCTCTGTCCACTGTCTCTAGAGATTTCCTAATAACAGGTACAGAAGATCCTACCCACCTCCCTGTGACCCACATTTCTGAAGTGTGAAGAAAAAGCAGAAGAGATGTTTCAGGGACCAGAACAGATGACAGAGCACCAGAGAGCCCTGCCTAGAGTACAGAATGGAACGTACAGACAGACAGTGCATCCCGTCTTCTGATCAGATCTTCCAACCATAGGAAACAAAGATGGGACCAGGACTGGTACAGGTTCAGGAAGCAGGCCTCAGCTTGCTCTGTACGGACTGAGAACTGAGCATCTGATGGAATCCAGTGCAGAAGGAGAGACCAGGGGAACAGACACCATGTGATACAGCCCGCCCCACATTCCTGAACTCAAGAAACCAAAGATGTCACAGGGGCCACAGAACAGTGTTGTAATCACGATAAAGACCTGACCTTTGTTTCTGTTAAAAATGCAGCCTCGATGAGGGTGAAAAAATACATTTTACACCTTGAAGGACAGAAGGATAAGTTGGAAAGAAGAAAAACTACCTTTGAGGTTTCCCCAGAAATAAACTTGTTTGCCCACAGAATTTTCTCACTTGGGTGGGTTTGCGAACACTATGAAGGCTGAGGACTTCTCTCTCCCTTTCCAAGCTTTCACCTGTGTTCACACATTAGATATCTTCCCACCAATTTGACTTTTGTGCTATGTTCAACTCGCTCTCCAGAGTCCAGGGTGCTTTCCTTTGCTTCAAAATGGAGACAACATACAGATCAGGAGCAGAAATTCCTGCACATAAGAAGAAAGGAGCATGAAGACCTGTACTTCTGCCAAAATCTACAATCTCCATTAATCTGAGGAATGAGAATAGTACAGACAACTTAAAAACAGTTCACAAATGTATAGACTCCTCACCTCCTTCTGGGCATAGGTGTCGGTGTCATATGCAGATACTGAAAACTCTCTTCAAACAACTACTGAATCAATACGTGAAGACAGAAAACAAAGAATGAGATATTTTAAGTTTGCCACGGGGCTTTACACAAACTAAGCCCCAGAACGACTCCTGATGTGTCACAAAGTGGGCAGATCATCTGAAGAAGGGAGGAGGCTAAAGTCCTGGTGCCAACTTATGAAGCCTTTTCATGCTTCAGTAAATGAAGCTTTGATCTCAGTCATGCAGGCAGGGGCTCCCATGAAGCACCTAAGGGGAAAGGAAGAGACACACAGGGCAGATCCTGAACCTGGAAGGAAGTCATCCTCACCCAGGAAGAGCAGGTTCCAGTAGCTCTCCAACCTCACCTCCATGAACAAGGCCCACTGAGCTGGGGACAGGCATTTCCGCTCCTTCAGAGAGAATTCTATGAACACATTGCCGAGTGTCAACCATCCCTGAAATAAAATATGTTTCAGCAAGGAGAAATGGTAATAGTTCTTATCTACACACAGAATGAGAAGGGCAGAGAGATGTAAAATCGATTCAAGTGGAGAGTTCTGAGAGATTCATGTCAGATATTTTTCAGCAAGTTATGTGTCCATAATGTTGGTTTATATTACTTTCCTGTAAAAGGTTATGAGAGTACATAAATCAGAGAGGGCCTCTCATTTTTGCAAACAATACTTGAAATTACAATTAAAATCCAACACCGAGGGGTCTACACAGAAGGGTTAGATGTTCTACACATTAAGTGATACTCAGTGTCTAGATGAGCTGGAGCATGAGCAGTGTCATCAGAGATGACAAAGTCCACAGTGTCTTTAAAATTCAGACTCTTGTCTACCACTACATACCAAAATTAACTCAAAATGGATTAAGAACCTGAATATAAGACCTGAAACAATAAAATGCATAGAAGAAACCATAGGAACTAAACTCAAGGACCTTGGACTTAAAGAGGAATTTATGAATTTGACCTCAAAGGCAAGGGAACTTAAAGCAAAAATAAATGAATGGGACTACATCAAACTAAAAAATTTCTGTTCAGCAAAAAAAATTGTCAACAAGGTAAAGAGACAACCATCTGAATGGGAAAATATATTTGCAAGCAATGCCTCCGATAAGGGCCTAATATCCAAAATATACAAAGAACCCATACAACTCAATGACAAAAAAAAAAAAAAGCAAATGATCTAATCAAAAATGGGCAGGGGACCTGAACAGACTCTTCTCTCTAGAAGACATAGAAAAAATATTGAAAAGATGCTCAACATCGCTAGCTATTAGGGAAAAGCAAATCAAAACCACAGTGAGATACCATCTCATACCTGTTAGAATAGCTATAATCATCAGGACAAGTAATAAGCATTGGAGAGGATGCGGAGAAAAAGAACCCTCATACATTGCTCGTGGCACTGCAAATTGGTACAGTCACTATGGAAAACAGTATGGAGATTCCTCAAAAAACTAAGAATTGATCTACCATATGATCCAGCAATTTCTCTACTGAGTATTTACCCCAAAGACTTGAAAACCCATATCCAAAAAAGATATTTGCACACCAATGTTCATAGCAACATTATTCACAGTGGCCAGGACATGGAAGCAACCAAAACGTCTTATGATAGATGATTGGCTACAGAAGCTGTGGTACATATATACAATGGAATATTAGCCATAAGAAGAGATGAAATACTGCCATTTGTGACAACATGGATGGACCTTGAGATAATCATGCTAAGTGAAATAAGTCAGACAGACAAAGTAGAAATTACTTATATAAACCTCAAAGCAACAAATGAATAGAACAAACAAACAGAGACTCAGGGACATGGACTATAGACTAGTGGTTACCAGAGGATAGGGGATGGAGAAGAAGGGAGTGGCCCATGGGGTAAAGGGAGTCAAATATAGGGTGTAGGGGCAGTGAAGTGGGTAAAGGGGATCAAATATATGGCAACTGAAGGAAACTGGACTTTAGGTGGTAAAGACACAATAGAATATACATTTGTCAAATTACAATGTGCACTTTAAAACTATATAATTGTGCTAACCAATGTTACTCCAATAAACTCAATTAAAAAAAAAAAGAGTGGCCTGGATCCCCAGGGACCTACTTGCTCATTCAAACAATGCTTCCCATCCCGGTTCTGCTAGATCGGGTGACTTTTAAGATATGACATCACCTGCACCAAACACCCCACAGATTGGACCGCTGGTCTGGGTGGAGCATCATCATTGTGTTAATGAGATGTTCCAGGTGGTTCTAAGGTGAGGCCAGGATTGGCAGGAGGGCTCCTGGACACATTCGTGAGAGATAAGAGCAGGCTTTGGTCAAGGGCAGGGAACCGGGGGGCTCTGTTGGGTTGGTTGGGGGGTGTGCCGGA
>NW_006439186.1:33816-39451 GCF_000325575.1 Pteropus alecto
TTTTTTTTTAAAAATATTTGTTTTTTTTTTTTTTTTTTTTTTTTTTTTTTTTTTTGCTTATGAAAGTATAAGAGAAGTATTGTACAAATTGAACAGAAGAAAGATATATCACAATTTTTTGTGGTCAAAGATGCATTGAACTTATTTATTTTGATTATCAAAGTATAATTGAAATGCAATATTAGTTTTAGGTGGATAACAGTGATTCTTCATTTGTAAATCTTGTGAAGTGATCACCACAGTAAGCCTAGTGACCATCTGTGACCTTACAAAGGCATTACAATATCGCCGACTGTATTTCCTTTGCTGTACATTACATCCCCATTCCTTAGTCATTTTATAACGAGACCTTTATAGCGCTTATCCACTTCACCTCTTTCTCTTTTCCCCACGGCTCTCTCTTGTCTGTAAATTCCCTACCTGTGAATCTTTTTCTGATTTGTTTGTTCGTTATTATTTTTTACATTCCACATATAAATGAAATCGTATGAAATTTGTCTTTCTCTGTCTGACTCATTTCACTTAGCATAGTATCCTCTAGAACCATCCATGTTGTTGCCATTGGCAGGATTTCCTTCTTTCTTTTGGCTGAATGATATTCCGTTGTGTACATGTATCACATATTCTTTGTCCATCAATCTATCAGTGGACATTTAGGTTGCTTCCATATCTCGTGTATTGTAAAAAACGTTGAAGTGGATGTAGGGGTGCATATAGCTTTTCAAATGAGTGTTTTGGTATTCTTTGGATAAGCACCCAGGAGTGGAATTACTCGTTCGTATGGTAGTTCTGTCTGTAATTCTTGAGGAACCTTCCTACTGTTTGTGGCTACACTGAGTTTTACATATTTGTAATATAATTTTTATAGCTTCCCGTTCAATTCACTCTTTTATAATTATGTAATGCCCTTCTTTTCGGAGTGATACTTTTTGACTCTGGGCGTGTGTCAAATATTATTATGGCCACCCATACTTTTCATTGATTATTTCATGTAATACATTTCCCCATGTTTTTAGTTACATCCTATATGTGTCCTCGCTTCTAAAGTGAGTCTTTTGTAGACAGAAGGTAGTTGGATATTATTTTTTAAATTCATTCAGCCAACTTTTTTCTTTTGATCAAGGGAGCTTCATCTATTTGTTTATTTTTATTTATTTATTTATTTATTTATTTATTTATTTATGCTGATGTTGGTGGAAATATGGAATAGCTGTGAAGTTACCTACTCTATGGTGTGAACATCCATTTGAATTATTTCAAATGTACGATAGGATTAAACTTATAGTCAGGCATTTCTGAACATCAGAGCTTTACAAGTGAAGATAGAAATCCTAAATGTGATCAATTTGACAATCCCTTAACCAGGGATATATTACGCTTCCATAAAGAAATAATCCCTTCCTGTCCCAAGGTCTATAAATTTTGTGATTGTGGGAGTCTATTTATACAATCATCATGATTTAATAGGTATCATGGAATAATTGGGAACAACTTTACATGTTCAATGAAATTAGTGCCCTCACTAATGTCTTTTCTGTCTTCAGTGATTACCAGACTACGTGTAATGGAGAGGGAAGTTATCAATTCAGTGATTCTTAGGAAAACTTTAACCAAGGGTGAAATCTTAAGAAACATCAGAAAATTCAGTTTCCAGAGAACCATTATAAATGTGGGGGAGTCTTTGGTCAAAGCTCAAATCTTACTATACATCAGAAAAGTCATATTGTAGAGAAGACAAACAACTGTACTTAACTTGACAGGTCTTTGAACCAGTCTTTAAACCTAAGTGAACATGAGAATGTTCATACCGAGGAGAAACCTTACAAATGTAATCGGTGTAGAAAAGTCTTTAGTCGATTATCTTGTCTAAATAGACGTGAGAAAATTCACACTGGAGTGAGTGGTAATGCCTTTACTCGATATTCATATCTTAGTAGACATGAGAAATTCTTACTCGACAGAAATGTTACAGATGTAAGGAACGTGGTAAAGCCTTTATTCGATGTTCATATCTTGCTAGACATGAGATATTCCACACTGGAGAGAAACCTTACAAATGTGAAGAATGTGGCAAAGTCTTTAATCAGCATTCAGGTCTTACTGAACATTATAGAATTCATACTGGACAAAAGTCTTACAAATGTAAAGAATGTGGCCAAGACTTTACTCAGCGTTTATATCTTACTGAACATGAGATCATTCATACTAGAGAGAAATACACATGTAGAGAATGTGATAAAGTCTTTAACCAGTCCTTAATGCTTACTCAACATCGGATTATTCATACTGGGGACAAACCTTACAAACGTAAAGTATGTGGCAAAGCCTTTTATCGGCATTCATATCTTACTAAACTTGAGTTAATTCATACAGAAGAGAAACCTTATAAATGTAAAGAATGTGGCCAAGCCTCTAACCAGCACTCAAAAATTTCTCAACATCTGAGAATTCATACTGGAGAGAAGTCTTACAAATGTGAGGAATGTGGCAAAGACTTTCATCGGCGTTCACATCTTACTCAATATGAGCCAATTCATACTGCAGAGAAGCCTTACAGTTGTAGAGGATGTGGCAATGTCTCTATTCACCATTCACAGCTTACTTGACACACGAGAATTCACACTAGGGAGAAACCTTAAGACTGTGAAGAAAGTGAGAAACCCTGTATCTGGACCTACAGCCTCACTCCATATCAGAAAATGCTTACTGGGGAGAAATTCTACACTTTTAATATGTGATGAAAGACCTTTGTCACAATTATACACTTTGGGAAGCCCCACAGAATTCATGCTGAAAAGTAACTTTAAAGATGTAAAAAAAATGTGGGGAAGTATTTAATGGAAAATCCAATCTGAAATATCAGAGAAGTGACATTAGAAAGTAGTAAGTCAAGAACACTTTTGAGATATCACTCTAAATCAGAACACTTGTAAAGAATAAGTAAAAGTTTAAAAACAATGTACTTGTTAACATGCTTAAGAGTATCAAAGGGATGGATGTTTGGACAGGCATAATTACTTAACAACATGTCTATATAATGACTTGAGATGTTTTGAAAAGGAAATATGTGATTCGACTATCAAATCACTTGATGCTATGTTTTACTTCTAGTGTGTTATCGAATCGTGGGGTTGACATTTGCTGCCTCAGGATTTAAGAGTTCTTGCATATTAGGCAGGATTCACTCTGATCTACTTTTCCCTTCAAGATTGAGGGCACTGTGATGTACAATGTATGGAGAAAATTGAAATGAAGAAGTTATTTGCGCTTGATTTAGAACGTTGATGTGAGTCACCATGAAGTAGGTGTTCAGGGCATTGTTCTTTGCATTAATGTAAGACAGAGGAACTTTGAGAATTTTAACTAGTTTTACCAATTGTGTTCTAAAGAAAATATGGTGGCAGTTCATCAAAATCTCCACGTGTTTTTATGGCAGCCATACTTGGAGTCATGAATATTATGTGATGTGGTTGGAATAAAGAAGTCTTCAGAGATATCTGAGAAAGTATGGACAAGTCATATCTAAGTGCATAAAACTATTGTACCTCCGTGTTTACTAAACAATGAGCCTCAGTCTTGAAAACTATAGAAAGCACCGCTCTCAGATTCTTTTATCAGAAGAGACTGAATGTTTTCTTGAATGCTTGTAATTTGTATTTTGAAATGCTTATGCATTGGTTTTGTCATGCTTCATTTAGACTATGTGTGGACTTAATATAGTTTTGTTAATAAAGCTGAGTCAATTTGAATCTGTTCACACTGATGTGTAGTGAATGAAGTGTTATTCTGCTGTTAATTTATCCCACCTTATGCAAAGTTGTAGATAACAATATACTCTTTGGTAATACACTAGAATCAGCAAATTACCAGCCTTTTCTTTATAATTTATATATTATACATTTTTCTTTTTGTTGTACCTAATGGGACATTCCGATGGTTAACATGAGATGATATAGGAGTCTTTTCGAGAGTTCAGCTAAACTACTTCATGATATTGCTGCCTTGGCATTTATTTATTTAAAATGTATTAATTCCAAATTAATAAAATGCACAAGATTTCTCACATTAGATTCTATTTTTCATAACAATATTAAAATATAAGAGAAATCTAACTTTCTTGCTAATAGTTTTACTTTATGCATGTATTAGTACGCTGATGAGTATGTGATTTGAAATTGGTAATAAGTTTTCACCTCTACACAATTTTATTACATATTAATGATTCATATCCTCTAGTTTATAGCACACTATAATATTATTCAGTAATTCCTGTGATAAGCAATATTCCATTTTGTTCCTTGTACAAAAGCAAATGAGTCTTTCTGTTCCCATCCTAATCTTGAGCCATTGGTGTGTGTGTGTGTGTGTGTGTGTGTGTGTGTGTGTGTGTGTGTGTGTGTGTGTTTAAAGCCTACAGCACCCAGTATTCCTAGGTGGTCTCTCACTCAAGTACTAACCAGGCCCACTTCTGAGATCAGTCGACATCAGACAAAATCGGGCATGGCCATTGTAGTGTTTATTAAATGCAACTTGGTCATCTGGCTGGATTCAGTAGTATTGCACTCAGAGCATGTACATTTTGCTAAGACCTCTATTGGCCTAAGAAATCTTTACACATAACAGAAACTTGTTATAACTCAAATTATAAAATAAATTACCACCAGCTTGAAATATATTGACAAGTTATACAAACAGCTGAATATATATATCTAGACTCTTGGAGGACACAGCTAACTAGATTTGTCTGTGTATCATAGTCACGAAATGTGCATGTTTTGTTACCAGCCCAGCAAGGTTTGAGTCCCATCCTACCTGTACCTAGGCAATAAATTTAGCCAAATCACATATCCCCCGACCCATGCCTAAATTCTCTTCTTTAATAGTTCCTGCCTCACAGATTTGGGAAAAATAAAGAAATTACCCAGTACATTCTACCCAGTACATATGTGGCCTTTATAGCTGTGATTTGTTCAGCTTTCGAAAGATGATGATACATTTATTTCTTGGAATGCTAACATGAAATAACTATTTCTCACTGGAAACTAATGGCAAATGGGAATATTGGATTTAAGTGGCTATGATACATGGAGGCCATGCCTCATTTCTGTGCAGGAAACTCCAGCTCAGAAGGCAAATATTCCCAGAGAACTGACAGCACGGCAGGCAGGGATTTGGTGGTAGGAATGATACAGACTAGATCCGAGTCCTGGGGAATCTGTGCTTTACCATGATCTCTTTGTTTATTGCACTGGTTGCAGGCTGTGGTCCACCGATCTGATTTTTCTGCATCTTTTTGTAACCAACACCTTGGTCATGTTGTCTAGGAATCCCCAGGATGTTGCCAGCTTTGAGGTGGAAACATTTTCTCAATGATAGTGGATGCAAACTTACGTACTGTGCTCACAGAGTGGGCAGGGGTGTGTCCATGGGCACCTCCTGCCTCTCGAGCTTTCAAGCCATCACAATCAGCCCCATGGACTCTAGATGAGCAGAGCTAAATGAGAGCTCACAAGCACATTGGGTTCTCTATTTTCCTCTGCTGGATTCTACACATGCTGATAAATATCATTTCTTCTATGTAGGTGAGTGCTAATTGGAGCACCAAATACAAAGAAAAAAGGTTTGGGATTGTGTC
>NW_006439186.1:39469-47872 GCF_000325575.1 Pteropus alecto
CTTACCATTCATGCAAATCCATTAGTTTCGCAAGTCACAAAAAAGTAAACATGTATACATTATGAACTGATTACAATATAATTAATTAGTATACCATTAACACACATAGTTACCTTTTGTGTGTGTGGTCAGAGCATCTAAAGTATGCGCTCTCAGCAAATGTCAAGTATAATATTTACTAAAATGAACTAGAATCACTGCGCTCTAGCTCCGGAATTTATTCATCCTGTGTAACAAAATCTTGTTTCCTTTGACCCACATCCCCCATTTCCCCCATAGCCAGCTGCTCGGAGTAATAATTCTACTTAGCTTTTCTGAATTTGACTTATGAGATTCCAAATTCAAGTGAGATCATTCATATTTGCCTTTCTGTGTTGGCTTATTCCACTTAGCATAATACCCTCCAGATTCATCCATAGTGTCCCAAATGGAAGGACGGTCTTTTTTTAAGGCTAATATTTATACTTTAAAAAATTTCATGTATGCATTTATCCATTCTTCCTGGACAGTAGGGAAACAACATCCTAGTTTCTAGAATGGTTAAATAAAAAAAAATTGTAACACCAAATGTTAGTGAGGATGTGGAGGAATTAAAATGATCCTCCATTGCTGATGGGAGTGTGAAAGGTACACGCAATTAGGAAACATATTCAGCATTGACTTATAAACTTAAATATTTATACTATTACAAAACAACAATGCAAACTCTCTGAACATAAATCCACCTTCCTTTCTATATCCCTCCATGCTTATTTCACTCCTATTATATACAGACACTGTTACATATCAGTGATGAGGAACAGAAGGAGAGAGAAAGGGCCCGGGATCTACACGCTCATGGTTTTTATGGGACACCTAGTGCCACCCCTGGGTATCATGAGGATTAACTCATAATGTGGGGAGGTCCCCAAACTAGTGACCATAATCCTCATGAGAGAACACAGTAGATGCTCAATAGACCTGCATAAACAAACATGTACACATTGTTTTCCAAGCAGATTTGCTCAGCCGTTACTGCCTTTACGAGTTTTCTGTAAACTTGAAAGTGTCAGCACAGCCTGTGATCCTTCAGGACTGTGGCTGTAGTCTTTGCTGAGAGCTAATGGTAAACAGTAAACTCTTCACTGGGAACTCAGCAGAAAAACACAGAGACAGTATACACAAAAGCTGGGGCCAGGTGAGACACTGCACTCTGCTCAGATATAGCGACCCCAAGGCAAGCTCAGCACGTTTATTATATACTTTTGAAGGTCAAGGAGGGAAGGGGAGTCTTATTCTTAGGACTTGAAACTTGATGACAACAATAAAATAGTTTATTCACATCCTTGTCTTAAGACCTGTCTGTACCCGGTTATCTATTCTAAACTACAAGCAGCTGTCTGTTCACTGTTTTGCTTCTCTGTGCTAGGCAGATTATAACGCAGTCAAGCATGGCTTTGCTCAGATCTGGCTCTCTACAGAATCATAATGCATGAACTCTTGTACTTCGATTTTTAACTACCATATAATATTTGTGATTTTATTGCTGATGAGTGATTCTGTTTGGCACTACTTGGAATAATGCATATGTCTGAATTCTAGAATGTGTTTTGATGTGACATGTAGAAATTTATTTTTGATATATACCTAGCAATGGTATTGTTGTGTCACAGCTTAACAGGCAGAACGCGGAGATATTGTGGGTTTGGTTCCAGACCAAGCAGTGAAGCAAATATCGTAATAAAGGGAGTCACATTAATTTTCTGGTTTCCCAGTGCAAATGAAAGTTATGTTTATAATATACTATAGCCTGTTAAGTGTGCAATAGCAGTATGTCTAAAATTACTATGTACATACCTTTGTTAAAAAACACTTTACTGCTAAAAAAATGCTAACCATCCTCTTTCAGGGAGTTGTAATCTTTTTGCTGGTGGAGGGGGCTCCTGACTTGATGTTGATGGCTGCTGACTGGTTAGTGCGGTGGATGCAGAATGTTGGGATTGCTGTGGCAGTTTCTTAAAATAAGACAAAATGAAGTTGGCCACATTGCTAGATTCTTTTTTTCATGACCAATTTCTCTGGCACAGATGATGCTATTTAACAGCATTTTACCCACAGTACAACTTCCGAGATTGGAGTCAATCCTCTGAAACCCTGCCGCTGCTTTATCAACTAAGTTTATGTAATAGTCTAAAACCTCTGTTGTTGTTTTGACAGTCTTCACAGCATCTTCACCAGGAGCAGATTTCATCTAAAGAAACCACTTTCTTCGCTCATCCATAAGACAAGGGCACCAACGAACTTGCATGAGCCACAGTTGCCACAAACCTTCATTTGTAAAATAAACATGATATCGGCCAGGTGCAGTAAAGCAAAATGCGATAAGATGAGGTATGCCTGTATATCTGTTCAGCTTTAGGAGAGATTGCCAAACAGTTTCCTAGAGTGCGTGCGTGAATTTTATATGCAGCAGCAGTTGATGAGGTTCTTAGTTTATTCAAATCCTTGTCAACACTTGAAATTTTCCGTCGTTTTCATTTTAGCATTCTGGTTATTGTACAATAGCACCAGGTAGTGACTACTTGCATTTTGTTGATGAACAAGAAATTTGAATGAACATCTTTTCCATCTTATGCCATTGAGTAAACGCTTTTCAGAAGTCTTTCTTTTTTTTACCCTTTTTTTCAGTTATGTTGCCAATATCTCTCTTATTGATTTATAGAAGATATCTATGTATACTGAGTATTATTCTCAGTGAGTGTTCTATGATTCTATGTGTTTATCTAACTACCTATCTATGTAGGTGACTTTTGATGAGGAAAATCTCTTAATTTTAATATAATCCATTTTGTCATTTTTTTTCCGTTATAGTTCAGATGTTTTGTTCTTTTAAAGAAATCTTTTCTTATTCTCAGATGACTAAGATAGTGTCCTCACCTCCATTGGTTCACTCTTGCTAGGAACACTCAGCCTACCTGTCAGATGTGTTAGAATAAGGATTATCCATGGTTTGACAGTTCTCTCAGGGTTTATTTTCAAAGTTTTTCCAGGAAGAAAATGAGAATATTTTTATCACATCTGTGGTCAAAAATCAAGTGGAGACAGTCTAAACACAACAATGAAAATGAAATAATTCTGATGAGGAAAGACTGAAGACATTGAGTGATACTATTGTGGGATTCTCTAATGGAGAGATGGGACACTGAGGCTATAAATAGGAAGCAGCAGTTATTGATGCCGGCACCAGCTCAGCGGATTTTTATCCAAAGCCTGAGCGCCAGTTGTAACATAGCAGGCTGTTTTATACAGTCTTGTACTTCCGTATTCCTACACAGCTATAGATATTCCACATATGTAAGGAGAACATGAGGAGAACATTGATTGGCTGCCAAACTATAAGGAAATTGGCTTAATCATTTAAGCAGGTTTGCGGACTGCCACGTCTGCCAGAGAGTCTTGGGGGTGGGGTCAGTCAGGAACTAACTCATTCGAGTAGGAAATGATCAGGGAGTGTCAGCCTGCCATATTTTCCCCCTTCGATGCTCAGACCGAGGACTGGATCAAAGAGCATCATCTCCTTCTTCTAATTTTTGGTTTAGAGGCTGGTACCCCCAGAGCATGAGGACTTTTGCTGCAGTTTTCCTTTCTACTATAGCCTCTATGAGGGAGGTAGTTGACTCGATAATAGAGATAATAGGCAGGGGAGGAAAAGGCAGGTCCTGAAGAGGAGGAGGAGTACTATCCCAACTAAGGTCTTAAAGCCAACATTGGTGAACCAGCCTCCAAAGAGGTTACTAGGGTCCCATCCTGACAAGATGTTGTCCTCGGGCTTCTGCTGCACATAGATTGGTCAGCTTCCGGTATGACCAAAGCAGGGCCGACTTCTTACCCTTGGTCTGTCGGCGCAATCAGTGTTTTCTTCCAGAGGGTTGGCTTGAGGAGTCTCGAACACATTCCCACTCTACAGCTGCTGGTTTAAGTCTGCCATGATGTATCCAGGACGTTATTTCAGCAACCTTAACTACAGTGGGAGTAGACAAAATGACTGTAATGGGGCCTCTCCACAGGGGTTTTAGGGCCTGAATGTTCTACTCCTATACCCAGATAGAGTCTCCTGGCTTAAAGGAGTGAACTTGAGTGGTTAAACTGACAGGGAGCCTTTCCCTAACCCAGAGTCTGGAAGGTGGCCCTAGGGCCTAAAGCTGTCGTCTCAGAGTTGGTTTACCGATTTCCTTGAGGTCTCCTTGTAGTCCTTTGATGAGTAGTGGTGGCCATCCATGTAGGATCTTGTAGGGGGAGAACCCAGGCTTCTTGGTTGGGACCGACCTGATTCTTAATAATGCCATGGGACGACTTCGTCCCAATGTAGATGTGTCTCCTGACATAGTTTTCCCAACTGTGTCTTAAGGGTCCTGTTCATGGGTTCCACCTGTTGTGGTCGATAGGCGGTAAGCAATTTCCATTTAATATTTAAATTCTTGGTCAGGTCTACGGCCATGCCACCCTGAGCAAGCCCGATCCTGTCTGATCTTGAAAGCTAAGTAGGATTGGGCCTGATTAGTACTTGGATGGGAGACCACCTAGGAAGACTGGGTGCTATAGGCTAAAATAATAATAATAATAATAACTAAATAAATAAATATTAAAATAAATAATACAATTAATTAATTAATTTTTTAAAGTAAGTAATTAAGTAATTTTTTGATTACTAAATTTTTGGCTAGTAGCTACACTATTTCTGCTACAAAGGCTGGCCCGTTATCTGAGCCGATGGTAATTGGTAGGCCAAATCAGGGAAAAATTTCTCAGAGGAACAGTATGGCTATTTCTCGGGCCTTTTCAGTCCGGGTGATACAAGCCTCTACCCAACTAGAATAGGTGCATACAAAGGCCAAGAGATACTTGAGGCCCCGTGATCAAGGCATTTCAGTGAACTCTACTTCGAGTTCCTCTAAGGGGGTGCCACCGACACTTTGGATCCCCAGTGGGGCACACAGCCTTGATGGAGTTGTTGCAAGCACGGACTTCGCACCGTTCACATACCGCTTGGGAGATGCTAGAGAGCCAGGGGACATAGGAGTTCTGGTCTGGAGCGGTTTCTAGGGCAGTGTGACCAAGGTGAGTCCTTTGGTGAAACTGCTCGATACAAGCTGGGGCTAGGGTCCGAGGGACCGCAATTCGCCCATCCTTGAACTTCTACCACCCACAGGGTAGGAGGCTCCCCTCTTCAGGCTTAAACAAGGTTTCTTCTTAAGGTGAGTACTTTGGGTCCCATTTAGCTAAGGGATAAAGAAACAGGAAGCTGTAGTGCTGGCCGTCTCCTCGGCTGCTGCCAGTTTGACAACATGGTCTGCCCTTCGGTTGTCCCATGCTGTTATGGTTTCCCTTTTTTGATGTCCTTTGCAGTACATGACTGCTGCTTTCTTGGGGGCCCACATATCATCTAAGAGTTCCAGAATTTCTTTTCCCTATTTTATGTATTTTCCTCCTGAATTAAATAGACCTTTCTCTTTGTACGGAGCTCCATGAACACGGAGGGTGGTGAAGGCATACTTAGAGTCAGTGCGTATGTTAACACACACTCTTGCTGCCAGATGAAGGACACGGGTCAAGGCGATGAGTTCTGCCATCTGTGCTGAGGTTCCCCTAGGCAGAGGTTACCTAGTTGACTGCTTGTAAATCTTGGACCAGCCAGTACTCATTGGTCCCTGCCTTCTGAACCAGCAGGAGAGGCATACTCTAGGATGATTGGCCAGGACTGAGAATTCCATACTTTAGAATTCTCTCTAAATGTTTTTGGATCTCCACTTGTGCCTTATGGGGGATGAGATACTGTTTCTGGCAGGCTGGCTCAGCTCCTGGTTTTAACTCTACCACCACTGGAGGAATGTGTTGGGGGAGTCCTGGAGGGTTGTCATCAGCCCACACTCCAGGAACCTTGAAGGAGAACTCGGGTTCCTGGTGGGACTCTCTTAATAGACTAGAGGCTCCATTTTGCTAGGCCCCCAGGAGCCTATGGTCCAAATGATAGTCGGAGGCCGGTTGACACCGGAGCTGAACACTCAGTTGTAACTCGACCTGTGGGATCCCTTTCTCAAAGACAAACTACCATTATGGGAGCAAATGGAGGATGACTTCCTCGCCCCTTCCTGCAACCCCGCCTGTGCAACCTAGGACAAAGAGAAGTCGTTCATGAGTTTCTATATTGCCTGACTGCCCTGTGGCACTGATGGGATAAGACCTTTTAGGAACACACCAGGCTCAGATTATCTTTGACTCACGTGCTCAAGCAGCCCTAAACTTGGAGGGTGGGGGCAGAAGCAATGATTATGTCATTCACGGTTCCCCAAAGAGAAGAGTGGTGCTGATAACACAAGCTTCTTTTCCCTCAACTGACCTCTGGAGGGTGCCAAGGCTTGGGCTAGGAGGACCCTACAGTTCTCCTTTAGGCAGACTCTCAACCAAGGGGGTCGTGTGTGACCTATTACCTCCAAGATTTAAGAATAAAGGAATTGGTCTGTGTGGCCAGGTTGACTGACCAGTAATGACTTGAGACACCGTTGCAATGACTTCCCTATCTAGAGACCCCTCTGCTGGCCACCTGATACCAAAAGAGATCCAGCCGATCTCACAAAAGTTGCGGAGTTTCCTTGGTGTGAGTTTAACTCCATAATCTCCTGAATAACCCTTTTTAAAATTCTTAAGCATACAATCTAAAGGTGTCTGTTTACTCTGTTGTTTACCCATCCTTCCACCCATGGTCAGTGTTGCACAAGCACTCAGATTCGCTTTGCTTGTCTCCGGCTACACCCCTCGTGGGGCTCTTTCAGGCATCTCTTAGCAATTGGTGAGTCAGTATAAACCCCCGACTTGGATCACTGGAGTAAACTCCTCACAGAGATCCAGTGACACCACTGTAAACCATATGAGGTTCACCACAGAACCGTAGATAGGGGCTCAACTCTCGCTTCATAGTCAGGCCACATCTCAGTCACATGCAGTCACACACTAAACACACTCCACCCTCTGCCCTATGTACCTGAGAGGTCACAGTTTCCTCTAACAAATGTGAAGTACTCGGGTGACCTTGGGAGTCAATCAGACTCCCCTTTTGTCCTGTAGTGGACAGGCTGTTCCTGGGACCTGGGTCCTTACCACTCAGTTGGGTGGTTCACCTGGGCTGGTTCCTGTGCCTCTCCGGGTTCTGTTGAGCTCTCAGAGCCACCGCCCCGAACCACTGGAGGAGTCATCCTCCCCCACAGACAATAAGTCTTCTGGTGAGCCAGATGAAACCCATTTCTCCCAGAGTCCCGGGGGCCAGACCCTGAAGACAAGGGAGGCGAAAAACCACCATCTCTGGGTCCTGGACGAGCCCCTAGAAATGTTGCAGGATTCTCGAACAGAGAGATGGGACACTGAGGCTATAAGCAGGAAGCAGTGTTTATTGATGCCAGGATGGCTCAGCAGATTCTTATCCAAAACCTGAGCCCCAATTGTAACATAGCAGGCAGTTTTATACAATCTTCTACTTCCATATTCCTCCACAGCTATTAATATTCCATATAAGGAAGGCGAACATAAGGAGAACATTGATTGGCTCCCAAACTATAAGGAAAACTGCTTAATCATTTAAGCAGATTTTTGGACTGCCACATCAGCCTGAGAGTCCTGGGAGCTGGAGTGGGGAGGCGGCTGTCAGGAAGTAACTCGTTCGAATGGGAATCCATCACGCAGGGTCAGCCCGTCACAATAGCATAATACATATGTTTGGTAGTTCATAAAGTAGTTTATGACCCAAGATAGAAAGAAAGTAGATTATGACCAATAAAAGAAATAAAGCAGGTGATAATAAAACATTTAGAGATAATCAGAGAGTTATTTAAAAGGCAATGTATGCATGATAGTGGTTCCACAGAAAATAACATGGGAAAGACGTATACTTCCACAAGACATGGTAGCATAGCAGGTTTTTTTCCCATTGACTTACTGATATTTTCTCATCTTTTAAAAGTAAATGATGAAGGTAAATATTAAAAGTTAAGCATGACTATGTGTCAAATATTCTGAGAACATTTATTCTTTTTCACATTTCTTTCAAATGGAGTGTTCTGTACTCCATACATCTGTGCTGTTGAAGAACTTAGTAATAAATAAATATTTTCTCTTGATATCTGTGCTCCGAATAAGTTATTGCAAGGAGTAATGCTAAACTCTCAGTACATTCTTAAGAAATTGCTATTATTTAATATAAAATAATAGGTTACATATTTGCAGTGAAGTTTCACAAACTAAGAATAACTTTCAGATTTTGCAAAGGCTGCTATTCACACTGGAAAGCTCTGGATGGCTGTTGTCTACTCCGACACACAGCTAATAATGCAAAAGAGCCAAATAGTGGCCCGTAGTTGAGAATACACCCCAACT
>NW_006439186.1:48581-49526 GCF_000325575.1 Pteropus alecto
TTCCTATATGTTAATATGTAATGGCATGTTATATCCCAAAATGCATAAAAAGGAGGATATGCCTCAAAGACATGCAAATTGTTCCATCTGGAGATCAAAATAGTGTTGGGCAAGGGGTATCAGTGGTGACTTTTATTTTAGTACTTAAATATTTTATAATAAAACATGAATGTAATTGTTTTCAATGGCAAATATTACAACATAGCCATGAAACTATTACTAATGGTTACCTCTTGGGATGGCTTCTTACAAGGGAGAAGAAAAAAGGATTACTTCAAATATAATGCGTTTACTATGTTTTATTTTCTTACTATACAACAGGTGCTATATTTTAGAAATACCACAATAAATAAAAAGATTTTCATCCTATCGGATTTTGGGTGTAAAATTCTTTAAGACATAAGCAAAGCTTGGTATGAAGGCAGCCACAGACATTTATTTTCATTACTAAGTATTGGGGATGAATAAACATCTCCTGCTGGACCCCCTAGGGTAACTCTGTAACTGGCATCCCAGAAAAGCCTGAGAACTGTTCCTCCTAAATCTTACCTGCACTCTTATATTGTACATTTAGTTCAAGGGGCTTTCAGGGGTATTTTGTACACATAAGATTCCTGTCTCCCGAACTAAAACTTCTTAAAAACCAAGAGTAAATTGTGAGTCAACTGCAATAAGGAAATCAAGTAAAGGAATGAATTTTTGACTTTCACTGTGACTTGTTCATCCCTCCATCTCCATCCCGCTCATCTTCCTTCTCCATTTTCCTGCCACCTCAGACCTCCACCTATCACTCAGGAGAACGTGCTCTGTCCCACACCCTTCATCTACTGGATCACCTTCCATGTCCTGGACTTCTACCTGCCCCTTTATCTCTACACAATCATCTAAGACATCCACATTGCCACATCACCCCCAGTCTATCCATTTGGACTTCCATCCACCTAA
>NW_006439186.1:49797-60485 GCF_000325575.1 Pteropus alecto
CCTTCAGCCCTGTGCCAGCCTTCTTCCTCGTCCTATAATTGATCCTGCATGTCAGTGACCCCAGTGCAATTATTGCACTCTTTCTGTTGCCAGCCCTCCTGTGGTGAGCATGCCCCATCTACCCCCTTTTTTCATGATCGTGCCCCATTACTCCTTGAGTAATTGTAGTTCTTTTTCCTGGGTCCTTTAGCTCACTGCTGCCCACCGATACCTCTGCCCCTTCAACCCCTCCCTTGTCCCATGCCCATTTGTCCACCTGTGTCCATTTCCCCTGCAAGCTCCATTTCTTCTTTGCACCCTCTCCCCCCACTCCCAATCCCACACACACCTTGTTTTCGGCAACCACACCACACCTCATCCACAGGCCACCTTTGCCCTGTATCCCCTTCTTACTGTGCAGTCTAATGCAGACCCACCTGCCTGAACTCTCCAACTTTCCCACCTAGCACCTCATTCAAGGGGCAAAGCTGATAGCAGATTTACAATCAGGAATATTGAACATTTTCCTTGCAATATATTTCCGTGGGCAACCCAGGTAGGAGTCACTCCAGATCTCTGGTGTTTTGGTGAAGAACACTGAACAGATCTACAGGTGCAAACTAATAGATAAGTCCGTTGTTTCTACTTTATACGGTCCTTCAAAATCTAATGAAGCAATCATGAAACCATTCAGGAACATTTGGTCTATAGTAAGTGGTTTAGTGGTTGAATTCAGGATTGTGGGGTCAGGAGAAGGAAGGGGCGATTCACAGAGGACTTGGGCTTTATTGGGGTCAGTTTACTTTCTCTGTTGTATGAGTATTGATGCCCCCCATTATGTCATCTATGTACAAAAGAGTTTTCATTAATATTTTTAACCCTTTAAAGAACAAAATAGCTTCTAATATAATTTTTCCAGAAAATGTTAAGGTTTTACATTAAATTACTTGTTACTTTATATTATGAAACAGACACGAAAGTGTCTTAACTAGATTAAAATTATATGAACTCTGGCAATTAGTTCCTGTTGAGCAGGTTTTGAAAAGACGGAGTATGTGTGTGAGGGACATTAACCTACTCTCTTAGCAAATTCAAACACACAACATGGTCTCATTATCTAATGCTATACGTTAGATCCCCAGAACTTACTCCTCTTGCATACCTGAAACTTGAAACGTTTTGACCAATGTCTTTCCATTTTCCCCACTCTCAAACCCTGGAAACCACCATTTTCTTCTTCGCTGTTATGAGTTTGACATTTCAAATTCTAGATATAATTGAAATCATGAAATTGTTGTGGCGCAAATGATTCTGAGACCCACGGAGCCAATTGAGATTAATTATGAGCCTTTATTAGCTGGCTGGCGACTGACTCTCTACCACACAGGGTTAGAGGAGATCAGCCCCGAGCTTCCAGAGGAGGCAGCTTACAAAGCCTCCTACATCCTTGAATAAGCAGATTACAAGAAGCAGAAGTTAGCCATTAACGTTCTGTACAAAGATAAATGTATCCGGGGAACTCTCGGATCAAACAGGGCCTAGTAGACAGTTTTATTATTTTCACCTTGGAATGTTGCACTTCTCCTGGGGCTGGCACCTGGAGATATAGCCTCCCTGTGACTGAGTTACTGCTTGCACCTGGAGATACTGCCTCCCTGAAACTGGAGAATTTCCACTTTTACAGAAATCACTCTCTTGGTATGTCTATCTTATTTCCACTTAGATAATGTCCTCAAGGTTCATCCATATTATGGCTTATGAAATTCTTTTAAGGGATAATATTATTCGAATCCATTCCCTCCAACCCTTCCCCTCTCCCTCTCCCCATCCGCCTCGCTAGTTATATATATATGTATATCACATTGATACAGGACAGGGAAAATTTCCCGTAGTAGGGGGGAGACCAAAGCCTGCACCAAGAGAAGAACAGAGTCCTATGGCGAAGAGTGTGGAAAGAATTCAACACACATGCCAAAGTTAGAGTCAAAAGGAACGTTTATTAGAAAACAGATAACACTCCACAGACCGAATGTGGTCTCCTCTCAGAGGCAGAAAGTAAGAGGGACAGTGCAAGAGACAGAGAGAGATAAAGTAAAGGGACCAAGAGGGCCTCAGAGGGACAGAGACAATAGAGACGAGAACAGTGAGACAGAGAAAAGGCACTGAGAGGGATCTTGAGTGTTCAGAGAATTCAGTTTATAAGTCATTCTTTAGTTCCTATTTCCTTTGATATGGACATACAGTGAGGAAGGGGAAGAGTATGTAGCCTAAAAAGGTAAGACCATGTAGAGTGAAAGGCCTGCTGGCAGTTCCCAGCCTTTAATTCATAGGTTCCCCATCATGGTTTTAGCCATAGGTAATGACTCTTGGTTCCTGTTTCCCTTTCTTGGGTTGGAGAATGGGTTGTTAGTAATCCAGTAAGAATCTTGCTTTGTTTCCGATTGTGGCTTGATTAACATTTTAATTCTCTTGCCTCCTCCCTACATTAACGTTATTCAAAATGTATTTGTTCTAATCACCAGGGAAACTATAGTGACATCATACTTTTATTTTCTAGAATGGCTCAATTTAAAAATGTGGTAACACCAAACATCAGTGAGAATGTGGAGGAATTAGAATTTTCACATATCGCAGACAAGGGAAGTACAATGTACATTCACTTTGGAAAACAGATGGGCAGTCACTTATAATTTTAAACACTTGCATAAAACACTTTTATGTAAGAAGTTAATTAGACACAACAATGAAAAATCTCTCTGGACAACTACTCTACACATCCTCTCTGTATGCCTCCTATCCATTTATATTTAGCTTCTATTCTATACTGGCATTTTTCAAAAAAATAATCAATGATTGGGGAAGAAAAGAAGTGCTGCTGGAAACAGGTCTGAGAGAGCAAGGTCAGCACCACGAGGAAAGTCTTAAAGATTCCATTTCATGGGCCCCCTGCAGACCGGCAGAGCCATACAGTCTTAGTGGTCCCTGATCCCCAAGAGATCTGCATGCTCATTCGAGCTAAATAGTTCCCCTCTGGATTCCTACTAGATCATATGAGGAGTTTTAAGACCTTACATCACCTGCTCCCAACACCCTACAGATTGGACAACTGGTCTGAGTGCAACACCAATGTTGCGATAATGAAGTTCCAGGTGATTCTAACGTGAGGCCAGGATTGGCAGGAGGGCTCTTAGGCACATTTGTGAAAGATGAGAACAGGCTTTGGTAAAGGGCAGGTAACAAGATCCTGAGGGCTATGGGGGGACATGAGAGCAGCCCTCATTCTCATTGCTGTGGGAATCTGTGGATGTCTTTGGGAAGGGAGAGCACAGCTAGTCAGGAAAGGAAAAGCTCACAGTTTGGTCTTCACATATAGGAGCTCATTGTCCCTGACAATTGCTCCTGCGACAATGGACAGGAGAGGTTAGACTTTTTGGCATTTTGAGGTTCTGCTCGTGAATGTAGTGAAAGCAGACGAAGGGGGTGTGCTGATGCCCTTAAAGGCACATTCTCAAGATGCCGCTGTGATTCCTCACATACCACCCCGCGAGCAAAGACTTAGAGTAGTATGAGAACGAAGACAAAATGGCAGCTTTTCAGGTAAAGGTTCTGTCCTGGGTCAGAGGCTCTTTCTGCTTTTTCCTTACACCTGTGGATTTACAGCCTGTGACCTTTGATTTCCTACTACCGAGATTCCTGTCTAGCGAGGTTGTTTTTACCTACTTGTTTTCTTTCCTTTTTATGAGAGTCAAGGTCAGCTCTTTAGAATACTTCTGCGCTTTGTCCAGAGCCTTCTCTGCTATCTGTCCATCCAGGCTCCCTGAAGGTGTAAAGAATTCTGAGATTTAATGACCCTCGCCTATTGAAAATATCCTCTTTCTGACAGACCAATGCTGGAAGGCATTGACTTCCATGGTTCCTATGGGGCCGGGTCAGATGCTCAGGTGTTGCCTATAAGTGTAGGTTTTAGGTTCCCATGGCTGCAACATCAGCGCTGTAGAATGGTATTAAGAAAGTGCACGTTTGATCAGAATGGCATTAGTGGTCAGAATAGCTCAGAGTGTTCTGTAAGAATAATTAAAAGGCACCCCGCTCACTAGATTGGTAAGAAAGACTTACTATTGAAATGCCCTACTAGAGTTACAGGACACATTGTGTCAATTAAAATTTCCATAAAACTAATGTTGTTTTATGATCAGATTCAGAATATGATTTTCTTATTTATTTATTTTTGCAGTAATATCACAGCAGTGATGATGTGTCCTTCCATGTGCCATGGTCTCCTCATTCATTTGTTCCATTTCACCTGATTTTCACTTGGTTAATGTGCTCTCTTTACTCTAAATATTTTTCCTGTTATTATTAATACAGGTCTTGGAGAGATTTCTTGAGAGAAGTGCAAAAATCATCACATCTCATTTGGAAACTCTTCTTAGTTTCTCTTTCCTTTGGAAAATGAAGGCCCTTACCTTTCTTAACTACAGATAATTGGCTTTTATGTTTTCAAACAAAACAGACTATTGCTTGTCAATTAAAAGTTCAAATATGTATTTTTACGTAATTTACTGAGTTGATTAATGTTAAATAAATTTATTTTCATCATTTGCTTCAGTTCATTTCTTCTTGACCAATTCTTCATTTTTTCCTTCCAAAATGTTGCATGCCACACCTCTGAGGCAATGAAAGATTTGTAAACACCACAGCTAAAGACTGAAACTTCCCGTGCAGCTACCTATGTGCTCGTCGAGAGCAGTTGTTCTTCTAGTGATTTCAGTCATTCTGTATGATGTGTTTGGAAAACACTCAACATGACAACCTTCATTCATCTTTAACTCATAGGTTCTCTTGCACCTAGAGGAGCCCATTGACAGGCACACAGGTGCTGCCAGCCAGGGCGCATGGTCCACATGGCATGCATGGCCGATGGTGTCTCGTGTACCTCACTCCCTCCACTGCCAGCAAAAAGAAAGCAAGATAATTGGCTTTTGAAGTGGAGGCTTTAATCAATCAGGCTTCGACCCAGTAAACTTTCATTATCTTCCACGCTCATGTCACAGACATACTTTAATTCGTCACTTTTTGTGTGTTCAAGAAAGTTTATAAGAATCATAGTAATAATGTATGTTCAAATATGTTCAATTTCTATTGGATCTCTCAACACAGATGATATGCAATTTTTTTTTTTAAGAAATGAAAGACCAAGCAGCAATAGTTCTAACTGATGTTATTGTGTGTGTGCCTCTCCTTATTGTGCTGATAAAATACAAAGAGTATCATCCACAATTAGACTTAGGAGATTCACAGAATTGCAAAATAATGTGGATTTCATGGATGTGATCATTCTATTTTGTATCACTTTTCATGTGTACTTAGTTTTGATATGTCTGTCTGTGTGCATAAAATGTTCACATTGTTGGAGCTGGTCTTCCTTCTTACTTGCTTAAGTTGTTTCTATTCTTCTCAGTTACAGAAACCGCTATGAATGTTCATGAGGGTTGTCTCTGACTAGTGATCTGTGTTCTTTTTGAAAAATTCTAGATAAAATTTGAAGTAAAACCTTGGCTCTACCATTTACTGGATGTTTCACAAAATGTTCTCATAAAAGAGAAAGAACAATACTGTCTTCATATTACTTATATGCATTATGAATAAATAATGAATATCAAGCATATAGTTAAATTTCAAGACATCAGCATCAGTAGTTAAAAGTGAGCTTGTTAAAAGTATGAGAACGAAGTCCCCACCCTAGAAGTCCTCAATCTCAATCTCCATTTTTTAAATCTTCATTGTCATCTACATTAAAATTTGGGAAGTATTTTACACTTCTAAGTTGTCGTTACTTTTTCAGTTGAGAAATGTACACAAAGTATCTTGTAAGATATACATACGACACTAAAAATTCCATAACCCGAGTTGACACTACGAATTTAAATTTATTTTTTGGAAATGTAAAATATCTCTCTCTAGTGGCTTTGTGAGTCATATATCGTATCTTTTTTCACAGTTTGAGAACGTTACTGTCAATGATCTTACTATTTAAGTTTGGATACTCTCCTAGATCAAAATTAGTTCTGTTAACTCCATTTTTATATTGGGTCGCATTATGACCTCTACCTGTGGCCACTGGCAAATTTTTGTTTCGGAGACGGTTAACATTCAGGGATATGGCCATATATTTCTCTCAGGAGGAATGGGAATGCCTGGACCCAGCTCAGCGGAAACTGTTTATGGACATGATGCTGGAGACCTCCAGGAACTAGGTCAGGATGACTTTCTTTCAAAATTCCTACCCCAGCCACAGAGTTTTGCTCCCTTTATCAGTATACTGTCTCCTGGGAACTCCTGTTTTGTATAGCAGAGTTTCAGATCTTTGCTTTCAAGGACCAAATTGGAGATTTGCTGGAGTAGAAAGAAAGACTTTGTGATATACCAGGATCTGAAAACTTTACATGTTGTCTAGTAAAGGTCATGTCTGAAAACAGTATTTTGGGGAAACATTTTGTAGAATATTCTAACACTCTGCAGGGTCCTCTCTTTTCATCTGAGCTCATGCTGGATTGGAATCGAAGAATTGCCATCAAACTCTTGTTCCTTTTTCTAATAAACAATTCTTGCTGTCTATAAGCCATACCCAGTTACCACTGAGGAGCAAATAAAGGAGGCCTAACATGTGAAGAGAAAAAGGTCAATGTCCTTCCACCCAAGTAGGTAGGAATGAAGGAGACAGATGACATTGGAGAGTGGGCTAAAATATCGATTGGGAAGCTCTGCTTTTGTGGAACGGGTCTCAGAAGTCCAGGTTACTCCCTTAAAATATCGATTGGGAAGCTCTGCTTTTGTGGAACGGGTCTCAGAAGTCCAGGTTACTCCCTTGCTCTTACATCCTCTAGGGATTCCCCACCTTTTCCGTGATGTCCGTCACATTCTCAGCGAGGGCCAACATCCTCGCTCTTGGCCTGTGGGGTCGGCAGGATCTGCCTGCTCTTCCATTGCTTTGGGGGGCCTGGAAGAGTGTGCACATACGTGCTGAGAAATTCTACGATAAGTTATATTTAAATTCTGTTCTTGCCTCATGTGAGGACTGTGTGAAAAAAAGTAGAGGAGGTCCTCAAATTTGGTGAAGAAATCCCAGAAGCACTGGGAATAGATGGCATATGTTTTCTGCTTTACAATTTCTAATTCTAAGGAGGCTTCAAATATGACTCTATAAAGTTCAGATTCAGTAATTTCGTCACAGCATAAGGTATCTCGATAAAATGAGAAAACCATTATCTGTTTCACTGCAAAATGTCCTTTTGCTTTGTATGAATGAACATGAGGCTTTTCAAGTGTGTGTTTCCAATTCCTTTATGTTAGAATAGGTTAAAGTATCTATGTTCTAACTCCCCTCTGTAATTAATTTATTGACGAATTAAAATTCATCAATAAATTTGTCAATAAATTAATTACAGAGGGGAACTTAGAACATTGTCCTCCGAAGAGGAAAGTCTTCACTGTTACCTGATTTCTTAATAACTACCATTTTATTATGCAATCTTGTTCAGTTCCAAGCTGCCCGGGCCACATGAAGAAGCCTATGCTCCTGAATCAAAATAGCTTCAGTCACTTTCCAAGAACAGGGATAATCCTGAGACTGATTATCAGAAGCTTCCGAGAGACTCAAAAGAGAAAATGCAGAGATACACAAATGTAGTCAGTGATTTTTACAGAGAAGGTTTTTGTAGTTCTGCAACAGGACGTCTTTGTTCAAGGCTCTCTGAGATAGGTCCAGCCAGGCATTGTACTTCCTCCTGAGGGAAAGTGTTTGCCACAACTGTGAATGTCAGTTGTACCTGAAAGGAAAACACAGTTCACCTAGTGGACAGGGAGAGTGTTCTCATTTTAACACAAACAGAGAAGCAGAGATAGGCAAAAATTAACTTGGTCAGCAAGTGCTCTGACTGATCTGTGATAGATAATTTGGATATCCCTCCATTTGTTTTAAATTGAAATTTAAATATCTAAGGTTGGCCATGTTTAAGTACAATTCAGTGGCAATTCAGTGTATACTATTCATAATGTTATGCAAACATCACATTCGGTTCTAATGTATTTTTATCAGCCACTAAGGAAGCCCTTTAGCCCCAAATCAGTCGCTTCCATTTCCCCTTCCTCCACTTTCTGGACACAACTAACACACTTTCTGTCTCGATGGTTTTACCTATTCTGGACACTACATGTACGTGCAATCACAGTTAATGTTGATTCTTGGCTTCTGCGATTAATAAGGACTAAGAAAGAAATGCTGTTTTGTCATTATGAACTTGCCTACTCTAAGCAGGGAGATATCTGTATTTTACATTCTAGTTCATAATCCATCCCCACACAACTGCCGTTCTTGTTTAATTAAACTGCTTATATTAGTTCCAATTGCAGAAATATTCCTGGCTCCCACCCTTGGCCACATCCACCCACCGAGATCCCAGTTCCCGCTGGGTGGCGTCAGCCTCGACAGCAGGACCCACATGCAACTAGCCTGCAAAAATAAGTTTTTAATTAAATCGTTTTCACCTCGAGGAAACATCGTAGTTTCCAACACAAGTGGCTCACATGACTCAAATATTCTTTCTTAAAACTGTTAGACATAGTAACTTAAAATGCGCAGGCAGCTCCGCTAGGGGTTAGAAATCCACAAAAGAAATCTTGGGAGCGAAGATCTAGAACGCTGAAACCACGCCCGCGCCACTCCAATATACAGTTTACTTTTCGAATATTCGCAGTCACTGCGCTTGCCTGGCCTCTCACGCGGCCGGCTGCCCGCTGTTCGAATTCCGCCCCTTCCACGACTCTACCAACGCCTGATTTATTTTTTTCTTCTCAGTCACAATGCAGGTGAGGTCTATCCCTGATCCCGCCCCTTCCCTATGTAGCTCACACCGGTCCCGCCTCTAAGCCTGTTTCCCCGCCCCCTACAGAGTCAGCGCCCAGGACGGCCCTCCCTTTAGGTCCCGCCCCCGGGTTCTTGCCCCGCCCCACGGCCCTTTCCTCGTTCTTCCCATGGGTCACTGCGCCGTCCTGTCCTCTCTCCAGGCAGCGACCCCAGGATGCCGGCCATTTCTATCCTGGCTCTTTCTTGCAAATAAGGGAGCTGAGATCCGGGAGCGGAGGATACATTGCGCAGCGTGAGTTTCCGTCTTTCTAGACTAAACCTGCGTTTCATAATCCCCCTTCTTCATATAGGTGTTTGTGGTCGCCATGGACCTTACTGCCCCCGCTGCCGGCCCTTCTCTCTTTAAGTTCCTGTGTCGCCGTAAGGGTCCCTACACTTCCCTTGGTGTGTGAAATGGCTCCGGGATTGCTCCCTGCCCTCTGCTTCTCCGTTATTGGTTCACGTACCCGCCTTTCGCCTGGATTTCCTTCATAAAACCCTTCCCTGACCTCTCCGTCCGTCAGGCGCCCTCGCCACATTCCGAGAGGTGGGTTCGCGGTCCAGCCTCGCCCTCACGGTCCCAGAAGTAGCCCCGGGCATCCCAGCCCAGGAGACACCGCGTCCTCTTCCTGGTCCTAGAATTCTGGAGTCCTCACCCCTCTCCTGAATAGCCTCCCCGCCCTGTCCTCGTGTTCCCCTTAGGCCCGGTCCTTCTGCTCCTTAGGCTTCTCCTTCCTCTGACCCCGCGGTTGTGGGGGTGACCTGGACGTGCCCTGTACCCCTTACTGGTCGTCCGTTCCACATTCCACCCAACTAGGAAATGTGCTCGTCGGGGAGTCAGGCCTCTTATTCCATCCCACTCCTATGCGCGAGGGAGTCTGGAGAAACGGGGCCCCAGAGAAGGAAATAGAGAAAGTGATGGGAGCAGTGAGGAGAACAGATGCCAATGTAGAGAATGAGTGAGAGACTTGCAAGGAGGTAGATAGAGTTCAGAGAAAATTGGGATTTCCAGGGAGATGACTGTAAGCAAAAGAGGGGACTGTGGAGGAACAAGGGGTTCTGTAGTGAACCAGAATTCCTAACTAGGTAGTCATGGTAGTTAGTCACACCCCAGGCTTGTGAATTTTTTAAGGTTTTCAAGTCAGTCTTGTTCTTTATGCTTATGCATCCAGGTTAACACACCTTTGATGTGCTAGAAATAATGCTTCTCCAGACATGACCACTCTCAGGAGAGCACATCATCATCTCCTTAGCTGTCCTGTAACCTATCCCTGCCTTGCTTTCTCTCATCTTCAAGTAATCTACCTTATGTTCTTTTCTTAATTTCAGATGCATAAAAGAAACTGCAAAACTGTCGTTCTAGAGAGCATTTGAGATCTCGCTCCCCAGTACATGTTCTTAGTTTGGCTCAAATTCTTGAGACATCCTCAGGAGAGGGGAACAAAGCGAGCAGAATAACAAAAAAGAAAGAAAGATATATGGTGGTAGATATATAGAAGGAGAAGGAAATACATAGTGAGTAAGGAGTGGGGGTCCACTTCAGGATATATATCCAATGGAATGGAAATCTTGAAGAAATATCTGTGAATTATTCACAAGAGCAGGTGTGCAATCAACCTGAAAGTGTTGACAGATGAATTGAGAACATTAGTGTGATCCAGATCCATTACACATGCAATGAAATATTACTCAGCCGTAAAAATGAAGAAAGGAATGAACAACATGAATGAATAGAGACAGAGAAAGACAAGTATTGTATCAACTTGGCATATGTGCTGTCTAGAAATCATACTCAGAACCAGAG
>NW_006439186.1:62977-68332 GCF_000325575.1 Pteropus alecto
CTAGGTTATGTAATCTTTTTGTATGATATTGTTAATATTACCCTCAAAATCATTTAAAAAATTTCTATGATATCAGTTTTAGTGGACCCTGTTTCTTTTCTGATTCGAATTATTTGAAGATTCTCTCTTTTCTTAGTGTACGTAGGGGTTCGTAAATTTGTTAATGTACTCAAAAAAAAGCAGCTCTTAGTTTGGTTCTGTTTGTATTGATTTTGTAGCCTTATTTACCTCTGTTCTCTTATTATTTCCTTCTACTAAAACAAGGTTTATTTATTTATTTTTTTTGAGGTAGGAGTTGATTTCTGATTTGAGATGGTTTCTTTTTTTATGTAAATACTTATCACTAGCACCTCTTAGTGCTGCTGTCACTGCATCCTGTAAACTTTAATCTGTTGTATTTTCATTGTTATTGTTATCCAGATTTTTAAAACATTCTCTTGTGACTTTGATCCATTGGTTGTTAAAGAAGACTTGTTTACTTTCTCCTTTTTTGTGGGTTTTTCTTTTTTTCTTCTATTTGTTTCTAGTGTCATTTCCTTGTGGTTACAGAAGATATTTTTTAGGATCGCAATATTTCTTTTGTGGCTAACATGCTTTGTCAAAGAGAATGTTTTGTGTGTGCTTGAGAAAAATGTGTTTTCTGGTGGTGTTGTAGTGTGCTGTACATGTCTGTTAGACTCCATTGCTCTGTGGGGATATTATGTGTTCTGTTTCCTTATGTGTCTTGTGTTTGGTTGTTGTATCCATGACTAAAACTGAAATAGTGAGGTCTCATATGATTACCGTGCTGGTGTCTATTTCTACCTGCATTTCTGTCAACATTTACCTCATATATTTGGGAGCTCTCATGTTACATGCACCTCTATATATAATTGTTAGAACCTTTTGGAGAATGGACCTTTTTATGTCATAATGTCCTTTGCCTGTTGTTAGTTTTTGTTTTATAACTTGTTTTGTCTCCATTCCATGAGGCTGGCTCTCTCTAGGCTGTAGTTTGCTTGGAATGTCTTGTTTCCCCTCCTTATTAGCCAATCTTTATCCTTCGATTTGTGAATTTTCACAGTTGCAGCTCTTTGACTCTCTGTCCCACTCAGTCAATTTTTTCTTCCTTTTCTTATCTGGTTTCTGCTGAGGCAGAAGCTCTGGTCAGCCACCTTTCTTTACTGTAATTTCAGTGAAAATGTATCCTGTTTTTCCAAATATCTGGCAAAATGTTCCTGGTTAATGACAGATTTTTCTCCAATTTCATTTTTGTTCTGATTTCTAGTTATCTAAGAATTTTTTTTCAAGTGCCCGCAAATGTGAGAATTTTTGAAATCTTAATCTGTTAAATTGATGTATAACACTAATAATTCTTAAAATCTCAGATCCTTGTTTTATGAGTAGAATAAACCAATACACTATTTGGCTTTTGGGAAAGCCTACATGTCTAAATGTAAATGGATAAAATTGTATTCATATGTTTCAACAAGTACTTTTAGAACTTGTAGTTAAAATAGTCCATGTTTTCAGTTTGTATAATTTTTTTACTAGCGTTCTTTACAGTCTTCAAAAGTGAAAGTAAGTACCACAGATAAATTTTTATTGACCTAAGATGCTCAAATACACATGGATAAAAATGGCAATGTATGAAGTCATCCAACAACATATTCCGAGACAAGTCTTTTCAGTCAGTTGATTTGTTTCAGTCAATTGGTTTGCATGTATGCATGGATGGTTTTTTATAAAGTTGTATGGTTTTTATAAACAATGCTGTTGCGGGAAAATCCCAAAACCAATCCGACTAAAAACCAAGCAGTAAATCGCAGTAAATCGGAGAGAAGGAGAATTCAGATTTATTACGCGTGGTCCCAGAGGAGCTCTAGTGCTCTGCACATCTGGGCAGTGCACTGAGTGGAAACATTCCTTATATAGGAAAACTTTACACAAGCTTATTGGACAGTTTGAACACAAACCGTTACAGACAGCAGGAGTTACTATGAGATTTCAAGTAGTAACATAGCAGAAGGGTGGGAGTTGCTATGGGTAACCAGTAAACACTAATTGTTATAGAAAGGGAGAGCTGCTGTAGTGTAAACAGTTAAATTCACCAGTGGAGCAAAGTGCAAGGGAGCTCTTGCAAGAGCCCTTGCATACAGCAAGTTTATCAGCAGAAAGCAAGCATATTTACAAAAGAAAGCTATTTAGCTTTCAATGAAAATTCATGAAATATCCTCTTCATTCCCCCCTTTTGATGCCCCTCTAAATTTTTTTATAGGGCATCACCCTTTTTGACTATCTTTTTGATCTCCCTGGACCCAGAACCGGTAATTCCATTGCATAAGGATCTTTGTTGCAGTCTTTCTCTCTACTGTGGCTTCTATGAAGGAGGTAATCGATCAGGCAACAAGAGACAACAGGCAAGGCAGAAGTAGACAGGTACCGAGGAGGAGGAACACTATCCTAATTAAAGTCTTAAAGCCTCCAAAAGCAGAGAACCAACCTCCAAAGAGGTTATTGGGGTCCTATCTGTGCCATACATGTACGGGCACATGTGCTAGTTTTGTCATTCTTCTGACAAGGTCTTCAACTGTCTGGCTCTGGTCATCTATCTGTATGCAACAGTTGGTGAGATTGAATTTTCCACACATGCCTCCTGCTGCTGCTAATAGATAATCTAGTGCTAATCTGTTCTGATTGATGGTATTTCTCATCTGAGTTTGTTGATGTGTTAGGAGGGTCAGGGCTCTTCCTGTTTCGATAGTGATGATTTCTAAAACTGCTTGTAGTCATATAATTCGATTTAACACTCAAATGGAGGTACGATATCCCCAAGATCTACCCTAAGTGACAGGCCTTTAGTATTGGATTATTCACTCTGGAGGAGTTACTCATTCTTCCAGTCTCCTATTTGAATTCTAGCAATTATTGTTTGCATAATTCTTTGGCAATTAATTACATCCAATCTGGTAGCATTTCTTCTAGCATTAACTTGTCTTATTACCTAAATCTTTATTTTGCCTTTTAATTTTTGGCATTATTTCTAGAGCACAAACTTCCTGGCTTAATTTATTTATTATTTTTGCATTCTTTATTTCTCTGAGCCTAATAATTATATTTGACCTTTGACACTTCTTCAGACTATCCCAATCTATTAGTTTCCCCTATTTGAAGTTCTCTTGTTATTTGTTGTAAGGGTTTTGGGACTGGGTGACTAATCTGTTCCCCTGTTTTCAGAGGTAAGAGGAAGGAGGAAGGTTTTTACACAGCTTCTTTACTAATTATTGGGGAGGCTGTCCTAGGCCTCATTTTATTTGGGGCCTATTCAGTTTTGGGCCCTGCCTGGGTTCTGCCAGATTCTATTCTGTTCTGGAAATCTGGCTAACAGGTTTCTTTTCGCCTTGTTTCTCTACTACACGCTTTACTTGGGGGTGGCCTTATAATATGGTTGGCCTAAACAACTTACATTTTTGACTGACTTCATGAGGTTTCTTCTACCTCTGGCCAGGCAGTATTGTTCTACAATAGTTTGTTTCAAAATTTATTCACTATTATTAGAGGTACGTGGGGCCATTATATGTGGTATTGCCTGGGTGAGAACTAATTCAGTAACTTCCTACAGCTACCTACCCCTACTAGAGTTCCCCCACATACATAGCAGGAAGTGATATTCAGGGAGTGAGCTATCCCTTCAGTCATTCTGATAAGTTTTTGATTGTGACGGTGGGGGTTGGAGCTCAGTTACTTCCTTGTAGAAAGACTTATAAACCTGATAGGCTTGAGCTGGATAGTCTAGTACTTGACCCTTAATACGAATTTGAACATTTAGCCCCATTCTGTCAGTACCAACTGTAAATACCTCTCTAGAGTTCTAACGGGGGTTCAAGGGGTTGATTATGATTAATTCTAACAGCTTGTGTATCTGGGTGCAGTAGTTTGATAGAGCTACCCCTTTTCTAAAATACACTTCATTCTCATAGGTGGTGTCCTCTTCCTATGTAGCCTATAGGACACGCGACTGATAAGCACAACTCGTTCTACATGAGGAACTGTGAGGACATACATACTTTTCTTCCATTCTGTAACTCTCTTCCTAAATCTAATTATTTATAGTTACCTATTTAGAGTTACCTCCTCTGGAACTAGGGACAGGTTCCCTGTATGAAATCTAAAATTGCTGAATCTGCGCCTTTGACCCTTGTTATTCTGTTTTACTTCTGACTGTGACAGCTTGTTCCTTAAATTTATTTAAGACACATGCTTTTTCAAATTCTGCCAGGCTATAATCTGTATTTTCTCCCTTCTTCTCTTTTGCGTACACTTTTCCTGAGGGAGTTTCCTTATCTTACCTTATCTACAAGTTTTTCTGTACTTAGGTACCTGTTTGGGTGCCACCTGCCACGTCCAGCAGTTGGAAAATCCTGCCATATCCAGCGCGGCTCTGGAATATATATACCTGAAAAGTGTTGACATTCATAGTAGCTACGGAAAATTAAGGTAGTAGAAATTCTCTGACCTCCTTTGGTGACATAAATACATAGCTCACAGTCCTCTGCTCTAATTTCCTTCCCCAAAGTCCAATTATAAGGAGTCCTGTGATGAAATTCCTCAAGCTTCTGCTGTGAGCAGACTGGCCAGCTTCTGGATGTATGTGGCCAGAGCAGGGCTGACGATTTCAAGTGGATTTCTGCTGCCTCCAGAATGTGATTTAGAGTGGCTGATTAGAAAGCGGTTCTACAACCTATGTCTCCTGTTGTTCTGGAGACGCTGCTTCCTTCACCCAGGTGTGATGGATTCACAGGGTTACACCTGCAACTTTAATGGCAGTGTGAGTTGTTAATATAACAATGCGTGGGCTTTTTCAGGCTGGTAGGAGTGGCTCTTTTTTTCAATTTTTAACCTATACTTTATCTCCTAGAAATAGGAGCGGACCCAGTTCCCTAAAGGGATGGGGGCTCTTTCTAAAGTTTAATTTATCTTTTCATTTGAGGAAGGGGTAGACCTTCCCTATAGCCTGAAGGTGTTGGAACCTTTCTAGGTCAGCTCTTAATCTAGTTTCCTTCTAACTTCCTTATCTTTGAGCGGGGAGGGGAAACCTGAAGGCCTTTTGGGATGTATGATAGATTATGGCAGACCCCTTCTAAAATAGGATGACCTCAGTGTCTTTGCAGGCAGAACCCAAAACCCCTTTAACTAATTTTTCCCTTTTTAACTCTTCTTTATGAGCTATGAATCCCCTCCCCCCTTATTACTAATATGGATGTTGAGGGACGGGAGGTCTCTTCTTCCTTATCTGCCTTCTGCTGAGAATGGTCATAGTCCCTGCCTACAGGGGTTTCATGGAGCTCTTTCTCCTTCTGCCTCAGTCAGGGTGGG
>NW_006439186.1:68366-82234 GCF_000325575.1 Pteropus alecto
GTAGTTGTTCCATGGGTCTGGCTCATGCATTTAACTTTCCCTGAACTCTGTGGCCTGTAGGTCATGTGAGGCTTCCATACTACCTCTAACAGTTGGAAGATTTCTTCTTTAATTTCTTTTTCTCCCTCGGTTAGTAATCTCCTTTCTTTTAAATGGTCCTTTGTATATGCGAAGTAGCAAAGGTCTACCTTGAATCAGTGTAGATATTGGCCTGTTTCCCTTCAGCTTGTCGCAGTGCCTGGGTGAGTGGCCATAGTTCAGCCTGCTGTGCTGACCACCCCTGTGGTAGAGCCTCAGCTCTGATTACCTCATTGGCAGTTGTTATTTGTGTAGCTCACTTTTTGCTGTCCTTTATGGATGAAGCTGCTGCCATCTGTGAACAATATTAGTTCTGGGTCTTAAAGTGGAACCTCTGTCTGGTCTGGCCTGTTAGAGTAAACCTTGCTTGTGGCCTCCTTATGATCATGGTTGGGAGACCCCTTTTCAGTGGGCAGAAACGTAGCAGGTTTCAGTGCTCGTACAGTTTCGAGATAGACTCGTGGGTTTTCACAAAGCAGTCCCTGATAATGAGTTATTCTGGCATCGATCAGCCATTTATGTTCTTGATTATTCATTAAGGCAGTTACAGCATGAGGAACCTTTACATTTACATTCTTTCGTAACATAAGCTTGTCCACTTGCCTGACTAAAATCACTGTGGCAGCTAGTGCTCGGAGGCACGGTGGCCATCCCGCAGCTACCGATCTAGCCATTTTGACAAATATGCAGTTGGGTGTTGCCATGGCCCAGCTGGTTGTTGTGAGGACCCCCAGTGCAATGTGATTTTTCTCATGTACAAAGAGACTAAAGTCCCGAGTCACATCTGGTAGTCTTAATGCTGGGGCACTGGTTAAGAGTTTCTTTATTTCTCTGAAAGCCTTTTCCTGTTTGGAGTCCCAAACCAGGGAGTCTTTACCAGAGAGCGGCTTGGCAATCTCGAAAGAACCTGGTATCCAGATTCTACAGTATCCGGCTGCCCCTAGAAACTCACGGACTCCTTTTTTGGTGTTTGGCCGAGGTAGTGAACAGATGGCCAGTTTCCTTTGATGTCCAAGTGCCCGATGCCCCTCTGAAATGATGAATCGAAGGTACCTGACATCCTGCTTGCAGACTTGAGCCTTTTTCCATGATATCTTATATCCTGTGATGGAGAGTAAGGCTAGTAAAGCTCTAGTACCTTTCCAACAGTCTTCTTGGGTGGGGCTGGCTAGTAAGTAATGTGCAATTCAAGGCTTCTCTGAGGAAGGCAGCAAGATCTGCAGCCAGCGCTTCACCAAATAGGGTGGGGGAGTTCTTAAAGCCTTGTGGTAGTTGAGTCCAGGTTAATTGTGCTTTTCTCCAGGTGTGTGGGCCTTCCCACTCGAAGGCAAACAAAAGTTGGCTGACTGGTGAGATAACCGGAGGCTAAAGAAGGTGTCTTTAAGATCGAGGCATGTGAACCAGTTTGCTTGAGCAGGCAGAAGAGCGTATGGGCTTAGGACCACTGGATGGATAGTGACTACTGCATTGTTGACGGTGCGGAGGTCCTGGACGGAGCAGTAGTCATTTCCTCCGGGCTTTTTGACTGGCAGGAGTGGAGTGTTCCAAGGTGATTGGCACTCAACTAGAATTCCAGCCTTGCACAAGCATTGGATATGGTCCCGAATCCCCATGTGTGCTTTCCGTGATACTGGATATTGTCTTTGTGTGACAGGAATGGCCCCTGACTTCAGATCTACCACACTGGGTGTGCAATTTTTGGCTAGGCCCGGCCCTCATTTTCTGCCTAGACAATAGAGAACTCTTTGAGTAGACTGGCTGGATTCACCTGTTCTTCCTTGGCACAATCACAGCCATCATTAAAGCAGGCTGGCCCCTTAGTGTGAGACGGGTGGGCTTCCCTAAGGTAAAGGTGATTTGTGCCCCAATGTTCACCATAAAAGTCACTACTTGGTCCCTTATTTCTGTTGTGACTGTAGGATCCTGGGGGCCTAGGATCAGGGAGCCCAGTCGTTCTTAGTCTGATTGTTTTTCAGCCAGGCCAATAAGTTCTTGGACAGCTGGCTTAGGCTATTTTTTTCCTTTACAAGGTTGATCGAATTCTCTATTCCTTAAGGTGTTCTCTCGCAGTAGGGGCACTCATTATTCCAATGTCCAGCCACTTTGCAGTAGGCACACTGGTTGCGGCGTAGTGGAAGTCTCCTTTTGGCTTCTCTCTTCTGTGTTGGGGTAGCAGTCAGTTGTGCTAGACCTGGATTTCCCCACACAGCTGCCAACAGGGATGCCTTCTGTTTCATCCATTTGCCAGCTACCTCCTGGGCTCCTGGTCACGGTTCTCAAACACTTTGTTTGCAACTTCCAGTAGCTGGGTATTATTCATCTCAGCAAGGCCCTCTACTTTTTGAAACTTGCAGTGGATGTCAGCGAAGGATTGAGCTACAAATGCTGCATTGACCATGTACTGGTTCTCTCGTGTATTGGGGTTAAAAAGGTCAGAAGGAATATACACTCGGAATGCATTGCACAGTCTCTCATAAAGCTCTGTGGGCAATTCTTCTGGCCTTTGAAGTATCTCTGTCATTTTTGACATATTTGTTGACTTCCTAGTCCCATCTTTTACCTCTAATTTGGACTTTTCATAATGTTTTCCCTGTAATGGGAATCTCACAAGCTTTCTAACAAAAGGGACAGGAAGCATTCCAACCTGGCCATGTTTGTTCTGGGCACTCCACCACTGTTCTTCAGGTTTTTCTATTATCACTAGGATCTTACCCTTCTTAAAGGGCAGGTCTTCAGTATTATTCCTAGGAAAGTCATAGAGAGTCTGTACATATTCCAATGCCCTTAGATACCTGGGAGTGGGCTCTATCAGGGTCGTGGTGTTCACGTAGAGTTTTATAAAACTCTAACAAGGCCAGCAAATTGTCATATTCTGGGTTTCTGATCTTAAAACAGTGTTTGGATAGTGAGTTGATGAGGTAGTGGGAAAAGCGCGCATTCTTGGACACAGACAGCACATAGTCCCTGGGGAAGGTGGAGGAGTCACAGACTAGAAACGTATCATGGAGCTGGCCCTGGAATTGAGTCTGTGCTTCCTTGTGAAACATCAGCCCTACACACCAGGTGGAGTGATCTGAGGAGTTGAACGTAAACCTGATGGAGGGCATGGTGCCAACCCGGGGCTTTGGGGTGGTAGGGGGCAGTGTAGGCACTGATGGTGGAGGCCTGTCCAGCAACTGATAGTAAAGTGGCCTCGCGGGTACTGATGGAGCTACTAGGGTGTACAGCTGTTGGAAGATAGTTTCTTTCTCAAGGCCCCCTTGGTGGATTAATTTTGCTGACACCTTGTTTTTTTGCTTAGCCGATTGGGCCACAAATTCCTTATTCTGTCCCTGCCTATTTGCGCCGAACCAGACCCAAGAGAACACCATAATAGTGGTCTGCAGCCACGTGTCTATGTACGGAATTTGGTCTAGATATCCTGGGGTCCCTGCCTCTATCCGATACACTGCTCTCACTGTCGGGAGGCCTCTAGGGTCCTTTCCAAGGGCCAGCCTACCCCTAAAGCGGGCCATTCAAGTTCACAAAGAATACGAAGTTTTCCCAAGGTCAGCTTGACCCTATACTCCTCTGAGAAGCCTTCCTTAAAATTTTGCAACATATAGTTTAAGACAATTGACTTAGAAGAACCTCATCCCATATTTGCAGGAAGCTTCCCAGAAACCTGGTTAAAGCAATGTAAGACACCGAAATTAATTTTGACATAGTACAGAATCCTTATTCTTTAGTCAGAAAACCTCATAACATTAGCAGCACACCGATACTCTAAGAAACATGGGAACACAATTCCAGTCTTGCATCGGATTACTTTCGGCATTTAAATTTTCAACCTCGTTTTGCTTTGTTTCATAAGATTTCTCCTCGGAATCTCTTCCCAAAACTTTCTTTTATACTCTTCCTCTTATAAAATTCCTCTCAGAGTTTCCCTTCACAAACCTACTTCTGCGAACCTTCTTTCGCTAATTCCTTCAGTTTGCCTCTTCACTCCTTCAGCAATAGCCAACTCTGAGGCAAACACCTTTCCTTCTTCCTTCAAGATAAGTCACCAGACCTTATACCTTTTTTTGCCAAAAACACTTTCCTCTCATTCCTTCTGGTTCCAGCCCTTCCTTTCCTTCAATTCTCTTCGCAAACCTACTTTAACACTTTCTTTATTCCTTCATACAGATCTGAGGTACTTCCTGCACCTCCCATGACAGACAACAATTACGCCACAAAAGGAGGAATGTGGAAGGGTCAGGAAATTGGAGGGGACACCACATGCTTCATCCATCTCTGGCCACTTCCCTTGTGGGAATTTAAGGCGCCTCTTAGCATTGGTGGGTCGGTATAAACCCCTAACCTGGACCACTGGAGTAGATGCCTCACGGAGGTCCAGTGGGACCACTGTAAACCATATGAGGATCACCACAGAACCGCGAGCTCAACTCTCGCTTCGTGGCAGGCCACATCTCAGTCAGTCAGCACTCACTGTCTTTCGTGCAACCTCCCACCATTCCTTAACAATGTGCGTTGGAGAGCAAGCAGCCGCTCCTTTTAATTTGCAGACGGCGCCTGGTTGCTCTCCGGAGGGTGATGGAACTCCCCCATTTTCTTAGTGTTGATCAAAGTCTTCTCACACTGCGACAGTGACGCAAAGACAAACAAGACTGGGGTGCCTTCTCCGAAGGGGAGGCCATTCAGGTACTCACCTGGCTGTGTTTCCTCACGGGGAACTTAAGTGACACTTAGCTGTAGTGGACTCAGCTTTGTGACTTACAATTGGGCGCTAGTCCGATGCCACCATAGATCATTTGCCGTTCACCACGGACCTGCAGAGTGAGCCCAAATGAATTCCGTGGCCTTTAGGGGACCTTAAGGGTGCCCAGCCGTGGAGCTACAAACTCGTACCTGACAGATCAGGCCGGTCAAGCTGCTCATTCACTTATACAATCATACATCAGGTTAAAACATTGCCCCTCCCCACCAGTATACGTGTAGGGTTTACCCTCAGCTAGTGGGTCCGTCCCTCAACCTGACGCCTCCCACACTGGGGAGACTCCTCCTGGTCTCTGCCTCCATAGAGACTCCTGATGAACCTGGCAATTACACCACAGGTTCCCTGACCAATGTCTTCGCTCTGAAGACTTTCAGGAGGTGTTCCTACTCCTCTTTCCTCAGACAGAGGGGCTGTTTTGGGGCTGTTCTGGGACCTGACTGACTTAGCTAGTTTGCTCCCTTTAATCCTACCTTGTGTACTTCCTCTTGCTCTAACCTGGCGCTGCCTCTTTGATCTTACCTTGGTACCTTTTCCTCCTGCAGCCGTTCCTGGTGAATTGGTCCTTCCCTCCTATGAGCGGACTTTAGTTGAGCAGCTCAGCCGTCCTGAGAGTCGGGACGCTGATACGAAAGAGAACCCAAAATATTTAGGTGACACGTCTCCTCAGTTGTCTCAGTTCCCATCCGTCTCGGTCTGGCTGACCCGCCAGACCAGCAGCTCAAGGGGCCAGCGTGGTTGGAATCTCGCTGGGGCCTCTAAAAATGTTGTGGGAAATTCCCAAAACCAATCTAACGAAAAACCAAGCAGTAACTCGGAGAGAAGGAGAAATCGGATTTATTATGTGCGGTCCCAGAGGAGCTAGTGCTCTGAAGATCTAGTGTACTCGGTAGAAACATTCTTTGTATAGGAAAACTTTACACAAGCTGATTGGACAGATAGAACACAAACCGTTACATACAGCAGGAGTTACTATGCAGACTTCAAGTAGTTACATAGCAGAAGGGCTAGAGTTGCTATGGTAACCAGTAAACAAATTGTTGCAGAAAATGAGAGCTGCTGAAGTGCAAAGTTAAATTCACCAATTGAGTAAAGTGCAAGGGCGCTCTTACAGAAGCCCTTGGATGCAGCAAGTTTATCGGCAGAAAGCAAGCATATTTACAGAAATAGAAAGCTGTTAAATGAAAATTCCTGAAATTTCCTCAATACCATTTCTTAAGTTTTACATTTTTATAACAGTTATGATATCTAAAACATATTCCATGATCTAAATTTTCTTCTTCAACTTCATGTTAGTTTTCGCTAGAAGCAAAAATATCACGTTATGTGCGTGCGCGTGCGCGTGCACATGCAAACGTAATGACCTTAATATGTATCTCAGTGTTGTTAACCTTGAACTTGTTTCAAGTTTTCTCAAGAGAATGCTTTGATAGTGTACCTATAAAGTCTTGTCTGTTATGTAACTTTTGTTTTTTTAGGTTCCGTCTAAACCCCAGCACCTGAGTTCAGGTGTTTGCTTGATCAAATCTTAGAATTTGAGCTGAGTTGAAATTTTTGAATGTCTGTGACATTTTTTTCTCCTCTGTAAAATGGGAACAGGTTTGTCTGTAGTGAGCTGTTATGTTGATAACAAGTTAAAATATGTAAAGCATTTAGACTAATGCACATAGGACATATTCTAAAACATTTTGTCATGGCTATTTTCATCACAATTTAAGAGTCTGAATTTTTTAAAAGATGCTGTGGACTTTGTCATCTCTTACAACACTGCTCATGCTCTAGCTCATCTAGACACTGAGTGTCACTCAGTGTGTAGAACATCTAACCCTTCTGTGTAGACACTCAGTGTTGAATTTTAATTGTAATTTCAAGAATTATTTGCAAAAATGAGAGGCCCTCCCTGATTTCTGTACTATCATAACCTTTTACGGGAAAGTAATGTAAACCAACATTACACATAACTTGCTGAAAAATATCTGATGTGGATCTCTCAGAACTCTGCACTTGAATTTTACATCTCTCTGCCCTTCTCTTTTGTGCGTAGATAAGAACTGTCACCATTTCCCCTTGCTGAAATGTATTAACTTTCAGGGACGGTTGACACTCGGCGATGTGTTCATAGAATTCTCTCTGGAGGAGTGGAAATGCCTGTCACCAGCTCAGCGGGCCTTGTACAGGGAGGTGATGTTGGAGAGCTACCGGAACCTGCTGTTCCTGGGTGAGGATGACTTCCCTCCAAGGTCAGGATCTGTCCAGCATGTCTCATCCTTTTCCCTTGCGTGACAGAGATCGAAGCTCCATTTACTGAGACATGAAAGACTTGATAAGGTGGCATCAGGACTTTAGCCTCGCCCTTTCTTCAGATGATCTGCCCACTTTGTGACACATTAGAGGTTGTTCTGGGGCTTAGTTTGTGTAAAGCCCTGTGGCAAATTTAAAATACTTAATTCTTTGATTCCTATCCCCATGTATTGATTCAGTAGCTTTTGGAAGAGAGTTCCTATCTGCATATGACACTGGTCCCTATACACAGAAGAAGATGAAGAGTCGATGGATTGGGAATCTTGTTTTTGAATCATTTGTACTGCTTTCATTCCTCATTTAAACGGAGATTGTGGATTCTGGAAGAATACAGATCTTGATGCTCCTTTCTTCTTACGTGCAGGAATTTCTGTGTCTGATCTGTATATTGTCTCCATTTTGGAGCAAGGGAAAGCACCCTGGACTCTGGAGAGCGAGTGGAAAATACCACAAGAGCCAAATTGGCGGGAACATATCGAAGGCGTGAACACAGGTAAGAGCTCAGAAGGGGGAGAGGAGTACGCAGTCTTCATAGTGTTTGCAGACCCGCCCAAGCAAGAAAGTTCTGTGGGCAAACAGAATTTTATTTCTGGCGATCCCTCAAAGAAAATGTTTTCTTCTTTCCAGCTTCCCACTCTGTCCTTCAGGGTATGAAATGTATCCTTTCACCCTCAGTGGGGCTGCAGTTCCAACAGAGGAAGGCAGAGTCTTCATTGTACTCACAACACACTGATCTGTGACCCCTGTGATGTCTTTGGTTCCTTGAGTTCAGGAGTTTGGGGCGAGCTGTCACACAGTCTCTGTCCCCTGGTCTCACCTTCTGGACTGGGTTTCATCGGGTGCTCAGTTCTCAGTCTGTACAGAGCAGAGCTGAGGCCTTGCAGTCCTACCCCCTGGACCAGTTCCAGTCCCATCCCCGTTTCCTGTGGTTGGAAGGTCTGTTCGTTCCATTCTGTGCTCTAGACAGGGCTCGCTGGTGCTCTGTCACCTGTTCCGGACCCTCAGACACCCCTTCTGCTTTTTCTTCACACTTCACAGGTATGTGTCACAGGGAGGTGGGTAGGATCTTCTGTACCTGTTATTAGGAAATCACTAGAGACAGTGGACAAACAGAGCGTCTCTTCAGTTCCCAGTCCTATACTGGGAGCTCATTTCAATCTTTCAGGATCATAGCATGGTGTCTGTGGTGGCGCACACGTTCCCCTCACAATCCAGCAGTGTCTTACCCCATTCCTCGTACTCCTCTCTCTGCACCTCACTACCTCATCTGGGAATATAGACTCTTCCAGATTTCATATTTGTAGTTTGCATGATTTGCTTCTGAACCTTGCCCATGAACTATACATTGCTATGGTCTGATAGTTCACCATCCTTCGCTGGTATCCACCTATAGGGGATGGACAACTCCTGGTGGGCTTTCTTATGGAGTGAGTGTCTGCAGTCATGGAAAATGCTTGATGGAGATACGTTGACTTATATGTTTCAGTATTATCCCGCTATGCACTGAAGCTGCACTAGGAGCTGCTCTGCTGCTCCGTAGAGCAGTCAGTATGTCCCAGGACACCAAGACAGCCTGACTGATACGTGTTTTCAATTTTCTTTGCAGTTTCCGGAATGTCAGTAAGCATCTCTCCGGAACACTGTGATCATGTTGATCACACTCACACACACACGTACTAAACAGGGTAGAAGTTCTCCTGCGAGAACATTATCCAAGTTCACAGCCTCTTATCTTTGAGGCTACTGGCTAAGCTATCATTCATGCCACGGTTCTCATCCCCTGTGTGTCACTCTGCACGCTGCCTCAGTGGGTACAGTTTTGAAGCATCTTGTTTAGGGACCTTAGGAAGTTGAATGATGCTTCCGTGAAGTTACCATCATTTGTTTTCGTTTAAGCCACTGCTTCTTTCATGTTATAGATTCCTATGCATTGTAAATGAATTTGAGTTTTACCTTGTCATCAGTTTTATATGTTTGATGACTCTAGTGTTTTATATTTTCTGTGTGAGAGGGTGGCATTGGGCAACAGACATTGTTTGATATATATGACAGTATTTCGTGTGGTGGGTATGGTGCCTCAGCCCTTGTCCCTGATCCTAAACTTATTTTAGAATATTTTAAAAAGATGTTCTTAATTAATTTTTCCACTTCTTTTCACCTGACTTAGTACCTCATATTAAGTTACTCCTTTTTCAATTAGATTCAGTACACATTTTGAATTGGGAATTTCCAGTGCCTTGAGACTATGTAGATAATTTTTATGCCCCATTCTTAATCCCAGGCACATTAAATTTGTCATGGTTGTATGAGAGTTATTGGTGTTTCCATAGAATGTTTTCAATTTTCTATAATTTGTTGAGTGTATTGTAAGTATCACTGCGTTTTTATGTCTTGATGCAACTATTCTTTTCTAATAATACTCACCCTGTCTTGAACCATCGTGTCTATGTTGGTATACTGTATTAATGCTTAAATATTCTATTGTATTTTATAGGAAAGTTACCCCATTTTTTTCATTTTTGAAACTTCTTTCCCGTTGTTCTTTATAGAACCTGTAATTTCTGCAAAATTTCTAAAGTTCTGTAAATAACATTTTTAAGCAAACACATGAAGATGATTTTTTCCCATCTTTCTTTCCATTCGAATCCATGTTGAGTGCTTGGGCACTACTGCTCCTCAGGAGGGATCTGCCCTCGTGACCCAGTTGCCTCCCACAAGCTCACCGTTGTCATTTGGAGGATTTCAGCATTGGAACTCGAAAAGAGATACCACGTTCAGTCTATAGGGGATGGTAATTCACTGTTTGCTTTTCAAGGACCTGCCCTGCTGGGTTCAATAGCACCTAACACGTTTTACCTTCCCAGCAGCAGTGCATAAGAATTCCCATTTTTTCACATCCTCTCTGACTCGTGTTATTTTTAGTTGTTCCGATAGTAGCCATCATAATGGGAGTCTGGCAATATCGTGGTTGAGATATGCATTTCCTCACGATTAGTTGTACTGACCATCTCTTCATGTTTTTGTACATGGTCTCTACAGAAATGTCTGCTCGCATCCTTCGCCCACTTTTAATCAAGGTGTGTGGGTTGATTGTTCACCTTGAGTGTAGAAGTTAATTGATACTGTGATTTATGATTATAAATATATATATATATGGCCTTAGTCCCCAGGCCCCAAAGGTTTGGAATTCCATGCGCAGTGAGAGCAATGGGGTCATCTCCTGTTACAACACGTGGTCTCTTGTCCTCATATCCTACAGTCTCTTCAGGGCCTTAGAGGTGAAATAGGGGTCTTATTCATAACCAGCCCCTTTCAGTCACATCTCTGTATCTGAGGTGACTTTGGAAATCCCCAACAACTGGAAGGCTGGTTGTCAGGGGAGCCAACCATGGAATTAAAGGGTCGGAACTATAGTTTCACCCTGTGACCTCTTAGGAGGGGAGAAAGGCTAGAGATTGAGTTTCATCACCAATGGTCAGTGATTTAATCAGTTATTCCTATGTAATGAGACCTCCCTAAAACCCAAAAGGAGAGTGTTGCAGGTTAGTGAATCTGTGGTGACTGGGGAGAGTGGAATGTTGCCAGAGGCGTGGGAGCTTCTGGCCCTTCTCCCATAAGTTTCTCAATGTATGTCTTCATCTGTCCGTTCTTGCCTTTATTCTTTCTCCATAAATCAGTGACATAGTAAGTAAACTGTTCTCTAATATATATGATTTCCAAGTATTTTCTCCTATTCCATGGATTGGCTTTTTACTCGATTGACTGTGTCTTTGATGCACAGTAGTTTCTAATTTGACATAGTTCAATTTATCTGTGTTTACTCTGGTTTTCCATGTGGTGTAAGGAATTGTTCAAAATTCTTTTTTATATTTATATCCTGTTTTATCAACACCTTTTGTTGAATAGCCTTTTTTTTTTCCATTGAGTGATCTTGACAACCCTATGAAGTATCATTTGGTTTCATCTACCTCATCTTACTTCTGACTCCTCTCTCTGTTCTTTTCTGCTGTTCTCTATCTTTATTCTAGTACAACATTATGATTAGTTTAGCTTTGTAACAGATTTTTAAATATGGAACTGTGAGCTTTATTTTCATTTCTTAAGTCTTTTTTCAATTAGAGAGTGTTGACATTCCATTTGAACCTTCAGATGGATTTCTGTATTTCTTCTAAACAAGCTGTTGTAAATTTCCTAAATATTACATTGAATCTGTTGATTACTTTGGCTACTATTGACACCTTAACAATATTGTCTTCCTGTCCATAAACTTGGAATATCTTTGTGCCTTTGTCTATGTCTTGTCTACATTTTTCCAGTATTGCTTTTCATTGACAGTACACAGATCTTTCCCTCCTTGTGTAAGGTTATACATAAGGGTTTAAATTTTTTATTCTATTTCATTTCATTTTTGTTACCTTATTTTATTGCTTATATTAATTTAACTTTATTTTGCTTATTGTATTATGATACGGTAATGTAATGGAATTGTCTAGAGGATTGTTCTTTGTCAGTGTATAAAACTCAAATTGAATTTTACGTTTTTTATTTCATCTTTCAACATTTATTTACTTTTCTTGCCTGCTTGTTCTGGTGAGAACTTCCAGTACCTTCCCACTTCCCCACCCCCGGCTTTGTTGAAATATAATAGACAATTAGGTGCTCATATTTACATTGTACAATTCAATGATATTTTGTTTTTACTTTTTATTTTTATTTTTTTTGGTCAATTGTAGATGACAGGCAATAATATATTGGTTTTAGTTATACAGCATAGTGATTAGAGATCTATATAACTCACAAAGTGATCACCCCACCAAATCTAGTACACTTCTTCCTCATGACATATTTATTAAAACATTATTATTTTCCATATGTTACACTTTATATCTCCATGTCTATTTTGGAACTTTCCATTTGTACTTCTTACTCCCTTTGTCCTTTTTCGCCATCCCCCCAACCCTTTTCCTATCTAGTAGCCCTCAAAATATTCTCTGTACCTATGAGTTTATTTCTGTTTTTGTTGTTGATTTTGTAGTTTAGATTGCATATGTACGTGAAATCATGCGACATATATCCTTTATCTACCTTTTTTCATTCAGTACAGTGCCCTCTGGATCCATCTAGGCCCTTCTGTCTTGCAAAGTTTCTTTAGAGAAATCAGCTGCCAGTCTTATGGGTGCTCCCTTATAGGTAACTAACTGCTTTTCTCTTGCGGCTTTTAAGATTCTCAGTATTTAACTTTTGGCATTTTCATTATAATGTGTCTTGGTGTGGGCCTCTTTGGGTTCCTCTTTTTTAGGACTCTCTGAGCTTCCTGGGGTTGTATGTCTATTTCCTTCACTAGATTAGGGAATTTTTCCATCATTATTTCCTTCAAATAGCTTTCAACTTCTTGTTCCCCTTCTTCTCCTTCAGGTAGCCCTACAACACAGATATTTTTACATTTAAGTGTGTCCCACAGGCTTCCTAAATTACTATAGTCTTGACTTCTTTTTTCTTGCCATTCTGATTGGGTATCCTTGGCTTCCCCATCCTCTATATCAGTGGTTCATTAATCTTTTCATCCACTCTGTTGATTCCTTCTAATATACTCTTCATCTCAGATAATGTATTCTTCATTTCTGACTGGTTCCCTTTTATATTAACTCTTTGTTAAAGTTCTCACTGAATTCACCTACACTTCCCCTAAGTTCATCGAGTATCTTTATAACCAGTGTATTGAACTCTGCATCTATTGGATTGCTTAACTCCATTATTCGTGGATCTCTGTTTTGTTCTCTCATATAGTTTCTGCTTCTTTGTCTTCCCATTTTGTCTGCCTTTCCGTGTCTGTTTCTTTGTACTAAGCAAAGCTCCTAATTCTCCCGGTATTATTAGTGTGGCTTTGTGTAGTAAGTGTCTAGTGGTATAGTCCTGAGAGGGATGTAGCTGCAGGCCAGGTTTAGCCCTAGCCTGTGTCCCTCCGGGGCCACCTATTAAGATTCAGCCAGCAATCCACAAATGATGTGATTATAATTACCTCAAGAGGTCACAACAGAAACCAAAGCTAGCTGCTACCAGTGTGAGATTTGGCACTGCTCAATAAGGAGCATTAGACTGGCTGAGGACACAACTAGATGTGGCTTGGGAAGGGCCCTGAGTTGGGGGAAGCCGAGTTTCAGGGAATCCTCTGGGTTGAATGACCTCTCCAGTTTGATGACCTCTCTGGTGGCGCTGCCTCGGCACAGTGGGATGGGGGAGGGCTCAACAGAGGAACAATGGATACTGCCAGCACTTCTGCCAGGGAGAGCTCCTTTTCTCTGGCCCTCACTGCAAGAACTCAGTGTCTCCCTGTAAGTCCCTGGTGCCCCCCGCATAGCCTACCCGGCGCTGGTGCTCAGACCAAGCAGATCCGTCACCGCGAAAGTCAGCTTGGGGACATGGCCCTTTTAATAGGCGTTTGCAGCTGCCAGCTGCCGCCTCCACAGCCTCTGTCCCATTCAGCCACTCAGAACCCGGCAGCTCCCTCCTTATACCTCCTACTGGTGCAGAGTGATTTTGTAATTCTCTCCTTAGTCATAAGCCTTGTTTATCTAGACCCTAGGTGAGTGCCTCCTTTTTGTTCTGTGTTTCTGTCACAACTTCATGTGGTCACAAAGGACATGAATAAAATCTCTATCATCTGTGCCATTTTTTTCCCTGACCTCCCAATACCATACTTTATAGATATATCGGGAGTAGGTATCACTGACTT
>NW_006439187.1:0-3139 GCF_000325575.1 Pteropus alecto
TAATTTAAATAAATAAATTTATTTTAAAAAATGTTTGCTGTAAAACGGCATGCCATGTTATGCCAGTAGCAGCCTCATACATCTCTTGATTATTGTCTCTTGTTTGCATCATTTTCTATTGTGCTTGATCTAGTTTTGTTCATCATGACCCCTAAGCATACAAGTTCATTGTTAATGTTGCCAATAAGAGGCCACATGATTGACGTAGAAACAAAGTTAAAAGTGATTAAGGACTATGAAGTTGGAAAATCAGTGATGATTATTGTTCACTAATCAGGCATGTCCCATTCCACCATAGCTACCATCTTGAAAAACAAGAACAAAGTGATGGAATCTGTTTAAGGATCTGCTTCCCTGAAGATATCGAGACTAACAAAAATGTGAGAAGAATGTATATCAGACATGGAGAAATTCCTAATGACCTGGATTGAAGAACAGACACAGAGCATGACAATTGCACCATGACAATTGCAGCCAAATCAAAAAATTTGTGATGTCGAAAGAAGAGGCTGGACCCAACTACAATGTTGAATTTACTACTAGCTCTGGGTGGTTTAAAAGATTCCAGAATCCTCATTTATTACCTAATGTGAAAGTGAGTGGTGAGTCTGAGAATGCTGAAGTGAAGGCAGCTGAAGAATTTCTGGAAACTCTAGATAAGTTGATTGTGGAGAAAAATTACTTACCAGAGCAAATATTCAATATGTATTAAATCCCTCTATTTTGGAAATGGATGCCTGATAAGACTTTCATCCATTAGGAGTCCAAGCCAATGCCAAGTTTCAAGGCTTTTAAGGACAGGATAACAGTCTTGCTTGGGGACAATGTTGCAGGCTACAAATCGAAACCCTTTGTTATCTGGCACAGTGAGAATCTCCAGGCCCTCAAGCATATAAATAAACACACGCTGCCAGTGTTCTCCAGGAGTAATAAGAAATCATGAATATTCCAATATGCTCTTCTAAATTGCTATGCCAGTGAAATGGAGAAGTACTCTTTGGAGAATAATATACCTTTCAAGATTTTGCTTGTGGTTGATGATGTTCCCAGATATCCGCCTTTTATTGGTGATCTTCATCCTAGTATAAAAGTGGTATTTCTCCCTCCAAATACCATTTCTTCGATCCAACCAATGTAACAAGGAGTTGTAGCAGCTTTTAAGGCTGCTACCTGAGGAGGACCTTAGCCCAGTCTATTACTCCAAATGAGGAAGACACTGAGAAGACACTGATGCAATTCTAGAAGGATTACAATATCCATTTCTGCATTAAGAACCTTGCTTGGGCTTAGGGTAATGACACCAAGGAGTGTACGAATGGTGTCTGGAAGAAGACATACAAGAGGTTTGTCTATGACTTCAAAGGATTTGCCAAGGATGAAGAGGTTGCAAAAATCAACAAGGCTGTGGTTGAAGATAACGTTGAGGGGCTTCCTAGTATAGTTCCTGAGGAATTGACTAATGAGGGGTTATTGGAACTGAAACAAGAAAGCATAGCTGAAGAAGAGGCAAGAGAAAGGAAACTGCAGGAGAAGAAGAACCCTCCCCCCGCCCCCAAGAAAATTCACAGTGAATGGTTTAAGAGAGGCTTTTGCAGATCTCAATAAGTTCATTAAAAAGTTTGAAAACATGGACCCCAACACTAAAAGATTTTCATTAATAGAGAGGAATGTACATGGTGTGTTATCTGCTCACAAGCAAATCTATCATGAAATAAAGAAACAAACTGAGCAAACCACCATGGATGTATTTATGAAAAGAGTGACATCTCCTCAAGAAGAGCCTCACACAGGTTTTTCAGGAGGTATTCCAGAAGAAGGCATTGTTATCACAGGAGATGACAGCTCCACATGTGTTATTGTCCCTGAAGACCTTCCAGTGGTACAAGATATGGAGGTGGAAGACAGTGATATTGATCCTCACCCTGTGTAGGCCTAGGTTAATATGTGTGTTTGTGTCTTAGTTTTTTAAAAAAATGTTTAAAAAGTAATAAAAAATTAAAAATTAGAAATAGATAAAAGCTTATAGAATAAAAATAAAAAGAAAGAAAGAAAGAAAATTTTTGTGCAGTTGTACAATGTGTTTGTGTTTTAAGCTAAGTGTTATTAGGAGTTGAAAAGTTAAAATTTTTATTTAAATTTATTAAGGAAAAAGGTACAGTAAGTTAATTTATTATTGAAGAAAGAAAAAAATTTTAATAAATGTAGTGTAGCCTAAATATATAGTATTTATAAAGTCTACAATAGTGTACGGTAATGTCCTAGAGTAATGTCCTAGGCTTTCACATTCACTCACCACTCACTCACTAACCCAGAGAAACTTCCAGTCCTGCAAGGTCCCTTAATGGTAAGTTCCCTACATAGGTTACCATTTTTTATCTTTTATATCGTATTTTAGTGTAACTTTTCTATGTTTAGATACATAAATACTTACCATTGTGTTATAATTACCTATAGTATTCAGTACAGAAGCATGCTGTAACAGTTTCGTAGCCTAGGAACAATAGGCTGTACCACACAGCTGAGCCTACCACCTAGGTTTGTGTAAATGCACTCTATGATGTTCATGCACTGACAAAATCACCTAATGATGCATTTCTAAGAACATATCTCTGTTATTAAGTAATGCATGACTGTAATTCTGAACTTTAGTTTTTCTGGCACATTTTATACGTCTCTGTGCCACACTTTTATATTCACCACAGGTTACATGCTGCTTCTGAGTTTCTTTTCTCATTTATTTTTACTGAGATCAGAGACTTACGTATGCAATCATTTTAGTTTCTGAAGATATTACCTACATTGTTTCTCTTCATCAGGATAACTTTTTTTCTTCAAATAACCCTTTATTTTTTATTTTGAAATTAATTACTTAATTAAATTTATGGTGATATTGGTTAATGAAATCCAGTAAGTTTCAGTTGTACACTTTAACAGTAAGGCATATATATATTTGCACTGTGTGTTTATCTCTCATGGTTAGATTTTTTTCTGTCACCACATATTTGACCTCTTTTAGCCTGTCTACCTCCCTCCTCTCCCACTCCCTACCCTCTGTTAACCACTATATGATTTGTTTCTGTTGGGATCAATTTTTCATGTAATCGATCAAACATAAAATTTGAAAGTTACCAATGATCCT
>NW_006439187.1:6999-31067 GCF_000325575.1 Pteropus alecto
TCACTTAATAGTTTAAATATTTGATTCCATTTCTTTCTGGCTTTTAAGGTCTGCACCGACAAGTCTGAGGATAATGTAATAGGTTTTCCTTTATACGTTACTGTTTTCTTCTCCTTGGCTGCCCTGAGAATTCTATCTTTGTCATTGATTTTTGATAACTTTAATACAATGTGTCTTGGTGAAAACCTTTCTGGGTTGAGATATTTGGGTGTTCTGTTGACTTCTTGAATTCCAAGCTCCAGCTCATTTCTTAGATTTGGGAAATTCTAATCAACTATTTGTCTGAAAATGCTTTCTAGTCCCTGCTCCTTTTCCTCACCTTTGATAATGCCCATTATTCTTATGTTTCCTCTCCTGATAATATCAGCTATTTCTTATATTTCTCTTTCATGCTTCAGTTTCTTTCTTCTTCCTTCTGATTTATTTCTAGGTTTATGTCTTCAATATCACTGATCCTTTCCTCCATTTGGTTGACTCTATTTCCTAAGCTTGCTATTTCATTTTTCAACTCTCACAGTTTTTTTTTTTTTTTTAATGCCGGAGGATCTTTTCTGTTCTTTTTGAGGGTTATAATCTCCTTGTTCTGCTCATCTAGCTGTTTTTTTCATTTCCTGAAATTGTTGATATGACTCATTTCAGAACTCACCGAGTTTTTTCAGAAGTACCATCTTGAATTCTCTGTCATTTAAGTCGCATATTTCTATCTTTATAAGTTTATTTTCTGGAGATTTTTCCCTTTCTTTCTGAGATGCCTTGTCACTTTGGTTTTTCATGGTGTTTAATGGACTATTTCTCTGTCTGGGCATTAATGGAAGTGTATTCTCCTGTTTTTCCAGAAATAAAGTTTATTAGATAAAGTTCTCCCTTAGCCTGCTGCAAAGAAGGGGCTTTGCTTTTGGTTTCCAGTAGGTGGCATCTAAGCCTCTTTGATCCCTGCTTTATATAAAGCCTAAATAATACCTTTTTATTTTCTTGTAGATATTTAATCACACTCACTACTCTCAGTTTCAGTCCTTGTCAGTTTTGCTAGTGTTTGCTCAGATTCCCCTGGGGTTCCACAGTGTCTGTTTCAGAGGGTATGGGGGAAGGGGTCCTCTGTGTTGGGGGTTTTGAAACTGGGGCCGATAAAAATCAACTGTTGTTTCTCTGTGGTCCCATCTCAATTTTCTGCTTTCTGCCCTGATGACTGGGCTCTCATGCTGGCTGTCTAGGACTCACAGCACTTCAAGGCAGGGCTGTTCAGTGAAGTCGCTGCACCTTCACCCCCTCCTCCTCCTGCAGGTAGCTCCAGAGGCTGTGAGAAGCAGCTTCTTTATTTCTCCCAGTCCACTGTCCAACATCCGGGTTTCTGACCTGTGGTAGCTCTTTTGCGCAGATCCCATGCTGAGATGTGCTGGTGTGCAGTTTGGGTGTTTTTTGTTGCGTTTTAGATGTTCAGCTTATTGTTGTTTCAAGGGGAGAGGTCTGAGGATGTCTCTCACTCCACCATCTTTCCATCAGGATAATTTTTGACTTTGTGTTTCAGATGTGGGTTTCTTTTTATCCTTATATTCATTTTCAGTCATATTCCTTTTTCGAGTCCCTGGTTAGGAGAATATACCTATACTTGGCTCTTGCCTAAATTTTAAAATATCTGCTTTCATAATATTAAGGCTACACATAAAAATGAATTCAATATGGCTTTTTTTTTTGACTTCTGAACTCAAAATAATATGGTCATGTTCTTCCGAGGCTTTTAGCTAATATCATATTGCCAATCAGTTCTTCTCATTTGATCAAAAGCCCAAAATGGATATGTCCCTTATATTTTTGAGAAAAAAAGTTGTTAGCAATTTAATACAAAAATGTATTATTGTTGGAAGCAATGTAAATGCTCATCATCAGATGACTGGATAAAGAAGTTATGGTTCATATATACGATAGAATATTACTTAGCCATTAAAAAAAAAATGAAATTCTACCATTCACAGTGACATGGATGGACCTAGAGTTTATTATGCTGATTGATATGAGTCAGACAGAGAAAGATAAATACCATATGATTTCACTTATATATGGAATCTACAGAACAAAAAGAACAAACTAATCAAAAACTTACTCACAAATATAGAAGACAATTTGGTAACGGACAGAGTGGGGAGAGGGCTTGGGGGCTGGAAGAATGGGGTGAAGGGTTAAAGAAGTACAAATTAATACTTGATAGGTGGTCACAGGAATGGGGATCATGGCATAGGGAATGCAGTTAGCAGTATTATATTGGCTAGGTGGAAAACCAGAGTAGAGAAAGTGCAATTAGGGGAATTATTTTATAAACTATATAAATGTCTGACCAATGTACTGTATACTTGAAACTAATAAAAATGTATTATTGTTTTAATTTGTATTTCTTTGATTATCAGTGAAGTAGCACCATTTCATAATTTTAAAAATCATTTCGTGTGTGTGTGTGTGCGTACATGTGTGTGCGTGTGTGTGATGTCTGTTCATTTTCTTTGCCAATTTACCTATTCTGGTCTTAGTGTATTTTTTATCAGTTAGTATTTCTGTATTATGACTATCAACTTTTTTTTGTATTTGTCATGACTGTATTCTCTGATTTTCTGTTTGCTGGTATAGTCTAAGTTGTTGCACGTTTACTGCAGTGCAGTTTGGCAAAATATTTCATGAAGAGAGTTTACTAATGTTCAATCCCTTTGATACAGGGGTTCCATTTTTAGAAATCTTTTCCAAGAAAATAATTTAAAGTGACACAAAGAATTATTCTCAAAGATGTTCTTTGTGAGATGCTTAGGGCTTATCATTCTTGAGTTATTAGTAATAATTCAGAAAATAAAATCTTGGCTTTTTTCTGTTTTTAAAATTGTGGTAAAATATGCATAACATAAAATTCACAATTTTAACCATTTTTAAGTGTTCAATTCAGTGACATTAAATACATTCACAGTGTTGTGCAACTTTCACCACTTACCATCTCCAGAACTTTTTTCATTTTGCAAAACTGAAACTCTGTACTCATTAAACAACGACTCCTTATTCCCTCCTTTCCCCCAGCCCCTAGCAACCACCGATTTACTTTTTGTCTCTATGAATTTGACTACTTTACGTACCTCATATAAGTGGAATAATACAGTATTTGTCTTTTTGTGACTGGTTTATTTCACTTAGCTTAATGTCCCCGAGGTTCATCCTTGTTATAGTATGTGTCAAAATTGTCTTTCTTTTAAAGGCTGAATATATTCCAGTGTATGTATTTGCCACATTTTGTGTATCCATTTATCCATCAGTGGACACTTGGGCTGCTTCCATTTTTTGATTATTGTGAATAGTGCTGCTATGAACATGGGTGGACAAATATATTTTCATGTCTTTGTTTTCAACTCTTAGGGTATGGACCAAGAAGTGGAATTTCTGGACCATATGTTATTTTGATGTTTAATTTTTTGAGAAATTGCTATACTGTTTTCCATAGTAACTACACCATTTTATATTCCCACCAGCAGTGTGCGGTTTCTAATTTTTCCACATGCTCGCCACCACTTATTATTTTCTGTATTGTTTTATAACAGCCATCCTAATGAGTGTGAGATGATATCTCACTGCGGTTTTGACTTGCATTTCTCTAATAATTTGTGATGTTGAGAGATCAAATCCCGTTTTTTTATACCTTTTATATAACCAGCTATTCACTTCAAAAATCTTCCTCTCTTCAAAGTCTGGAAGAATATGAAAACATCTGTGTTCTCATTATATTTAATTTCTTTCTAAGGTTTTCAGGACCTTTTGCTGTACATTTCAGATTTCCTCTGTCTGATATTGACCCATGTAAATCAATAGAAGTGGGTAGTGGTTGATTGCTCTAATAAATCAACAGACTACTACATTCCTTCATTCCTTCATTAATTCACTCAATAAATACTTATTGAGCACCTACTATGTGTCAGGCACAGTTTCAGATGCTGAGATTTCAGCAATTAACAAAACAGATCAAATCCTTGTCTACATGCAGCTTATATTTCTAGTGGAGTGGATAGGAGAAAGAGATAGACAAATAAATAAATATGTCAATTGCTGAGAAATGTTATGAAGAACAGTGAAGCAGGGTGAGGTGAATAGAGTGTGTTAGAGGTTACTATTTTATATAGGCATTACTTTGCTTCTGACTCAATGAATGCAAGTTTGTCTCCTTGCAAGGAGTTTTTTTATATAGGGTGGTTAAGAAAGGCCTTCTGCTAAGATAACATTTGAATACATACCTGAAGGAGGTATCCCCATCCTAGAATGTAAGGCAAAAGAGCCTGAGGAAAGGAGAGGTTTAAAATGGTTCTTGAGAATACCAGGCAGAAAGAGAGTGCAAAGGCCCTCAGGCAGCAGTGTGCTTGGTGTGCTCAAAAAAGACAAGGAAGCCATATGGCTGGAGTGGAGTGAGTGAGAGGGAAGGTGTAGGAAATGAAATGAGGAGGTGGTGGTACAGGTTAAATTTTAAAAGTCCTTATAAGCCACTGTAAATACCTTCTCTCTGAGTGAGACAGGAAGGCATTAGAGGCTTTTGAGCAGGCAAATGCCATGACCTGACTGCAAAGATCACTCTGGCTGTTGGATTAAGAATAGATTAGAGGGGGCAAGTGTGGAAGGAGGGAGACCTGTTGGGGATTAATAAGACAGGTGAAAAATGATGTTGGATTGATTGGACCTGAGTGGTAGCAGTGGTGGTGGTGAGTTGTAAGTTTCCGAATGTATTTCAAAGGCAGAGTTTACAAGGCTTGCTATGGATTGGTGTGGGATGTAATATGTAACAGGATGACAGTACATTTTTTGGAAAGTACAGCTTTCAAGTCACCAAATCAGATCTATACATATCTGCCTCTGTATCTTTCAAAAACTAGGCCATACCTGTTATTGTCAGTAACGAATGTCTTAGTACCTGCTGATATCTTTGAATCATCCTCTATGGTCCTTTCACGGACCAAGGAAAGTGACGGCCTCTTCAGAAAATCACCTCCTACTTGTTGGTAGTGGTTCAGAATTGATTTTTCTACTCTTTCTCACACTCTTCAATAACATTTTTCTTTCTTTCTGCATATTGTAGCTTAAGTTTGAGGGTAACAAAAGCCTCCTCTATCCAAAAAATTCCCTCCAACTCATCCATACAATAAAGTTTGCACAATATTAGTTACTGTTTTGTTTTAAGGTATTGCCCATAAATATGGTACTAATCACTCATTTTCACATTATGTGCTCACTTCTAAAATGGAATAAATGATGCCTGCCATATAGAGTGTCTGTAAAAGCAAGGGAATGGTGAATGTAAATGTCTAACCAATGCATTGTATACTTGAAATTAATAATAAAATAAAATTAAGAAAAAAGAAAAAGCATTTGAAGAAACAATGGCTGAAATTTCCCAAATTTAATGAAAAACATTACATAACCAAGAAGCTCAATGAACTCCAAATATGACAAACAAATAGATCCATACCCAGACACATCATAGTAAAAATGTTGCATGTCAAAGACAAAGATGAAATCATAAAAGTAGGAAAAAGAAAACTCCCCACACGCAAGGAACCCAGTGAGATTAACAGCAGACTTTTCATCAGAATCAATGGAGGCCAGAAGTCATTAGGATAGTGTATTCAAAGTGCTGAAAGTAAAATATTATCAAACAAGAATCTTATATCCAGTAACATTACTTTTTAAAAATGAAGGCAAAATAAAGGCATTCTATGATAAACAACAAAAAATGCTTTTGAAACTGTAAAAAGCTGTATTGATGTGAGAGGTTATTAAGGTCTTATCATTCATGATCTTTTTTATTTAAAAATCATACTGGATAGTTCTCTATTAATATTGCATTTCATTATTTTAATATATTTTATTAGAAGTTCAACGTTTACTTTTTAAAACCAAATGAAATGTTAACATGTTAATAAATAGTAACACTTAATACTTATTTGTGAGGGGATGCTTTTTTAGCCTCAAGTAATAGAAAACCAAACCAGAAGTGGCTTTAAGCATAAAGAGAATGTATTATCTCATATGACAAGAAGTTATGAGAGGAGCAGACCCAAAGTTGGTTATCACTGACATTGTCAAGGACAGAATGGCTATAGTACCTCTTGGAATCCCATCCTCATTTAATAACATCCAAAAATCTTGTGTCATGGTTTTTTTTAACTCTCTTATTTAAAAAATATTTACATTTTCAATGAACACAAAATAAAGTTGACTCTTTTGGCACATAGTTCTATAAGCTTTAATATATGTAAATACCACCATAATCAATATACAGAAGAGTTCTATCACCTCCCCCCAACAAACTGCCTCCTGTTATTCCTTTATTGCACTTTCCCTTCATTCCTAACTTCTGGCAACCACTGATCTGCTTTCTGTCCTTATAATTTGATCTTTTCAAGAATGCCATCTCAATAGAATTATACAGTATGTAACATTTTGAGACTGTCTTCTTTCGCTCAATATATATCTTTTAGACCATTAAATATATTATATAAAAATGACTCTTTCTTTTTTATTGCTGAGTAGTATTCCAGTGCATCCATTTAGCATTGTTTGCTTATTCATTTGCCCATCGAAAGATGTTTGGGATGTTTCTCATTTTTGGCAATTATCAACAGAACCTCTATAAACATTTGGGAATAGGTTTTTGCATGACCATAAGTTTCATTTCTCTAGGGATGTGGTTCTCAACCAGGGGCTATTTTGTGCCCCCCAAAGGTATATTTGTCAATACTTGTCAATATTTTGATTGTCTCAACTTGGAATCAGGGTTGCTGCTAAACATCCTACAATGCATAGGACAGCCCCCCACAACCAAGAATTAACTGTCTCAAGTTGTTAATTGTGTCAAAATTGAGAAACCCTGGTCTATGGTAAATGCCCAGGAGTGCGATTGCTGAGTTATATAGTAAGTGTATGTTTATAAGATCATAAGGAAGTCAATTCTAAATCTGCCATTTTTTCTTTCTCCTTCCTTCTTCCAGGAATTTCTCCAGTAGTGCAGACTTGGAAATCGGATAGCCTCACATCAGACCCAGGAGAGGTGGACTGATTTTTTTTTTAAAAAGCATCTGACAAAAATAAAAATACCTTTATTATTTTAGGTACATAATAAAGTGCATTAAAATAAATGTTCTTTGTAGCTTCATACTTCATTGGTCTATAGGCTGATTGGAAGAGCTTGTGTAATTTGAAGAGTGTACAGATCAACATTCTGGTATATTTGCCCACAGAAATGCACTTATTAGCACAATTAATTTCTTCCATAAATTACTTACATGATGAGCCAAAGCGCAGCTTTAACCTTGACTTTCTTGCAGCTCATTGGGGGAAACTGATCATAAATGGTTTCGAGAAAGAAATATGTAAAGAAGTTATTTCTGAGTGACAAGGAAGGGGATGCTGTCTTGCTGGTAAGCTTAGAAAGACCTTTTTATTAAGAAAAACCTCCCAGGAATAGTACTCCCAGAAAGATGAATGAAAGGACTTTTAGGAATGGTGTCACTTAGTATGACTTTCTATTTAAAAAATTTTTTTTTGTGGTTTTCTAAATTGTCTCAGTTAAAATAAATAATTTTCTTAAAAGGTATAAGCCTCAGGGCACATCAAGAGTGTTCAGAAGAGCTGGCAGTGCCTTGGGCAAGAGAGTTCCAGGATCCCAAGGAGGAGAAGATACTAGCTCAACCCATAGAAAGTACACAGGATCAAGAGAAGCCACATCTGTGCCTAGGTGAACAAAGATACCATCACAGCTCTGTTCCTTACTGGCTGGGTGAACTTGGGCTGCTTATTTAATTGTTCTGTCTTAGTTTCTTCATTTAAATACTGGGAAAGTGATAACAGTTACCTCATAGAGTTTTTTTGTTACCTGCATAAATACATGTAAAGCACTTATTACAATGCCTAGCACATGAGAAATGCTCCCTAATTTTCACCATTAACTATTATTGTTGTTGTTGTTGTTGTTGTTGTTGTTACAAAACGAGAAATGGTACATAGTATGAGTGAGAGTATTGAAAAAGATAAAAGAAAGCCCCACCCCAAAGAGGGCATTGCCACAAATCTCAAAGATCCTGCTAGGAGGATGTCCCCTCATCCATATACACAAAAAAAGACTTGTCCAGGTGTGTCCCACCCCTTCCCCATTATGATGTTTTTGCAAAATATGTTATTCTGCTTTTATTTCTTTTTCTGTGCTATACCTCTACTGAAACTTTGTGGTTTCAGTACTTAAAAGTAAGGAACACTGGGCTATCAAAGGAGAGTTGGATTCCCAAGTTTCTGGATTGTGACACACATAGTAGAAGTCAATCTTGGCCCCTGATATGTAAAGGAGAGAGTACTAAGGTTAAACTATCAAGACCTGGCTAGAAATACTTCAGTTTTGCTAAGGACTGGCCCTGTAAATAGTTTTTTGTGGTGTTTCTTTTTCCCATCCTCTCATAAATGTTTTGAATCATTCTTGATATGTGGATTCAATCTCTTCACAAGGTTCTCTTGCCCATTATTAGGGGAAAGAAACAAATTCGGCACCCCAAACCAAAGAACATGCAGGACAACGTGGGTAATCTCTTCAACAGGCAGCCAAGTTTGTGCTAGAAAGAAGGAGTCACAGGGGAAGAAAGAGGACCAGACAGCCTGACCACAAGGCTCAAACGCAGCTGAGATATAGATGAAGAAGAAGCACACAAGTTTCAGGAAGGAAACAAGGGAAGAGAAGCCTCTCCTTACCAATTAACATGTACAATTCCAGGCATGTTAGCTGGAATTGCTTTAACATAGAGCTTGAACCAGCTGAGCAACCCCAGGAACTCCCAGGGAGCAAGAAATCTGGAGGAACTTGTAATGGGCAGAAGATGAAATCTTCTCACTAAAAATCTGTTTTGCAGCACACACCAAACAGGATTTTGGTACTTCTGAGGAAACCCCCTGAGTTCCCCCAAAATGAACAAATCAGAAAAAAAGTGTAGGTCCGAGGAGGGACAAAGTGCTTCTTTTTTTGGTCACACGCCTTAAGAGCTCAGTGCAATCATCTTGAGATTTCGAAGCTTCCCAAGAAAGAAGTTTCTTATTAGAGAAACTCTGACTGCAGAAAAATGAGCAACAGGAACATTTACCAAGAACTTCTCACAGGTATGTTGTTTTCCTTTCCTTGACCCTTGATTAGCATCTCAGCAATATACAGGGAATTATGGAAAGAGGTCCTTTCCAAGACATAGATGGCATTACTAGAGTCTGAGGGATCAAGAAAATACTTATTTTTTTCTTCAAAGTAACTCATTCAGAAATTTCACTATGGACAGTGGTATTACATGGAGGTGGCATAGCATTTATTATCTATCATATCAGCCAACAAGCCTTGTTCCCTACTGCTTACATCTTTGCACCTATACCCAATGACTTAAGCAGCTCTTAAGAATTTGGGATCTGAAAAGATATCTGTGCCCCCACGTTCATTGCAGCATTATTCACAATAGCAAAGATATAGAAATAATCTAAGTGTCCAACAACAGTTGAAATGATACAGAAAATGTGGTATATATGTGCAATGGACTATTATTCAATCATAAAAAATAAGGAAATCCTGCCATTTGCAATAATATGGATGGAACTTGAGGACATTATGCTAAGTGAAATAAGTCACACAGAGACAAATACTATATTATCTCAATTATATATGGAATTAAAAAAAAACAAACTCATAGAAACAGAGATGAGACCTGTGGTTGCCAGAGGTGGGGTAAGGGTAGGGAAATGGTGTGGAGGTAGTCAAAAGTTACAAACTTCCAGTTATAAGTTAAATAAGTTCTGGGGATGTAATGTACAACATGATGACTACAGCTAACAATATTGTTTTGAATATTTGAAAGTTGCCAAGAGAGTAGATCTTATAAGTTTTCATCATAAGGAAAACAATTTTCTGTAACTGCGAGGTAATGGATGTTAACTAAGCTTATCGTGGCAATCATTTTGCAATGTATACATATATCAGATCATTGTGTTGCACACCTTAAACTTATACAATGTTATATGTCAATTATATCTCAATAAAACTGGAAAAAAGAATTTGTGATCCCATGTACATCTTAAGTTAGGTGCTGCATAACTACTGGGCAGAATATGCTGTGCAAATTATCACAGTTCTTTAAAAATGTACTTCCATTCTCAGTCTAATAAACTCTCTAAGAGAGCATATGCAAGTTTAGAGTTAATTTTCATTTTGACCACTGCAGTGGTTCTTGATTGGTTTTTGCCACACCTCAGAAGTGCCAGGAGTAAGTAAGTAGTTGGAAGGAAAGGGTAGAATTCTAGGTAGCACTCTAGGCCCAAATTATCCAGAGTCCATGCCGTGGCCTTGGGGAGCAGGCATCAAGGTCTGTGTTTACACCACCTGTGCTGAAGTGGTAAAAGCACTGGATTTGAGGTCAAGAGGCCTGGATTTGAATCTGAATCAATTATACCACTTACTAAGTGCCAAGTCATGCTAACTCTAGGCCTCCTTTCTTCTTCTGTAGAACTTCACGAAGATTATGTGACAGGATTGTAAATTGTAAAGTGCTAAGCAATTTTGAGGTATTTTTATTGAGCATCAAGTCCCATAGACCCCTCAGACTAGAGCATATACCTCCTCTCTCATTTCTCCCATCCCCAGCCAAATTTTCAAATAACTATCAAAAACTTCCAAGAGTAGAAATGCAAGCATCCATTAATCCTAATTTCACAGAAAAAAACCATAAAATATTTTAAAAAATAACAACAAGCTATGTGCAATTTAATTTGTGGCAAGCTTTCAACTGAGACTATTTGTTAGAGTAGCTTGTCACAAATGGCGTCGAGCATTATTTGAAGGAGTGTCATACTCTCAGGTACTGTGTGAGTCATGAAACCCAGTTTTATAAAAGCTCTCACTAGAATGCCCCTTTGTACAAGTTTGGGATGCCTTCAAAGGACACGGGGGTTGGAGGGTGGGTGAGTGGGAGTTAAAAGCAATTGGATCATCAGCCTTGGAAAAGAAGCTCAAACATTCTCCTGAGGCATGATAACTGTGTAAATGTGACAAGAGTAGGGTTCTGTTCTCAGAGTTAAGTTTATCTACTGCTGGAACATTGTTTGATTTGGGTGCTGACTTATCTGCATCAAGACTCAAGTTCCTCAAGTTGTACTCTGTAGTGGGTAGGCCCCAGGGAAACACTGAGGTCAAAGACTGCTGTTCCCTGCTGAGCCAGCCCTGCCCTTCGGGGGTCAGAAGTTGTTGAGAAGAAATTTTACATTACGGAGCAAGTGGCTTGAGGTGTGTGTAATGTGTGTCACCCTCTGCTTAGCCTTGATGACCTTGGGAGAGTAGCGAGCTGATTGTTTTCTGTAGTAATACACAGAATAGAGATTGACTTGATAACTGAGGATTGGAGCTAGTTTCAATTCCCTCAGCAGTTATTTCCGTTCAGGGACAAACTGAGGAAGTGGACATGGGAATTGTTTGACATCAAGGCCAAATTCAGATAGGCTGTGCCAATTGTTAACAGAGTGTGGTCCCTAAACCAGTAACATCAACTTCACCTGGGAAGTTGGGGAAAATTCAAATTCTTGGGCCCCTCTTCAGACCAAATGAATCTAAAACTCTGGAGATGTGGCCCAGCAATCCATGTTTTTAAAATCATTCCAGATGATTCTGATTCATGCTTAAACTTGAGAACTACTGGCTTAAGGGCTTCTCATCCTTGGCTGCTCACTTGAGGCATTTGCTTAAAATACAGATTCTGGAGCAGGGCCCAGAAAATGCCTGTTTTTAATCCCTAGGTGACTGTTGCTCAGGCAGGATTGAGAACCACAAGTACATTCTTTCCTTATGGACAAGTTACTCAGGACTATGCTGTTTTTGTCATGAACCTTCCATCTCCTTGTCTGGATTATAGGTTAGAGTTCTAGGATTAGATGGCATTTCGTGCCTGTGTTTCTTGGTAGGGAAGCTAGAGTGTCTCTGCCTATCATATTTATTTTGAAAGTGATTTGAAAGTGGTTTACAAGGATGGAAAAAATTTTCATTTATGTAAATATTGAACCCTGGAGCAACAGTGAAAGAATCTGAACTTCTGTTTGCAGTTAAGTAAATCCATTATTTCACATCCTCTTTTCTTGGCTTCCTGTCATAATAGGAAATGTAGAATAATATAGAAACAGGGTAATGTTCATATATACGTGGAGGAATGCATGTTGAACACAGGCAAATATGGCTACATTAATTGAGGGTCTATGTGCTAAACAATGCTATATTTAATCTTTGCAGTAAACTTGTTAGAGCCTTGTTGCCTTTTACATAAAAGACTGAGTTTATGTGATCTGACTTCCTGAAGGACATGTATTATTGTCAGGCAGAGGCAGGATTTGAACTCAAGTATGTCTGATTTGAGGGAGCTTTTGTTCTTTTACAATCACCAGACTTGCTGTCAGTTCCCTGACCCTCATAGTAACACTGTTGTTTAAGAAGCTAGGCAGGCTGAAGTGAGCTCTTACTGATAGGTTTTGATAAAGGAAAAATATTTGATTTGCTCTGGATGACTCACTGAGCTAACATTAAAATCTAAGTTTTCTGTCTGTCTGCCCGACCAGAAAGTGCATTTTATGGTTAAAAGATGAAGCAGTCCCTCCTTGCTACAGCAATGCAAATGCTGATCAAGAAATCAAGAAAAGAGCTAGGATGTCCCTACTACTCCCTGGGTTTTGAAATAGGGTCCTGACATTTCATATTGGCAAAGAAAGATCCTTGGAGAGCTGTCCAAAAGGCAAGCATGATATAAGGTCACAGTATAAGGGACAATATATATCCAGAGTTAGGAACTCAGTCTTCCTTTGGGCTATACATTGGTTATATTACCAATATCTCAACTATCTTGGTATTCAGCTCCCTATTATTCCTATTTATCTACTTCATCAAACTTGGAAATGTTGATTGTTGTTGTTTTAACTTGGAAGCTATAAATAAAATGTAGTTGAGTAACTGAATTTTTCTTTGTTATCTTATATCTAGGGCAACCAGATGTTGCAGCCTGCTGCAACTCCATTAATGTTTTTTATGTTTGCTGTCACTTTCATTCTTAAAAATGTTGTGATTTGGTTGATAAATTATGTATGGTTATCTTTCTCATGACACCTTCCTTCTTCTTTTTCTTCAGAGCATAACCTAAGAAGTCCTTGTCTCTAATGTCATTTTTATAGGCATGTATCATTTTTACATTTATTCTAGGTAATGTGTGTTATAGTTTCTCCTCACTTCCAGAAAAATCAAATAAAAAGGGATAGGTTTAAATTGCAGAGATTAAAGCCCAGAAGATGAGGACTGGGAGTAACCACTAAACAAATACTTGTACAAACTACTGAGAGGTTTGGGAACTCTCTTTCCATGGAGACCTTGACAGGTAGGTTCAGCATTCTTCAGCCGTGTATTAGGTATAGGTCTGCTTTAAAATCTTGATGACCTCTAAAACTCCCTCCCAGCTCTGGGACTCTCTACCTTTTAAGGATAGCGTAGCAGTAAAGGTAAGTGGGTAATATCTGGGGCTAGGATCAGCAAATGATCCCAGGATGGATTAAGCCACAGGACTCCTTCTCTGTTAGAAAAGGAGCAGATAGGTGGCAGTCTAGGCACCTCTTAGTGGAATTTCCTGGTCCATCATTCTCAAGCTAGATTTTTCAACCTTATCCATGGAAGTCTAGGGCAGTGGTAGCCTATGCCCTCTTCTGCCTGAGTCACACTTCTACTCCTTACTTTGCCATCTAAGAGAAGCTGGCTTAGCTCCTGGGATGGGAAAGGCCAGGGTACCCAAAGCCCCATTTGCTCTGAAAGCTCCCTAGTGACTGGGAGCTAAGTAAACGGCAGTTTTCGGGATCAGCCTCTTGCATAACCTTGTTATTTAAGGTCAAGCATTTCCAGTATTAGTGAGGTACAGCTCTCCTCCCCAACTCCTATGCCACCCCAACTTCATTTCCAACCCCACCTAGCACTATTTTTTTGTTGCGCAAATAAAACTATACCTCAGTGAACTGAACAATGCAGTAGCTTTCACTTCCCCTCTTGGGTTTTGCTGAAAAGGTCCAGGAATTTAGACGTGGGTCTAAACCCCCAGCAAGGTCAAGAGGATCTCTGTAGTCACTTCAGCAGTACAGAACGTTTCTTCCCCTGCCCCTCTCCATTTGGATCCATGACCCCTCAGTTCAGTTCTGCTTTCCTCTAGGAACACGAGGAATGCCAGCTGGTGAGTAACATATCAGGAGGCTGTGGGCTGACCAGGAGCCTGGTAGCTCAGTGCTCAGCAACAAGCTTTTGTTCTGAGTAACTTGGTGGATACTGGGCCATTAATTGAATTCTAGGATACAGATGAGGAAACTGAAGCTAAGACAAGTAATTAACTTGAGCATAGCTGGTAAATGACAGAGCTGGGATTTAAAGCCATGTTTTGTAGACTTCAAAGCTGAACCTACTTCAGGTCTAAGAACTTCCAGCCCCTTTTCCTTACTTTCCAGGAATGGGATGGATTGAAAAGATCAGGTACTTCCAGTAGAATTTTTCACTGGGATTTAGGGAAGGCTTCAAGCTCCTTAGGGTCCAGGCAATGTGCAATCAATCAGCATTCATGCTCTCTAAGAGATGCAATGGTGAACGACTTGTATCAGGCCCATATAAACTGTTCAAAGTTAGGTCTTCTTCTGGTACTGTCTTGGTGCAGAGTCAAACACAAATCTAACTTAAAAGCTTTTCCCTGAAGAGAACCTTTTCTGTTGATTTTCTTAAACGGGCAGTGCAGAGTTTCACACAGCATGTCAAACAGTAAAGCTTGACAAAATTCCTCTTCTTTTGTCCATCTCCTTAAAGACTCTGTAGCAACAGTTCAAATCTCTGTCTCTTTTTCCCTCCCACCATTATCACTCATTTTCTTTCTTACTCCATACTGCTCTCTCTAATTCTTTCTTCTCAGCACACCTAAAAATTTGTGCATTTTGCCTTCAGGCTTCTGGGACATGTGTAACCCCCTTGGCCATCTAATCTGGTTTCTTGCTCTTGATGTTTTTCTCCTGTAGGGAAGAACCCCCCGCCTCCCCCATTTTTGGTGAATTCTAAAGTCTGGCCTCCTTCTTGTTATACCTTGATGATGTAGAAATGATCATTAGGTTACGCATGTCCTGAAAAACTGATGATGTTATCAGTGAATAGGATGTTTTGATCATTTCAGAACAAAGTTAAAACACTTAGGCTTGACTTTCATGGTCTTCTTGTATTTGGGATAATAAACAAGTCTCAATTCCTGCTTAACAAGAATTGACATTTATTGAGCATCTATGACATGCTAGGGCTTATGCTAGGCAATTTCATCCATGTTATCTCATTTAAACTTAGAAAAAACCTCGGAAGGTATGGGTTTTTAACTCTCATTTGATATATTTTTCAAAACTAAGGTTCTCAGGGGTTTAAGTGACTAGTCCAATGTTACACAGAGCAAAGGTTCAAATCTGATTCCAAAGCCCATACTCTTTCCATTGTATCATATCACCTGTTTATAGGCGAAGTGAGGTATAAATAATAATAATAAGTTATTTTATGACTAAAATATTTGAAGTTGCTTTCTAATTCTACTTTTTGTGATTATTAAACACGGTTTTGCCACTGAACTAGAAATACAATTTAATGATAGTCAAATCTGGTGTTCTCTACACCATAAATCATAAAAAGTTAGCAATAGTTTTCATTATAAATGTTTGACTAATCCACAAATATACTATCATTTTAATCAAAAAAAAAACCCCACAAACAATCTTTAAATCTTTTCTTTTGGAAAAAAGTTTACTAAACCTTTTAGTCAATGGAGATTTTGCTGAGAATATGATTAGAGTCAGCATTAAATATGTGAAGTCATGTGGCAATTATATTGTTAAGAGAGACTTATCTCTTTGTTTCCTTTTACTATTCTTATCCTTAAGGAATCCTTGTATCAAGGCTGTTTGTGTGATAGCCATCCATCTTGCAAAATAACATTAACTCTAGTGGGATTTTATTGCCTTTTCTACCAGACGTGGGACTAAAACCTACGTGGACAACCTGGTGGAAGGTGAAAGTAATTTGAAATCAGAAAACTTGGTTTCTTCTTATGGCTTTTCTTTTGACAAGTCACTTCACCTCTCTAAACATATTTTTTTAAGTGTTTATGCTGAGTCATGATAGAGATAGGCTAGTGTTTCACAGTTTGACAAGTGAATCCAGTGTAGGTGAAATACTTTCATATCACTTGCCTTTCTTAATTAAAAAGACTGGGTTTAAAAGTGAGTTAACATTTATCCCTGAAAAATGAAAACATATTGCCTACACAAAAAGTTGTACATGAATGTTCATAGCAACTTTATTCATAATAGTCAAAAAGTAGAAAAAATTCAGGTGTCCATCAGCTGATGAATGGATAAGCCAACTCTGGTACATCCATACCAAGAAATATTACTCAAAAATAAAAAGGAACAAACTATTAATATACACAACAACCCGGATGAATCTTAAGGGATTATGCTGAGTAAAAAAAAAAAAAAAAAATCAACCCCAAAAGGTCACATACTGTGTGGTTTGAACTATATAACTTTCTTGAAATGATAAACTTAGAGATAAAGAACAAATTAATGGTTATTTGTGGTGATGTAATTGTTCTGTATCTCGATTGTGGTGGTTGCTATACAAATATGCATATATAATAAAATTTTATAGCGCTAAATACAAACAGACACATAAGTACAAGTAAAACTAGGGAAATCTGAACAAGATGAGTGGGTTATATCAATGCCATTATCCTGGTTGTGATATACTATAGTTTTACAAGATGTTATCATTGGGGGAAACTAGGCAAAGTGAACAAGGCATCTCTCTGTATTATCTCCTACAACTGCATGTGAATCTATAATTATCTCAAAATAGAAAGTTTAATTTGAAAACAAAGTAATTTAGGTTTCTCTTTGTCCATTAAAATGTCCTAACCTGAAGTAAAGTGTTGAGGTTTAAGAAAAAGAAATTCCATAGAGTTTAGAATCTTCTGGGTGCTAATTTTAGGCACACTCTTATCTGTGCAAGTGATGCTGGAAAGCTCTACTGGAACATCCAAAAGAAGACACAACCTGGAGTTCTGGTGACCAGGTTCTTGTCTAATGACATGAGAAAGAATACATGGACAAGACAAATATCAAGCAGAAAAGCACAAGATTTATTGAAGTGAAAGTATACACTTAAGAGGGAAGTGTGGGCAAACTCAGAGATGGAGTCACCCCGAGGATGTCTGGATTATGGGCCTTTGTCCTTCTTGGGGGCAAGGCCCTGGTCGTGGTACTGGCATAGTCTCATCGTCTCCTCTCAGCAGGCAGGGAGCTTGGTTTCCCACTCTTTCTTCCTTATTTGGTATTTCTGGAACTGTCAAGGCATCAGGTGCATGATAGGACTGCAGTATCTACAATGCAGATGACATTGTAATGATATTACAATTAGCCAAAGGTCAGGTCTCGGCTAAAGATGTCCTCTAAGATAGAAAGGACCAGTTTGAGCTTGTCTCCCCTTGCGGGAGCTAAAACAGAAAGAGAGCTGAAGAAAGGAAAAATTCTGGAGCCATATCCTGAAAGGGGAGGGGACATCCCCAGGCTATCTATCCTGTTTCAAAAGTACAGCAGCAACTGCCTTGAAAAGCTTTAAACGGTTTTCTGATCTTGTCAGTTTCTACTGACAAGAATTACATGATGGGGAGACTTGCAAGTCAGTTGACTTCCAGTACAGAGAGAACCATAGTTCCTCCTTTCCTGTGTGGGCATCCCACTTCAAGTTTAATAGGCTGGTTTGGCAGAGACCTATCCAAAAGAGCAACTGTAGCCTTGTGGGGAAGGAAGAGGGGTATGTCTGGCTGTCAAGGGGCCAATGCATAGCAAAGGACACAGAAACGTCAATGTATGGGGTACATAGTGGACAGAGGAGGATCAGGAATGGAATTGGGTAGCTAATGGAGGGAACACTCAACTTTCTGTTTTTCCAGATGAGCTAGCTAATATGTTCTGTATTGATTAATAAATTTTCCTCCTTTCTTCTCATATAATTTGCTCCTTAAATGACTAGGGGGAAGTCAAGTTCCAGATATTTTAAGAAGCGGAGCTTTAGAATTTCTATAGCAGCTTTGTGCTAGATTGCATCCAACACATTTTATTTTTGTGCTATTTTTTCATTGTAGAGGAAAAATATTAAGGTACCTGGAATAAGATGCTTAGCTTTTGGATTCTTTTGGTATAGCAAGCTTTGCTACCAGAAAGTAAAGCTTTAGGCTTGGGGATCTCTAAAGAAGGTGAATTAATTTCACCTGATCAGCATAAATGAAGACAATCAAGATTAGCAGGACAAATTTACAAACTAGTCAAAGTAGTCTTTCATGTTTCCTGCCTCCTCACTTTGTGTACCCTTTTATCTCTTCACTGGGGCTCCTTCCTTCCCTCCTCCACTGTCCAGTATTCTCATACCCTCTCCTTACTGACATTTTAGAGGTTTTTCTTTCTGGAAGAATACAGGAAAAACTGATAACAGAGATTGCCTCTGGGGAGGAGGCCTGGGGGATTAGGGTGAGAGGGAAACTTAAGTTTTTACTATATGTCATTTTGTGTTGTTTGAATTTTTATATATCTGCATGTAACACCTATTGGAAAAAAAGTTAAAACAAAAAATTTAAAACTTTTTTCAGTAAGGAATTTTCTATCTAGGCAGTTCATGGCATATAACATTTTAGTGGAAGATATTCTAGGCTGAAGTGATGTAGATCAAACCTTATTTTCCTTAAAAAACAGTTTTAGAAATAAGTTACATTTTAAACTGAAAGCCTGATGCCAAGTTTTTTAAATAAAACAACCATAAATATCATATTTAATCAAATGCTAAATCCTATGTTTGTAGACTAAATTTTATACATATGGTAAAAATACATCCTGAATTTTAGTTAGTTCCAATGAAAAATATTGTAACTTTGAATAAGACAAGTGTGTATTAGCATGTCTTGATTTTCGGTTCAAAAAATATGGTTGGCATAGATAAAAATTTTCTAAAATGTATATAAATTAGGTAGAATAACACAGTCACACTATCATAAAATTGTATTAAATAGGATAAAGTCTGCTATAAAAAATTCTTATTTCTTCACAATCCCTGCCTGATTGTGAATGCTCTAACTAGAAGAGTTTGGCTCTGTGCCCTGTTCCATTTCTTTTAAAGACTCTGTGCATCATACTACTGTGATGGGGCTAAAATCAAAATCAATCTGCAAAAAACAGTGCTGTTTGGGTCTTTGCACAGATACCTCCCTATTCACTCTTTTTAAAAATTTTATTTATTTTTAATTAGTTTCAAGTATACAGTACATTGATTAGACATCTAGATAGTTCATAAAATGATTCCCCCAATTACTCCCTCCCTCCCCTGACCCTCCACCTAGCCAACATATTAATGCTAACTGCATTTCCTATGCTATGCTCCCCATCCCCGTGACCATCCATCATCTATTAATTTGTACTTCTTTAACCATTCACCCCATCTCCCAGTCCCGCAAACCCCCTCCACTCTGTCCATCACCACATTGTTCATTATATTTGTGAGCCTGTTTTTGATTAGTTTGTTCTTTTTATTTCTTAGATTTCGCATACAAGTGAAATCATATAGTGCTTATCTTTCTCTTTCTGACTTAAATACCTTCTAGGTCCATCAAAGCAATATTTTTATCCATACCCTTCTTTTCGGTCTGTGTGTGTCTTTTAATCTGAAGTGAGTCTTTTGTGTTTTTTCTTCTTAAAGAAGTCCCTCCAACATTTCCTGTAATACTGGCTTGGTGGTAATAAATTCCTTTGGCTTATTTTTGTCTGGGAAGCTCTTTATCTGTACTTCCACTCTAAATGATAGCTTTGCTGGATAAAGTATCCTTGGTTGTGGATCCTGGGTCTTCATCCTTTCGAATATTTTTTGCCAAGCCCTTCTATCCTACATAGTTTCTTTTGAGAAAACAGCTGCCAGTTGTATGGGTGTTCTCTTATAAGTAATTATCTGTTTTTCTCTTGCTGCTTTTAATATTCTTTGTATTTAACCTTTGGCATTTTAATTATGATGTGTCTTGGTGTGGGCCAAGATTTTTGGATCCCTGATTTTTGTAATTCTCTGAGCTTTCTGGGGTTTTATGTCCATTTCCTTCACCAGGTTATGGCAGTTTTCCATCATTATTTCTTCAAACAGCTGTTTAACATCTTAATTTTCTTCATTTATGCTGATCAGATGGATATTTGGACCCTTAATGGTGTCCCATATGCTCCTTAAATTATTTTTATAGTCTTGGCATCTTATCTCTTGCCATTCTGATTGAGTGTCCTTGGCTTTCCCATCCTCTAGATAGGGCATTTAATTCTTTTATTTGTTCACTTTGTTTATTCCTTTATTTGTTCCAGTTAATATACTTCTCATCTCAGATAATGTGTTCTTCATTTCTGATTGGTTTCCTTTTATTTTTCCATTTCCATTTTTATGTTTTTTTTTTATAATCTCTTTCAATTCTGCATCTGTTAGATTACTTGACTCCATTATTTCTGGATCTCTGTTCTGTTCTCTCATACGGTTTCTGCTTCTTTATCTTCCCATTTTGGCTGCCTTTCTGTGTCTGTTTCTATGTACTAAGCAAAGCTCCTAAGTCTCCCGGCCTTATTAATGTGGATTTGTGAAGTAGGTGTCCAGTGGCACAGTCCTGAGAGGGGTTCAGCTGCAAGCCAAATTTAGCCCCAGCTTCTACCCCTCCGGGCCCACCTGTTAAGATTCAGCAAGCAATCCATAGATGCTTTGCTTATAGTTGCCTCAAAAGGACACACCAGAAACCGAGGCCAGCTGCCTCCAGTGTGAGTCTAGGCACTGTTCAATAAGAAGCACCTGACTTGCTGAGGTTATACCTGGATATGGCTTGGGTGGAGCCATGATTTGGGGGGAGGCAGGGTTTCAGGGAATCCTCTGGGCAGAACAACCTCTGTTATCCAGTTTGATGACGTCATGGCTATGGCGATCAATGTGTCCGACACACTGGTATGGGGGAGGGCTCAACAGGGAACGATGGATACTGCTGGCATTTCTGTACAGAGTGAGTCTCGTCTTGGCCCTCACTCTGACAATATCTCCCTGTAAGTCCCTGGTGCCCCCTGTGTGCAGAAGAATTGGCACTGGTGCTCAGAGCGAGCAGGTCTGTCACCACGAAAATCCGCTCACGGACGTGGCCCCTTTAAGAGGTGTCTGCCACAGCCTCCACCTCCATCTCAGCAGCTTGAGACCGAGAAACCCCACATCCTCTCCCCGTCCTACTTTCTGCCGTTGCAGGGTGATTTCTTGTATTTCTCCTTAGTTGTATGGCTTATTCATCTAGATCCCAGGCTATTTTTCCTAACTGCTGCTCCTTGTTTCTGTCACAACTTTGATTTGGTTGCCAGAAGGATGAACAGATCCTCTATCATCTACGCCATTATTTTTTCTCCATAAACTAGAAAATACGTCTCACTTTTTGGTGTGCTCTCTCAGCTTTGATTCCATAACATCTCAAAGATTCCAGAAGAGTGTTGAACCATGTGACAAAAGTCTTCAGGTGAGCCTGGAAGCAATCTTTAAATAAAAACCATATTCGCTCTTTTAACCATCTGTTCTCCCTTCTTATCTCCCTGGCATGCTAAACCTAGTTCCACACCTGCTTCTAGAAGCCCTTCATTTTGACCACTTTTATGAACTTCACTCCTTCTCTGGCTTACAGGTCTCAGCTTCCTGCTTTGGCTTTGGTTCTGAATGCTCCTTTGATTGCAGTCACACCAGCAGCTTCCACTAACCTTGTCCCCATGGAAACTATACCAATGAGGCTTGTCCCTTTCTGTCCCTTTTCAGGGCAGAAAATTTGGATATTTGGACAAGTTTGGATGTTTACACTTTTCCTTCACTTAAAATTTCCTGTAACAAACAGGGATAGATTTTAGTGGTCGTATGGGTATCTCTTGTCATCAATGATAGCAGAGAACACATTAATCTGGCAGTTCTATCTTGTTCCACCCAGTTTCCCCCAGCCACACAATACTTATGCAAGACATATTGACTTATACTACTACTTCTTCCTCTTCTGCTCAACTTCCTCTTTCTCCTTCTACTTATATTTACTTTTACAATGAAATCTCTCATCCTTTGATCTATTTTCTTCTTGTTGCCTAACAAGGTTAAAATGCATTAAAGCATTGGCCTCTTAGTACTGCATCAATCTACTCATCTCAGTCATTATGCCAGGACGCTGCCTTGAAATTAGAGCATTTTAGAACATTAGAGCATTGCTTTTTCATTTTATCTGTCATGGACAGGAATATAAGTTGTAAGCATAAACTTATGACACCATTTTTTTCTGGAATATTTTAGAATTTATACACCAAGTTAGCATTCTTCAAAGCAATCACTGAGATAGAATAACACAAGCATCACTATGATACAATCATTACTACAAATATTTGGGGGCTCCTCTTTTGGAATTAAGGGATGACAGAATATAGTGGAAAGAACATGAAGTTCTTTGATTTGAATCACTAATCTGTCACATATTAGCTGTGCAATATTTGTGCAAGTCTTGCTCTCTGAGCTTCCAGTTCCCCATATATAAAATGGGGTTAAAACTGTTTGTCTTGGTGAGTTTTGTAGTGAGTCAATAATGCCCATGAAAGTTCCAGGCATATAGTAAGTGCTTGATATTTTCGTGCTTCCATATTTAGAACCAGTTTACTATTTGTGCAAGAAAATTATTGTCCCTACATACTCTCCCTTCGTTGATGACTCTGTTTGCCCCTCCTGCTTTGTGTTCTGGTCAAACTCAATTATATTATTTTCTTGAAAAAATTAGGAGTAGGAGGGAATTTTTCCGACTTTATCAAAACCTACAGCAAATAAAATAATTAATGGAGAATCTATAGAAGTTATTTAAATCATTAAACCAACAAGGGATTAATATCTAGGATATACAAAAATGACCACTGATTATAAGGAGAAAACAAACAAACAAACAAACAAAGAAACAAACAAGAAACCTGATAGGAAAATGGAGAAAGGATATAAATAGGCAGGTCACTGAAAGAAAAGTCCAAATGGCTACCAAGTTTATGGGAATATTCTCAAAATCACAAATTCTCAGAAATATGTCAATAAAAGACAATGGGATATCACTTTAATACCATAAGAATTACAAAAATTATAAAAGTGGATAATACCAAGGGTTATTGATGTTGTAAGCAGATGGGCCCTCTTATGTACTATTCTTGAGAGTCTTAATATTACAGACATCAATAAGTGGCTTACTTATAAAAGCTTTTTAAGTCATACTTTGTGATTCTATTTATTATAATACTGTGGTGATCATCAATGTACCAAAGCAAAAAATTCCAGTTTTGTTAGGTATATGTATATATATCCAGTTTCTATAATGGATGCTTGCTTTGTGATTCTTAGAATAAAATTATACTAGAAAATATGTCATTTTTTTATGTGTGTATGAAAATATATACAAAGGAAAGAAAACAACCCAAAGCAACTGTACTGTTTTCTTCCTTCCTTTGTAACTACCAGTGTTCTTGAGAAAAGAGCTAGAAGATCCACACAAAAATGGTATTGGCCTAGAGTTAGGGCAAAAAAAAGGGAATAACCTTTTATTGAGCTCTGCAGTGTACCAGGCACCGTGCTGGGAACTTTAAATTGTTAGTTGTCTTGTTGAATCTGTACAATGTTATGAGAGAGTAGGCATTATTATCTCATTGTATGGATAAGGAAAGAGGTTCAGAAGGGCTAAACAGTTTGTCAAAGGATACGGGATTAGAGCCAAGGTCTATTTGGGGTCGTGCTCTTTTTCACTACATTCCCATGAGTGGCTGTAGGAACAAGTGGAAAATGGGAAGCAAAGCTGGAGAAAACTTGGTCAGCACACATCAGAAAGTAAACTGACAGAGCTAAGATTATTGTATTTGTATTTTTTCTG
>NW_006439187.1:31107-45714 GCF_000325575.1 Pteropus alecto
TGTAAATGTAAACTATGGTGAAATGAGTGGCTTTATAGCAAGGACTCTGTATTTTCTGTATTCATTCACATTAAGATAGAAGTAACCTGTAAACCTTGATATTTTTTTCATGTACCATGGATAATTCTTTTAACTGGACTGAGATCCACAGACCCCAAAGTGCATTTCCAGCGGTGAAATTTCAGGTATCAGCCCAAACAGCAAGGGAGGTATTTTATTATACAGGGGTGAGAGGAGGGTTGGGGAGCATCTTAATTCTCTAAATTAAATTAAATATGCAATTGCCTCCTCTGCCTTTATGTGCTAACAATTTTGATTATAGGAAGAATAATGCTGGTCTTCGCTGATACACTTTAGAAATGGATTTGTTTTGGAAGTTAACATTGGGACAATTTTTTTAAGTTTTCTTGAAGTAGCTATGAGATATTTATTAAGAGAGAGAAATTTAAACTAAACAACTTTCTTTTTCCTTGCAGCCAAGTCACATGGAAGGACCATTTCTTCAAAAATGAGCATCACACATGTGAAAGGATTTTTTTTCTAATAGTAACTCTAATGCCTGGGGCTGATAAGATGTGCTTAGATAACCTGGTTCATTTTGATTGGGCTTTCTCTGCTGTCTTTGGTAGAGACATATGGGTTCAGTAAATGTACACAGTATGAATTGGACATTCACCACGTGTTCTGCATTTGGAAGAAGATCACCAACTTGACAGATGCCATTTGTGACATCCCTGGATACATTACTCACCTCAACCTGACACAAAACCAGATTCAGGTCCTTCCTTCTTATTGCTTTACTAATTTGTCTGCTCTGGTGGACTTGAGACTGGAGTGGAATTCCATTTGGAAGACTGAGGAGAAGGCCTTTTGGGGACTTGAAAATCTGACCCTTTTGAACTTAGTAGAAAATAAGATTCAAAGTGTGAATAACTCCTTTGAGGGCCTGTCCAACTTGGAAACTTTGTTTCTGAGCCATAATCAAATCACCCACATTCACAAAAATGCCTTTGTCCCTCTTTTCAAATTGAAACATTTAAGTTTATCTAGAAACCTTATTACCAACTTTTCCAATATTCTTGAAGCAGTCCAGCATCTTTTGCACCTGGAATACCTTGATCTTACTAACAACAGCATCATCTCCTTAGACCACAGGTCATTGGTTTCCCTAACCCAGCTGAGCCTGCAGGGGAACAAGCTAATGGAATTAAATTTCTCTTCTTTGTCACTGCCTAATCTGACCACTCTGGATGTCTCTCAGAATAGCCATGGAATTATCCAGAATGTGACTCTGTACACTCTGCCCCAACTGAAGAGGTTGAATCTGAGTGGAACACTGGTGAAACTGGAGATGCTTCCAGTCAAACACCTACAGAATCTAAGGGAAATGGACCTTAGTAACCGAGAGTTTAGAGCTGGTCATTTAAATTTGAATACAGTGTGTCACCTCCTCAGAAACTTGCCCATATTAGAGGTTTTGGTTTTTATGAAAAATGCCACTGACACAAGAGGCATAAAGCACTTTGCCAACTGTACCAGGCTTTTATCCCTTGACCTGAGCCAAAGCAGTGATTTGGTTCACCTCAATGACAGTGAGTTTGATGCTATGCCCAGCCTGTAAAGGCTGAATCTAAATATGTGCCAACTTTCCTTTGTCAGCAACAGGACCTGGAGTGCCCTCCAGAACTTGACAGACCTAGACCTGAGCCACAAAAGTTTTAAAAGATTTCCAGATTTTGCATTTTCACCCTTGAGGTACCTAAAATCTCTCTTTCTCTCTAGAAATCCCATTACAGAACTCAATAATATGGCCTTCTATGGGCTGTATTCATTGAAGAAACTCAACTTGGCTGGGTGCTGGATAGTGCAAATTGACAGATACTCCTTTGCTCAACTTTCAAATTTAGAGATTTTAGACCTTGGAGACAATAATATTCGAACTCTGAAGCACAGAACTTTTAAGTTTCTGAAGAAACTCTAAGTTCTGATTCTCTCCTGGAACTGCCTGAATGTTATAGAGAAGGGTGCATTTTCTGGTCTTACTTACCTCTATAAACTTGATCTGGCATACAATATCTTGTCAAGTTTTCAGGCAGGTCTTTTCTTGGGCGTTGAAAATCTAGAAGTTTTGAATCTCGGTTTTAATAAAATTACATATGAAACCACTAAGACCTTGCTATTTCCTCCATTTATGAACCTCAAGTCTTTGAAACAACTTAACCTAGAAGGACAAATGCATGGGATTCAGGTTATTCCAACCAACCTCTTTCAAGGGCTGAATGGCTTGCAGGAGCTACTCCTAGGAAAAAAATCCACGGTATTTTTGGACCATCTCCAATTTGACTTCTCGACTAATCTCACAGAATTGGATATCTCAGAAACAAAATCTGGAGATCGAAGTCTTCATTTAAATATTTCTTTATTCCAAAAACTCAAAAAACTGAAAATGCTGCACCTGGAAAACAACAACATAGAGTCACTGGTTCCTGGTATGTTCTCCAGCTTAGAAGGCCTTCAGGTCTTCTCTTTAAGATTCAACAACCTCAAAGTCATTAATCAAAGTCATTTGGAGCATCTGAAGTCTCTGATGTACTTTGATCTCTATGGGAACAAACTTCAGTGCAACTGTGACAATGTGTGGCTCAAGAACTGGTCAATAAACACAGCAAATGTTCATACCCCTTACCTCCGAAGCTACCCCTGTTAGCAGCCAAATTCCCAGAGTTTGTCGATAGATTTTGATGATGCTATGTGTAATTTTGACCTGGGCAAGGTTTACTTCTTATGTTCTTTCAGTCTGGTCCTCACAACCATGGTCTTCTCTTGGTTCAGTGCCAAGATGGCTTCATCTCTACATTATGGGCTCTTCATATTTCAAGCCTGGTACCTGACCAAGTGGCATAAAACAGAGAAAGAGTTTATCTATGATGCCTTTGTCTCTTTCACTGCCTCTGATGAGCAGTGGGTATATAAAGAGCTTGTTCCAGCTCTAGAAGAAGGTGGCCAGCCCACCTTTAAGCTCTGTCTTCACCACCAGGACTTTGAACCAGGTATGGACATCTTTGAGAACATTCAGAATGCCATCAATGCTAGCCAGAAAACTTTATTTATGGTCAGTAACCACTACCTACACAGTGAATGGTGCCACCTTGAAGTACAGCTGGCCAGTATCAAGATGTTCTCTGAGCATGAGGATGTTATCATCTTGATCTTCCTGGAAGAGATCCCAAACTATGTTATCCAGTTACCACCGACTCAAGAAACTTGTGAAGAGGCATACATTTATCACATGGCCTGACAGTGCCCATGAGAGGCCACTCTTCTGGGCTCATATTAAAAATGCATTGGGCAATAAATCTGTGGAGAAAGACAATGCACAAGTAATTGTGGTTGAATAACTGGAAGTCTTCATGACCTCATATCCAATGTTGCCCAATGTGTGTATACGCTAAGAGTGTTACTGAACGTACCTGCTCTGCAGGGTAAAGGACATTAGCTGCTCTTGACCATAAGAACCAGGATCATTTGGTTAATGTCCATCAGGCAATAGGAAGAGTGAAAGGGGATGCTTGAGGAATATTCAGGAACAGTGTCCCCACTGTTAGGGGATTAGATATCTGGAAAGTATATCTGTTTTATTAAGGGGAAGACTTAGGAGACATTCTGGGGATCAGGAGAGCCCTCATATGTGCTTGAGAACATTACCCCCCTCGTGTCTCCAAATCAGTTCCTCTCAAAATAGATTGAATTGCACTCCTTCTAAGAACCTGTAACAACAGAAACACCATGCAGGGCTCAATAAAAGCAAAAAAAAAAAAAATAAAGTTAGGATTCTGGTGTATTCTTCTTTAGGGCATAAGATTCTGAAAGTCTGTTTTTTCCCTCTGTTTTAGTCAGAGCTCGAGAGTTAAGAAAGTCCTAGTTTGGATACATCAATTTACTAAATGGGAAGCAGCCTTGATGAACTAGCAGTGCAATGATGACTGCAGAAAGTATCACTTAGCTGTGATAAAATAGACTTCATGGACAAAGTAGTTTCTGGCAAGGGCACAGACTCCATAGGCTTCATGCTTTGGGCACCAGGCACACACCAGTGTCCTGTAGCAGACAGTGCCTATTGGAAGCAACACACAGCATAGGGGCCATGTTTCCTGTATTAGGCAAAGGTGCTATAAATTCCTGTAGGAAGGAAGGCTTTCCTACAGGAAAAGTGCAACAAATTTCTAGAGCAAGAGGGACCATAGAGACTAAAAGGAGATCAGCTTATATTGGGAGAAGCAGGGCACCAACACTTCTCTTTTCTGATTGTATCAACATAAGGACTTGGTCTTTTGTTGCTGCCTTCCTTCTCCAGTCTTCCTCTTATCCCTAAGACTTTGGGAAAAGTTTGTCAAGGAAAAGACTCTGAAGAACAGAATTTTTACTGGCTGGAGTAGCCAAATGTTTACTTCAGGGGATTCTAGCCAGGCCTCTTTGTAAAATAAGTGAAGAGAGGTCAGCATGTTTTGGACAGGACTTTTGTTAAACCATTAGCAAAATTATCCAAGGGCATTTGTGTGGGAAATTATGAGTCCTCAGCTGGATGTTTATGGGTTGAATATTACATTGTAGCAGGAAATAATTTGCAACTGCTACATGGCACATGCAAGAAACATCACATTAATTTCCTTTAAATCAAATGATATCTGATTTTGAGGTTCTGTTCTGTTAGACTAACCCTTTGTGTTCTTGCTTAAAGAAAAAAAAAGTTGGTGGAAGACTGCTAGAAAAGAAGTGTTCAGGAATGAAAAATATAACTTTTTTTTTTTTGCATCCTGAAAAAAAAGTTGGGGCAGCTTCTCCAGGCTTTGGTCCACACTGATTACTAGTAGTATTCCCATTGTCCAAGCTAGATCCCTGGAGTCTGAGGGCTCTTCTGTCTCAGGACTAAGCTTGGCAATGCTTTTCTTTTCTTTTCTTTTTTGTTTTTCTTTGCTGAAATTAGACATAGTCATTTCCTCCTGAAGCACTATCACCTCCCAGGAGATGGAGTGGGTCTTGGATTGCACCACTCAAGAAAACGGCATACCTCTGTTCTTTTCCTGGTCTTGAAACTGGGCCCTAACACTGAAACCAGACCCTAATAGGTTTTTTTTCTAGTTTTAAGTGCCTTTCAGGAGATAACAACAGGCCTCCTCACAGTGTTCCAGAGACCACCAGACCAGGAGGTATCAGAGTGGTCTCAGAAGACTGAGCAGATGAAGTTAGCTAAATAACCTTAAGCACAGCGGAACCAAAATTCACAGAACTCAAGTAGCAGATATGCTACTTTTACCACCCGGAGCCCATTAAGATGTGAGGGGTCTGTCAATAAGGGAGATCTGGTACAGGGGCTGAATTTGGACACACATGGGACTGACAAATCGAACTCTGCCAGATTGTATTTCTTTGTTCTCTTTTGCCTCTTCCACATCCCTAACCTTAGATGGCTTAATTCCAAGACTACCCAATCAGACCCCTTGAATTAGAATTAATAGATATGTATAACCCCTACTTTCTTTCACCTCTTAAAATTGATATCAAGCTTTTGTTCAGGGAAGCTAATTCGAGCTTTGTCTCTGGTCTCCTTGTTCAATTGGCCTGATGAATAAATCTCTTTATTGCTGCAAAAATCTGCTGCTTCATATTGTTTACTTCTCTGTAAGCGATGGGCATCGCACTCAATGCCTTTGTTCAGTAATAACATTGTACTCATGGATTGGAAAGATTAATATTGTTAAAATGCCCATATTACCCAGATAAATCTACATATTTAATGTAATCCCTATTAAAATACCAAAGGCATTTTTCACAGAATCGAAACAAAAATCCTAATATTTATTTGGAACCACAAAAGTCTCTAAATTGCCAAAGCAATCTTGAAAAAGAAGAACAAAGTTGGAGGTATTATGCTCCTTGATTTCAAACTGTAGTACAAATCTATAGTATTCAAAACAGCATGGTAGTGGCACAAAAACAGACACAAATCAATAGAACGGAATAGAGAGACCAGAAATAAACCCACACTTATATGGTCAAATAATCTATGGCAAGGGAGGCAAGAATATGCAATGGGAACGTGACAGTCTCTTCAATAAATGGTTTTTGGAAAACTGGATAGATACATGCAAAAAGTGTATCCCAGACCACTTTCTTACACCATATACAATAATAAACTCAAAATAGATTAAAGACTTAAATGTAAGACCTAAAGCCATAAAACTTTTAGAAGAAAATATAGGCAGTAACTCTTTCATATTGGTCTTAGCATCATTTTTTGGATATGGCTCCCCAGGAAATGGCAACAAAAGCAAACATAAACAAATGAGACTACATCAGACTAATAAGCTTTTGCACAGAAAAATAATCCATCAACAAAATGAAAATAAAATCTTCTAAAGGGGAAAAGATATTTGAAAATAACATATCCGATATGGGGTTTTTATCAAAAATATATCAAGAACTCATACAGCTCAACATCAAAAAAACAAACAATTTGATTAAAAATGTATAGACATTTCTCTAAAGAAGACATGCAGATCATCAACAGACATGAAAAGATGCTCAACATCTTACAGAGAAACACAAATTAAAACCACAATGGAATATTATTCAGCAATAAAAATGTATAAAATATTGCCATTTGCAATAACATGGATGGGCCTAGAGGGTATTATGTTAAGCGAAATAAGTCAGACAGGCAAATACAAATACCTTATGAACTCACTTATATGTGGAATCTTCAAAAACAAAAAACAAAACAAAACAAACAAAAAAGCAAAAACAGACTCATAGATACAGAGAACAAACTGATGGTTGCCAGAAGGGAGGGGGTTTGAGGATAGGTGAAAAAGGTGAAAAATAAGAGGTACAAACTTCCAGTTATAAAATAAATAAATCACAGTCTATAATGTATAGCACAGAGAATAGTGCCAATAATATCATAATAACTATGTATGGTGACAGATGGTTTATAGACTTGTAATCATCTCCTAGAGTATATAAATGTAGAATCACTATGTTGTACACCTGAAAATCATATAATATTGTATGTCAATTGTACTTTAATGCAAAATAAATTAAAAAATAAAATTGTATCTAGCAATCACCACAAACACAGCTCACATCTGTAAAATTACTTTTAACATAAAAGCTAGAAGTTGTTCCTCCAGACTCCTAGCCCAGTGTACTTCCCACTATATCAGCTGACTTCATAGACTAGCAGAGTGCACTACGAATCACTAGGCATGAGAATTTGTATTGAATCACAGCACCAAGAGGAAATGGGGAAGAACTGAAGTCAGACCAAACTTGCTATGATTAGTAAATAATTCAGATCCCTCCTGGATGCCTTTTCCTGCCCAACAACAGGCATGGATATGTTGAAGGGAAGTATTTTCTTGTAGACACATGTCGGGTTCACATTTTGCTCTCTGCTGTGTGACATGTATGTATCAGGAGGCAGTGGATTGCTCAGCCTGACCATGGAGACTTCACTTTGGGGGAATGGAGGCCATCAAGGGCCAGACTAAGGGACCTGGAATTTTCCCTGCTCACATAGGTGCCTGACAGGATACATTAAATGGAGTTGACCTGGTGATTGCTGACTGGGGGTGGGGAATTGAAGAGTACAGAGGCTGGTCACAGAGGAATATATCTCTGAATATATCTAACTGAAAGCAGGAATATTCTGCTGTTTCCCAGCTGCTCCAGGATTTAGGCATACTTAATTAAGGGCAACTCCAACAGTCCAACATAAACCAGAGCGCATCACCTAAGACACAACAGATGCCTAAGCTGTCTTGTATAGCCTCTGTGCTAATCTTCTTTCACCTCTTTTCTGCCCACTACGTGTGCCAGATATGACTTGATTTTCTTGGCTGGAAAATGTAAATTTAGCAATGATCTCTGTTTGCATCATTGAAAGTTGGCATGCCCCATTTCAAAGTCTTTAATAAGAGCAGGCTTCCTTGGATGCTCTTGATTGGCAGGGCATGTTCCAGACAGTGTGGGTAGGAAGGCTATTTGCACATTAAAGCATTATCCCAGAAGCCCCAGTGTCCTATTATAATTGAGTATCAAGTCAGGGAATGAGATTCTTCACCTTCCTCAGAGAAAGGTAGATCAAGAACTTGTGGCAGAAACCCCAACAACAGTCCATTGCCCTCCTATGACTTGCAGTGTCAAGAGAATGGCACTTTGTAGATGATCTGAATCACTTCATGGATCCCCCTTCACATAGGAGGGCACATAACCACAGGTCCAATCTGGATTTCCTTTTCACCTTCTGTATTTGGAGCTATCTGCTCCCATACTATTATTGACTGGTTTGAAAAGTTCTGTTATTTTTTGTTTCTGGGGGTAGGCAGAGAACATTTTGATTGCTGTGGCATACTTAATGAGGCCTTTGTTACCCCCGATTTTGCAAACATGTTCTCTTCTGTAATAATTTTTAGGATTACTTTTGCTTGTTTCAGACCCAGTTAACTAGCATTCACCTAAAAATAAAAGGCCTTTCAAAGTGAGATGCAAGGATCATTTATGTGAGATTAAAAAAAAAAAAAGAATACCTTCTCAGGAAGCACTGATTCAGGCAGAAGTCCAAATAATGTTCTGATTAGGAAATAAAGGCAAAGGGTATTTATGAAAAAGGAAAAGGAAAAAATTACATGAATAGTAGGAAGAGATTTATTCTATTACTTCACATGAGCTACCATGTGATGCTAATTCTAAACAATATATATATTTTTAAATTTTCAGTCCAGTAGCCATCAGTCTGGTAGACATAACATCTGCTTTCTTATTGTCTTTGCAAACAGTTTTTTGGGATATAATGTTGCTTTAGGCACAAGTCAAATGTTATTTTGTCCTGTTTCAACATTCCAAAGATTTGAGGCATAAAATGTGCAAGGCACTTTCTCTGGGGTGGCAGATCTGGCTCCATTTTAAGGTAGCTCAATTTATATTCTTATTATTCTTCTAAATTTTCTCCCTTTTGATGAAGATCTTTCCTTTAAAGCACTGCTGATCAATCATTGGAGAGCAGCATTGATCAGTTATTAAAAGTAATGATGTCAGAAACATGGCAGAGTAAGAGATGTCCTCAGTTATTGTTATTATTATCATTATTATTATTTTTAAAGCCTACGGTAACCGGTATTCCTAGATGGTCTCCCATCCAAGTACTAACCAGGCCCGACCCTGCTTAGCTTCCGAGATCAGACAAGATCGGGCGTGTTCAGGGTGGTATAGCTGTAGACTGTCCTTAGTTATTAAAAGCATCATTGATCTTTCATTGTTGGGATGGCTCATTCTGGATATGTTATGTCCTTGTAGGTCCTTCATTCCCAGGAAGGCTCATTTCTGGTATCTCATGTGCCACAAAAGAGAGGAAGTGTTTTTCCTGGGAGCCTTAGGCCACATTTGAGCCACAAGAGTGCCAGAACAGAGAAAGGCTTTACCGTCATGTTTTTTTAAGGGCAAACGTCTTCTGTAGTTTCTTGAAGTTTCTCACATGAAGCCTCATAGGACTTAGTGATCATTTCAAAATGTTGAGCAACTATTATTAGACTGGTGTTTTTATAACATCGAGCTATATAAAACAAAGTTTTATAACAGCAAAAAAATTCTATAATAACAAACAAAATGTTAAGTCCAATTTACAGAATGGATCTGAACCGGTAGGCAATACCTGAGGGCAGTAGCTGAAGATATTAAAGAATCATGAGATGTCAGCAGACATTGTATTTAATCATTTGGTTTGTGCCAGATTTTATTTGGTCCCATCTTCATTTTACCAGAGGTGTTTTATCTGAACACAGCAGGAAATATTAACAACAAAGCAAATTCCACCTTGCTTAGCTAAGATATAGTCAAGGGTAATTTTATTGTCTAATCTAACTCGTGCAAGAAATATTTTTCCTGGTTGGCTATTGCAGTGGTAGTCATTGCAGTACCTCTAAGGTTTTCGAAAAGTTTCTAATGAGGTATTTATTCATTGAAATATCTGCCGAAGGAAAAAGTATGGTTTCAAATCTGGTACCTTTACTGTGGTTGACATCACTGGATATTAAACATGTTTGACTTTGTGTGCAACCAGTTGCATGTTTTGACCTGTGAAGTAGGTTTAAAGATGATGCCCAATATTGAGTTACTTTTTTCCTGTCAGAAATTAAGGGGAAAAAGGAAATAATATTTATTATAGTGTGCAGTTGGCTTCTCAAATTATTTGTGAGATAGGAAGCAACAGAAGTAAAGGGGAAAAAATGAAGGTGTAGGTTATACAGGACTGGTCCGGAATTTTGGGTTAGTTGTCCACAACAGATGTCATCTGCTTCAGTTCCTTTTGTTGGTTGAACAGCCTATTTAAGTTCAAGAGCTCTGTAGGGAATGAAGGACCTACAAGGACATAACATGTCCAGAATGAGCCATCCCAACAATGTTGGTTGAACAGCCTATTTAGGTTCAAGAGCTCTAATCATGAATCCAGGAGTTCACATTTTTAAATTTAGTCATAAATGGCTTAGTTAAGATACCTGACATTTTTGAGGGATCAGGTAGGAAGGAAAAGATAATTGTTTTAATTTCGTCTACAAAGGTATAATTTACCAAAAAGCCATAGGTCATAGGTAGCTTAGGAAAAAAAAAACATTTCTTGTCACCGCTGGGGTGATGTGAAATCCAGAGTAGCCCCAGCGGCGTTGGGGGTGGAGGGCGGGGAAGAGGAGGACAGTGGACATGGCTTTGTGTGTTGTCCCTCAGTTCTTCCCCACTGCAAAGAATTACAGGTGGCTGAGAAAAAGTAAGACTTATTGAAAGTACATTTTAGAAGCAGACAGGCCATGCTAGGGGAGGCTGAAACCCTGTGGAATTTAGGAGATGAAGACATAAAATATTACGCACCAAAGGAAGGAGTGGGTTTCCAGCCAGGAGTGCTGTAACAATGCATGAATGGGAAGGTCTGTTTATATTTGGACCACGATGGGAGGGCCTAGATAATCAATACGAAGTCACCTTGACTGACATTTGGCTGCTATATAACACTTTGTGTATTGTGCATGTGTTTACCCAGCATTCAGTCTGTTATAATTAGATTCATGAACTTCTAAGCATGGTCATAACATTGTAATGATGGTATAATGAGACTAAAGTTATGGGCTGTACTTTCTGCCCATGCCTTTGTAGCTGATTTAGCCAGCAGCTTTTATGGCCTTTGTGCAATAGGATTTGGGGTAATTTATAATCCTAAAAGTGAGATATGTCTGGGAGGAACTTAAAGAAGGTCTTCAAGGGAAGTTTCTATGGTTACAGAGCTGGGCCTTGGCTCCTGTCGCTCATGCCTAACTACCTAACATTTTTTATATCTGGAAAACAAAGATTAAAAAAGATTAAAAGCAAAGACTACACTAGGAAGCTCATGTGAGCTTCCTAGTGTAGTCTTTGTATACATTAAATTTAAATCTAAATTTATGGAAAGTGGTCACAAGTTAAGGACATGCTCCCCATTACTTATCTGAATTCTGCCTTCCTCATCCTGCCCTTCACAAAACTTATTCTCTCTGCCTTGGGGAGCCTGCGGGCTGGGCTGTGCAGTTGTAACAAGATCTGGTTGAGGTTGCCAGGGCTACAGGGGTGCCTGGAGTGTCCCAATTGGCCCGCTGTCTGTGGTTGCAGAGAATGTGGGGCGTGGTGGGCGGCCAAAGGGGGCTCCCTCCGGTCGGCTGAATGGGGCTTCAGGGGTCTCAGAGCCAGAGTGTACAACTTTGGGGATTCCCTGGGAGCCTGAGTGAATGGAGCTGCAGAAGGCACTCCCTGAGTTGGCCTGGGGCACAAGGCTCTCGGGGCACCCTGGGGACTGGCAGGCTGGTGCTACAGCGAATACTAGGTGCCTTCGTAGGCCGGCTGACTGGGGCTGCAGCTAATGCAGGGCGAGGTGGCCCGGGTGCGGGTGCACTGTGCAGGGTGGCTGAAGCGTTGGGACTAGGCTCCCATAGCGCTATCTAGGTGGAGGAGGCATGAAAACAAGGGCGTTTGCTGGTTCCTCAGATAAAGAAGAGTTCCCGCAGTTCCTCACATTTGGCAGGCGCCTTGGTGTTAGAAAATGGATTTTTTTCATGTATAGTCTGGGTGCCCTTTAAATCGCTGTTTTATCCCTGTGCCTCTCAGCAGGCGAGTCCTCCCTACAGACCCCTCAGTGATATCCCGACCCACTGCAGATCTCCCTTTTGGGGTGGGATTCCCGTGGTTACCTCATTTCAGTCTAATATAATACTCCTACCCTTTTCAATATGGTCCCTCTCTATATATTCCGTGTGTGTGTGTGTGTGTGTGTGTGTGTGTGTGTGTTGGTGGAGGAGGTGCGCTCAGAGTCTTCCTACTCCACCATCTTAGACCTGCCTCCAAGATGTAATTTTAAATTCAGGTATCCAAGTAGTGATTCTCTTCACAAGGAGCCAACCCTGCCATATAGGTCATGGATGTTTCCTCTCAGCAGGGCTCCATTGTGTGTGTAGTCATTGCCAGTTTTGTCTCACTCTCCACTAGACCATGGGCTCCTTGAGAAAATAAACCATCTTCTTCACCATGATACAACTCCCAGTGCTTGGCAGGATAGAGTCTGGCACAAATGGGCCCTCAAGTATTTGTCAAATGAGTATTCTCTACTGCGTCTGCTCCAATCAATTGAGGATATTTAGCCATAATGAATGATTGAATACACACTCTTCAAATCCCTTATGCTAGTCAATAATGTGGTTTAATTTGCCTCAACATTAAAACAAGAAAAGTACTTCGATTTTGTTATTATTAATACAATTTCCTTAATTTCTAAAATGTGGTTTTAAAGACTTGCATTGGCTTCAAATTTGTTAATTGCACACACCCCCTAACCCCTGCCTCCCACCCTCAACCCCACTACATGTTCAAATGAAAAGCGGGATAGGGAAGTCAGAGCTTCTTTGATGACAAAGGGCCAGAATTGGGCTGAACCTCACTTGCTCAGCCTTCCTGGAATCCTCCACAGGCCCCCTGGATGGACTCAACCTAAAAGACAGATGGTATCTGTGGTCCAGATGTTTCTCTTCAGCTCCAGAGGCCCTCATGACAACAATGATACCGGCTTCCATGCCCATTTTCCTTTCCTCCTTCTCCCCAGTTTTTTTTCTAGTTTTATTGAGATATAACTGACATATAGTGTGTAAATTTAAGATGTATTTGCTGTGAAATGTTTACCAAGATAAAGATAACTAACACATCCTACAACTCACATAATTACCATTTTGTTGTTGTCATGGTGAGAACATTAAAGCTGTACTCTAATGCAACTTTTGAGTATATAAAACGGTATTGTTAACTATAGTCACCATGCCGTACATTAGGTCCCTGGAACTTATTCATCTTATAACTGAAGGTTCGTACCTTTTGACCGACATCTCCCCATTTCTCCCACCCCTTAGCCCCTCATGTCCACTTTCTTTAAAATACTGAAATGGTATTATTGAAAGAAGACAAACATTCAGAGGCAAAATCTGTTTCCAGAGAGCCAAATTTTCTTGTCATTGTGTTTTGCTCGGCTTTTTGTGTTTAGCCTCAGAGAGTACCTAAGCAGTAAGTGTGGGTAGATGAGCCCACCCTCCAGACTTATTGCTCAAATGGCAGGACAGGGGAAGAGGATGAAAAAGAAAATGATGGAGACATTTCTTCCCTCTCTGTGTCTTCTAACCCTTTAGAATATCCTGAGTAGTTCAATGCATAAGCCCAGAATTAGTCTTAAGTTTGTGATTTGTTAAGAGAACAGGTATGACGTTTGCTAAACCCAGTTCTGAAAAAAAGGACTGAATGGATTCTCAGTACAATTATGTCCTACAGGCTTTAAAAATCAGACAACAGTGATAACAGATAAAATTATCATGAAATGATTTATTGAGAAAACGACCACTCAGGTGAGTAACATACAGCAATGTCAGATAATCGTTTTTGCATTAAAATAAAAATATGTTTAAAGTATTTCAACTAATTCACCTGGGGATGCAGAATAGCTGTGGTTCTGGTCAGATGTTTAAAAAGAATAGATTCAGAGGCATGTGTGCTTGTCTGGATGTGTGCGTGTGAGTGTGTGTGTGTGCAGAAACTACCAAAGCAGCTGGTAAGAGGGAGTTTAGATATAGTTGTTGTAGTTTACCCCCAAACCTTGGGGCAAGGGCATGTATTTTCCTCAGAGCACAAATCCGACAGTCAATAATGGATGTTGGGACTGTGTAGCGCCAAGGGGCACCATCTCCTCAAGGGGACACCACCTGCAGCCCAGGTCAGGGAGTCCCTGGGGAGGGAGTCGGGCTGTTACTCGGCCTGAGCCGTGGAGGGGGCATCCACGACTGCGGGGCTGCTCTTCTTGGCTACAGGAACCGGTGCTTCGGAAGGGCCCTTGGGGATCTCGCCCTCTGCTCCTTCCGGGTTGGGGCGGCGGGATCCATAGAATGGCGGGGGCCTCTGCTGCAGGCCTCCAGCAACGCGGCCACTCTCCTTGTCCTTCCATGTCAGCTCCTCGGAGATGCCGGGTGAGGGTTTAGGACCAAGAGCGCGGCCTCGGCC
>NW_006439187.1:46003-49475 GCF_000325575.1 Pteropus alecto
GGCTGAGGCGCGCGATGGCAGATGTAGAAGCCGCGGTAGACGCCGGAGCGGTTGGCGGCAAAGCGGCTCCCCTCCACTGGGGCGCCCGCCGGCCCGGTCACGTTAGCGGCCTCGGTGCCCCGCTCGCCCTGCACCACGTCGAACTCCACCGTCTCGCCGTCGCCCACGCTGCGTTGGTACTTGTGAGGGTTGTTCCGGGCTATGGCCGCGTGGTGCACGAACACGTCTTCCTCCGTATCGTGTCTGCGGATGAAACCGTATCCTTTCTTCACATTAAACCACTTCACGGAGCCACGCACCCCCTTGGCGATGACCTTCTTGGGCGCCTTTCTCCTGGCGCCCGCCCGCGCGGTGGCCTCGGAGATCGCGTCCCCGCTGAGGTTGCTGGCCACCAGGGCCCGGGGAGAATCTCCGTCTCCCAAGGACAAAAGATCTTTCCGCGCGGCTTGAGGGAAGACTGAAGCGGTCCCCTTCCTGAGGGTGGCCTCTCCTTTCTCACTCATGAGGACTTCCTTTCTCTTCTTCTCAAAGAAATATGCGGGAACTCTGTCCCGGGGATGGGGAGTGTTGAGGGAGAGGATCCGTCTGCAAGCGGGAGCCTAGCTCTGGGAGGGACGCGGGTCAAGGCCAAGGACTCTATGGCTTTGCCCCGAGACTCTTGGGAGTGGGCTGTGGCGTCTCCTGGGGCAACAGGGCTGCTGTGGTGACGTCTCAATGGCGGGGAGGGTCCTAGGCCCGGCTCTAACGGGGGCGGGGCAGGTGGGCTCTGCCACGTGCACCTGGCACCACATCACAGCACCTCTTGGTCCCCCGTGGAAAAGGGGCACACATGAAGCTCTAGGGAGTGGTCTTTTTGAAGACCCTGTTGTTTGCTTGAGTGGATGTGAAGAGAGGACCCACCTTCCATCTCTCTCCCTTGGTTGGGGAGATTCACAACTTCCTAAGGGCACTCTCTCACAAAACCCTGGTCCTAGTCCAATCCCTTGTGTCCTCTCTGTAAGAGGCATTTTGTGTAACTTGAGAGACAAAATAACAATAGCGGGAAATTAAGACCCAATCAAAGAAGCCCGCTGTGTTTTATTGTTTGTTTCTTTATTTTGTTTTCCTGCAGAGGGGCAGAGGAAACCTGCCAGGCCTAGAATGCTAGCACTGAGAGGACACTAAACTAGCGCAAGTTTATCTAGACTCGTGTCAGGCTTGTAAAGTAGTGAAGATGAGTGAGAACACTTTGTAACTACAATGTTCTGAAAACCCTGTTGAACTCTGTGTTCTTGCCTACATAAGGCAAATGATCGGGAAGAATAAAACAGAGCTCAGGCAATTCACCCTCATGTTTAACTGTAGATCCATTTTTTAAATAAATTTTTCATGTAGCTCTGACCCTGTGATCATCCTAAATTGGGGTTCCGATTTAATTATATACAAACCGTGAGAATTCAGCCCTACTTCCCTGCTTGATACTGTGCTAAGGTACAGCTAGTTCTCTGAAATATAGTCTTCCTGAAGTAATGATAGAGCATGCTAAAGTAGTCGATTGTATCTGGTAAGAAAACTGGTTTTAATTTATTAATAAAGAAAATAAACTAAGTTGGCCTACCATTTTAGAGTTTACAGAAAACTTTCACAAGTTGTGCATTTGATCCTTGCAACGACTCACTCTATAAGGAAATGGGTCAGGTGCTGTTTTTACTTTAGTTTGACAGATGAGGTGTCCTGGGCTCGGAGATAGGAAGTTGTTTCCTACGTTCACATTGTCCACATAAGTATGGAGTGAACCCTTAAATCTTATCTCAGATAAATTTCACTCTAGGTCCAGGTCTCTTTCCACTACACATCACTGGCCTTTATGTAGAGTTCTGTCACCTGTTTCACGTGATGTCAGAGTCCAGTGACCTCTTTCAGAGAGGTCATTGTCTCATACAGTCCAGCAGAGAATCTGAGAAACATTTCTCCATGGCTGATCTGTCTCTCTCGTGTCCAGACTCCTAGGCCTGCTACTCTCCAGGTGCAAAACTTGCCTTTTTATCAATTAATCAGCACCCTCTGTCTCCCATACCCACTAACCTTCTGCCTGCAGCCAACCAGAAAGCAAATCCTACTTATTATAGACTTGGGAGCCATTTCTTCACCATGCTGCTGTAATACAAAATGGAAAAAGGGGTCTTAATTTTTATTTTATTCTTTAAAGGAACACTTCTCTGGGCATCATCTCTTACAGTTTTTACAAGCGCGAGAGAGCAGCAGGCTACGGTCAGTATCCTCGCGTGACAGCGAGTAAGCAAGAGCAGCGAGTAAGGGCAGGAAGCAGCTAACTGACCTAACCAAGGCCACACACTTACTAAGTGCAGAGCCAGGATAATATCTCTGGGCATTCAGGCACACTGATTCCCAGTCCACTGTGACCTCCATAGCCCCATGAGTCCACTTCTATGATGCCAGCAACTGTTCTTTCTTTCATGTCCCAATTACTTTCCTTGCTGCTTCTCACATTTGCCATGCCCATTCCCATCTCTCTGCCTGTGTTCACCTTTTCCTCATTCACCTAGGAATATTTTTTCTCCTCTCCTCTGTCTGTATAAATCTTACACACCCTTCTAGTCCCACTTTTGCAATCCCCTCCTATCCCCTTTCCAGATGCGCTAGTCCATCACGATCTCTGTCTTCTCAGAAACCAGTCGCATTGACAGCCTGACTATGAATGGCTACTCTAACAAGATTCATTTAGTTGGACTGAATATGTCCTTTTGAATCTCTTATTGTTGTTTCCATAATACACAGGAAAGTGCTTTAGAGCCATCATGAAGATCTATTAAACCTTCCTTGTGTGTATTTTATGCAAGAAGAAAGGCATTGTGAAAAAAAGATATGAATTATTAGTTAAAGCTTAAGGTTTAAATTACTGAGGCCATTGTATTATTTTTATGAAACCATCAGCTTCTATATATGTCTTTATCTTTATTTTGCACTTCTCTCCATCCTGCCTGTGATACATATTGTTTAATTCCTATTATTTAAGAGCTGTGAATGAAATGGAAGTTAATTCAGGTTTAAGATATACTGTCTAATCCATAGGCTTGTTACTAAACTCATGGGGTTTGCAGCTTGGGGTGCTCTATTCAAGAACTAGATGTGGTCAGTTGTTATTAGGAAGTTTTACTTACTTGCACTAAGTAAAGGAGATGGGGTTCACATCTAAAGCTCTGTCTCTCTGAAGGGAGGCTTAGCCATTGCTTATATACACTATTTGGTTAATTACACATTGATTTCTTCTTTGTAGTTGCCTGGTTTAGTTCCTGTCAAGCTCATCTTGTTTATAGCTGAATCTGCAAAATACTTAGCTACATTTTAATATTTAGCAAGAATAGCATTTAGTTAGAACCACCCAGACCTTGAGACCCTTGTCCTATCTAAAAATTCCTCTTTGAGATTTTTCATTCCTCATTCTTGAGGGAATGGGGATGAGGATCATGCT
>NW_006439187.1:49487-52973 GCF_000325575.1 Pteropus alecto
CTGCTGAACATGGCCGGAGTACATCTTTGAGTTAGAGAAGTGAAATTCTCTGGCTGCCTGACTTATGAAAGTCCTTCGGTTCGCTAGGTACAGGGATTCCTGAGAACAGGAGTGCATAAAGAGTGCACTACTCTAATAGGAGATATGTGCCATAAGAAGCGATACAGAAGCAGGGGAAAAATCAAGGAGACTGAGACCCCGCCACTCATAAACTCACTCTGGTGGGGATCTAATGAGCAAGATGGACCAGAGTGACAGCTTCTCTAAGAAAAAAGAGTTTTAAACCTCTAATAATTGATGCCAGCAAGGGAGAGAAGAAGAAAGCTGCTGTCATAGTTGAATCTTTTTTCCATATGATCCAGGACACCAAACCATGATAAAAATTCAGGAATTATTTATTGAGCTGCTAGGTCTATCCAGGACTTTGAAGAACAGGTATGATCTGGGCAGGAAGTGACTATGCAGAAAGGACAAGATCAATGGATGAAGCACAGCAATCCCAGAAGGAGAAAGGATACCAGATATGACAGTTAGTCAGTGTCCCATGATTTCTCAAGCACAGTGATGCTTGCCATGCGGCAGAGTAAAGATCTATATCTCAACTTGGGGAAGGAAGACAAGGGGAGGAAGTCCTGACACGGACCTCTGCATCTACTCTCTTGTGACAGTACACCATAGAAAAGCCCCTGGCGATGGTAGGAAGCACTCCTGGGAAATATAAACTCTGTGTGTGTGTGTGTGTGTGTGTGTGTACGTGTGTGTGTGTACAAGCATCACACTCACATAGGAGGAAGGTAAGGCCAAAGGTGTCAGGCCATACTGTTCAGGCCCACACAGCACAAGGCCCTCTATGATCACACATCCTGTTAAACACCATCCCCTAGTTAGCCAGCTACACAGCTGCAGCTCTAACACTAAAGCTTTTCTGAAAATCAGAATACAGGGAGAAACCACCACTCACTCTCTTTGTTCCCCAAACCCACTGACCAGTAAGTGGTGGAACAAACCTTGAGATAAGCAGATCACCTGAGGTCTATATAACCCACAGTTTCCATCTTTCACAGACTTTGGCTCCTTTACCTCCTGTCCCCAGTTTGGAAACATTTGGAGCTCAAAACTGAAAGTGAAGCTCCAATTCAGAACTTAGATCCATGCAACCCTATGTTCACGGCAGCACAATTTAAAATAGCCAAGATATGGAAGCAACCTAAATGCTTGGATAAAGAAGTTATGGTTCATATATACAATGGAATATTACTCAGCTATTAAAAAAATGAAATCCTACCATTTGCATTGACATGAATGGACCTAGAGGTTATTATGCTGAGTGAAATAAGTCAGACAAAGATAAATACCATATGATTTCACTTATATGCAGAATCTAAGGAACAAAAAGAACAAACGAATCAAAACAGACTCACAAATATAGAGGAGAGATCTGGTGATTACCAGAGGGGAGGGGGATTGGGGAGCTGGGAGAAAAGAGTGAAAGGTTAAAGAGGAACATATTAGTAGTTGAAAGGTGGTCACAGGGATAGGGTGCATGGCATATGGAATATAGTCAGTAGTAACATAATGGCTATGTGTAGAGCCAGATGGATGATATAGTAATCAGGGGCCCATTTCGTAAACTATATAAATGTCTAACCAATGTACTGTATACTTGAAACTAATAATAAAAAAATTTAAATGATAGAAACCAAAAAAAATTTTTAAATAAAAAAAAGAAGTTACAAGAAACAGGTTGTTCAAATCAGAATGAAACAGGAGGGAAAAATAAAGAGAGTCATTGATGCCATGAGGGGCTGCTCACACAAGGCACTGCATGGCCTAATCTCTTCTCTTCTGCCACAGGCACCCACACTGGCACAGTCACCTCCTACTGCAGTTACAGTTACTGGCTCCTCTCAGCCCTCTGGCTTCTGGACTCCTAGAGAAGATAGGTCGAGAAGGCCACCCCAACGCTTGTCCTCCATGTCCCAGACAAGTGAGACTGTGAGAGGCAGAGGACAGGGCCAGGATGACTGGTTTCTGGGTGGTGTCACCTCCCTGCATTTGTCTCACTTCCAGCTTACACCTTAGCAATGAGGTATTCTGTTCCTAAACTTCCATGGCTGCCTCTAGCTGTGATAAAACACTGGGGTGCTCTACCTCGCTGCTTCCACAGCAGAGCAAATGCCCAGGTCAGCCCATTCTGCTAGCAGTCAGCAAACTCCCCAAGCCATAGGGGCCTGTGGCCAGGCTGAGTGAAGGCCACTCCCCAAGGAGGGGACACAGCTTAGAATCACCTTGTCTTTGTCACTTTGTGGATGTAAAGAGCAAGCTCTCCCACTTTGACCCACCCCACCCCCAGCTTTGGAGGAGAGAGGGGGAGCCAATGGGCTGTTGCTCAGATTGGACTCTAATACAAGAAAATGCATGACTGTGCACCTGCCCAGAGTCAGTGATCTCAAAACCATCTTTGCAGATATATGCTCTTTCATATGAATGGAGAGAGAACCAATAAATTACTTTTAAAGATAATTTAAAAATGTTAACACATTTACTAAAAGCAATTCATTTCTCCATGTCATTTACACCTTTCTTCCATACCATGTGGCCAGGAAGCCGAACCTTTTGGCTTCTGTTACTCAAAATACATGCCTGTGGTTGATTGTACATGCTTCATTTTCCAAGTCTAGTAAAGCTGACTTAAACCACATTTTTAATCATAGCAGACTTTTTTTTTTCTTGCACCAAACCAATCAGATAATCTTAGTTTTATTTAGTTTTCATTGCTCCTAGAAAATTTGTCCTCTGTTACCACATCTTTAATAAAATTTCTGAAAGCAAATCTGCTAATAGAACATCTCTTTATATCAATGAGACTCTTTGAAGACATGTGACATGTAATCTTTCCTCCTTATCCTTCAGAAGAAGGGAAGCAGTGTGAATCTTATTCAAACAGTTTACAAAACGTGCTTCATTTTTTTCATAGTTTATGACTTTTTTTTAAGTATGTTGGGATAACATTGGTTAATACAATTATTTAATTTTCAGATGTACATTTTAATTTGACATCTGTATATTCTATTGTGTGTTTACCACCCAAAGTCCAGTTTCCTTCAGCTACCATATATTTGATCCCCTTTACCCACTTCACCTTCCCCTATCCCCTTATATTTGATGCCCTTTAACTGTCTACCGTCCACCTCCTCCCCCACCTTCTACCCTCTGCTAACTGCTAGTCTATAGTCTATGTCCATGAATCTCTGTTTGTTTGTCCTGTTCATTTGTTGCTTTTAGGTTTATATCCCACATATAAGTGATATTTTGTGATTTTCAATATTTTCTGTTTAGCTTAGTTCGCTTAGCATGATTATCTCGAGGTCCATCCAGGTTGTCGCAAATGGCGGTATTTCATTTCTTCTATTGCTGAGTGATATTCCATTGTATATATGTACCAGAGCTTCTTTAGTCAATCATCTATCGTAGAACACTTCGGTT
>NW_006439187.1:55092-56623 GCF_000325575.1 Pteropus alecto
TTTCCATTTCTATACTGCTGATCGGTCTATTTAGATGTTCCAGTTCTTCTTGATTCAGTCTAGGAAGGCTATATTTTTCTAAGTACTGGTCCATTTTTTTCTAGGTTATTATATTTGGTGTTATATACTTTTTTTTTCGTAGTATGTATGATCCTTTGTATTTCTGCGTTGTCAGTCATAATTTCCCCTCTTTCATCCCTGATTTTGTTTATTTGTGTCCTTTCTCTTTTTTCTTTAGTGAGTCTAGCCAGGGGTCTGTCAATTTTATTAACCTTCTCAAAGAACCAGCTCTTTGTTGCATTTCTTTTTTCTTTTTTTGTTTTCAATTTCTTTTATTTCTACTCTAATTTTGATTATTCATTTCTTTCAACTAACTTTAGGCTTCATTTGTTCTTCCTTTTCTAGTTTTTGAAGATGAAGCATTAGGTTGTTTATTTGGGTTTGTTCTTGTTTTTTGAGATAGACCTGTACTGATGTGAACTTTCCTCTATGATCGCTTTTGCCGTGTCTAAAAGATTTGATATGTTGTGCTATCATTACCATTCATTTCTCTGTATCTCCTGATCTCTCTTTTTATTTCTTTTCTGACCCAGTAATTCTTCAGTATCATGTTGTTTAATCTCCGTGTTTTTGTGGTTCGTCCTGCTTTCTTTTTGCAGTCGATCTCTACTTTCAAAGCATTATGATCAGAGAATATGGTTGGTGTGCTTTCATCCCTCTTACATTTGTTGAGACTATCTCTGTGTCCCAGTATGTAGTCAATTCTTGAGAATGTTCCATGTGCACTAGAGAAGAATGTATAAGCAGCTGTTTTAGGATGGAAGGCTCTGTAAATGTCAATTATGTCTGGTTTGTCTAATGTGTCATTTAAGGTTGTTATTTTCTTATTGATTTTCTGTTTGGATGATCTGTCCATATCTGACAGTGGGGTATTTAGGTCCCCTACTATGATAGTGTTTTGTTCTGTTTCTCCCTTTATTTCTGTTAGTAATAAATTGCAATGTTTAACATAATAATGTTTTAAAGATTTAGCTCTTAACGTTAAATAAGAAATTAGATTATTTGCTACTGTGAGGATATCATCACCATTGGAATTTATCTTATATTCAGCTATTAATTATACACTTGGTGAATATTTTTGACATGCAGTGCTGCTTTCAATATCTAGAAATGTTTAGTGTAAACACACCTAACTTACATAAAGCCCCTTATATGATTTGCCAAACAACATTTAGAATGCTATGTAGTCGGAACTATACATTCGTGTTCTGTTTCTCAGGCCAGGGATTGTGGAACTCCCCGCAGGCCACTAAACTTACAAGGTGAAAATGGTACATTTTCCTGCACTGTCAAATTTATTCAAAAATTTGGGGAAACAGCATTTTTATACTAAACATCAATGTATTTTGTAATAAATATAATGATGTTTTAAAACAGAAATTTTTAAGTCAGGCAATGTCCTGCTTCCTTATTTTGGTATTATTCTTAAATCCACTCCTCTTCCTCCTTTGCTGAAAATGAAGCACTTTCA
>NW_006439187.1:56665-85770 GCF_000325575.1 Pteropus alecto
GAAACCTATATTAGCCAACATATTTTGCAGCGTTTTCAGTTTTACAGTTTATATTCCAGCACTCAAAACTCAGGGTCAAGTTTTGACAAAAGAAGTATTTAGTCATACTAAATACTGAGATAATATTTATATCTTAGATTGGTCAAAGTAAATCACACTGATTTCTAATGATCTAAAAATAAGTTAAGATGTCCTAATGAACATGCACCTACATTTGATAGAAATTAAATGTAACTTTTGTGTTCAGATTTTGGTTTACATAGACTATCATATGTCAAGAGTTTTTATATAAAAGGATCATTTCTACTCACTGTGCATTACAACCAACTGATGTGATTAATATGGATGGTAAAAATTATCCAAAATATGGATATGACAGTATTATGTGACACATGCAGTGTGGAAAAAATATTGTGAAACACATCTGTTTACATTAGTTTTAAAAAAGATGTGGTCTCATAGGTAAGTCGTATGTTACTAACTTAGCCCTAAATGTTCTTTTAACTACTGCTTTAATATCTCTGCAAAATATACTTAAGATACATTTTATAGTAACAGGAGCCTTTTAAATTTAAGTTGATTTGTCCCCTGTGTTCTTGATTTTTCAATACTTCAACTCGGTCAAAATTTTATAGACAGGCCTGAAATTTTTTGAGTACTTGTTTCTTTAGTAGTTTGAAGATAAAAAGCCACTTTTTAAGTACTAAATGTCATTATATGTCTTTAAAGTTTCCTGTGCTTCAGATTTGAAATAATTTAGTCATCTTTTCTCTGTATGTAAGTTGTGTAATTTGTTACTTTCAAATACCAGTACTTCAATACAGTTAGGTTTTTTTGTTTTTTGGTTATGTGTAAAAATGGAGAGAAACAGTGATGCGAACCAATATTTTGCTTCAGAGCACATTTCCTAAACATAAATTTATCTTCCTAATTATGTTTACTTAAGCAAATATTCAATTTTATTTGCATTACTTGAGAATGTATTTATTTTAAGATGAAAGCAATCCAGATGTATATCTAAATATTAGGCAGAATTCAATCAATAATTTAAAAATTTGCATGGATAATACATAAAATGATTAATTCAAAAACAAATACATGAGAATTGACAGTCTATTACAGTGATAATTTTGTATTTTTCAGAAAAAAATGAAAGGAAATTCCTCTTACTTTTTTCTTTTTATTATTATGACCAGCTTTTGATATTTCATTGTTATTGAGATACATTTTTAGAATAAAATTTCGTTCTCCCAGAAGAAAATAAAGTGCATAAAGTTAATTTATGGTGGAAATCTCATTAAAAGTCAATATAGAAAGATGTTCTTATCCTAGTATTTAAAAATACATATGGGATTATTTCTTTTGTCCTGACCACAATGCAACATTGTTAGTTGTATACTTACTGGATTTTATCTATGTTTTTGTGACTTCCAAATGAAAATAATTCCAGGAAAGCATCATATTAAAGCTATTTAAAAATTGTTGACACATCTCCAGAAGTAACTTTATATAAATAGATTAAAGATTTAAATGCAAAACAAATAAAAGTTCTAGAAGAAAATAGAGCCAGATACTTAAATTTTCTTAGAGAAGTGTTGGGAAAGGCCTGTCTAAGCACAAGACAATCAGAAACCATAAAAGAAAAGACGTAAAATGTAAAATTGTTATATGTCAAAACAACAACCCATCATAAAATAAAATTAAAAGACAAATGAAGATAAACACATGCAATATACGAGTGAAACTTTTAATAAGTAAAGATCTCTTATCAATCAATAATAAAAAGGTGAATGCCATAAGAGTCAAAGGGACAAAGGAGTTTTATGTCCTTAATGGTCCTAATAGTTGAGACTCAATTCATGGAGGATTTTCTTCAAGGATGGCTTCTGAAACACAGAGCCTAGACTTTCATCTACGAAGTCTTAGCTGCTCTTCCACAAGAGGCAGAAAGGAAAAATTAACCTTATAATTCTTTAACTATTCTTAGAAAATAGAAAGCATAAACTAGTATCTCCATAGAGTAACCTGCCACATTAGTATGTATTGCTTCTATAATCAAAATATCAGAATATATTTTGATACACACAAAACAACAAAACAAGTGAAAGAGAAGCAAGGGCTTGAGCCCTTGGGCATCATGCAGTGACCTGGTTCCTTTCCAGGACCCTAACAGTATTGCAGTGACTGCACCCTAGCAGTCAAGTTCTGCTGGGAAAGTCTCTCCACCCAGCAACTTGACACCAGTGTAAATTCTTGCTCACTAACCTCAACTGGCCCCTTAACTCTGCTCAGCAATCTTACCCTATTTCTTTGGTTAATTCATGTTTCAATACCCCCCAAACCCTTTTCACTTTTCTCAAATACCTAATCCTGCTAGTTCCCCCATTGTCACTCTGAGTAGATGACCTTACTTCTTATTTCACAGAGTAGATATCATATGGGCATTCTTTCAAACATTTCCTGCTATGAAATATACAATTCTGTCCCCATCCTCACTTCCTTTTGAACCATTAAAATATAGGAGATAGTTGCCCCTTCTCTGTTGAATGGGTATTATCTCATTCAGTAAATAGGTGTTGAATGAATCAATCAGGAAGTTACTCTGACCTGGGAGTACAGTGAAATTTTTCTCTGCAGTCTTCATGGTTCTACTGAGTTTTCAATTACTCTGTGTTTGTTCCAGTAAATCTGAGAAGACTGGGGCACTACCCAACTTAAACTAGACTGTGAGCTCCTTCAAGGCAGGGATGGCATTTGATTTATCTTGGTATCTTCCTCAGCTCTGCACTGTGCTCAGTAAGTGTGTTTGTTCAAACAGGATGCATGAAAGAATGAAGGATTACCATGTGACCTATCTTTGGCTGCTCTTGCTAATTTCATATGGCTTGAGAAGCTTTGTTACATTGGAATGAAGTCTCAGAAGAAAAATCCTTCATTCATTCTCATTTCAACAAGGAGCACATGAGTGATTAGAATTCAGAGGCTACCAGCTGGAGCAAGATGATTTCTCTGTTTCATCTTAGGAACACACACACACACACACACACACACACACACATCACACCACACAACAATGCTAAAGAGGAAAATGATTGAAAATGGGATGTTGAGAAAGTGAGGCAGAAAAAATAGACTGAAAGGTTAGGATGTGGGCCTTGAGAAGCAGGAGATGAGAAGTGAGAAGGGCCTTACTCATCTGTTGCAAGGAAAACGATCATATGCTCACTATTCCTCCAACACACATTGTACTTTCTGAAAAACATGCCTCTGCTGCCTCTAGGATGGAGGCAGACTATAAGTAAATATTTTATTAATTGGAAAGAAAAATACAACTACCATAGTTGAAAACATGTAAAAAAGCTAGTGAGAAAGCCAGAAATACAGCTGGTCAGCAAGTATACAAAAATATATTCTTATACATAAAATTAAAATGATAAGATTCCATTTTTTGACTAAACAGATGGTAAAAATGAAAAAGAATTATTACCATTTGTAAGTAAGGATTTGACAAAACTGTTATGCATTCATCTTGGGGATATTAGTGATAAATCTTCCCTTTCTAGAAAGCAGTTTGACATTGACAAAAGCCTTAACATTTTACAAAAACTTCAATCTCATTCATAAGAGAAATGGAAATTAAAACTATAAGGAGATACCATTTTTACTTTGTCGAGCAAATATTAAAAAAAAAAGTGTGTATGCTATATTGGGTTGGTGGGGAAATGAACACTCATACACTGTTGATGAAATATAAATTGGTAGAACTTCTTTGGAGGGCAATTTGCAATATTGATCCATAATTTAAACCAAAGCACTTTGACCCAGAATCAGTAGGAATTTATCCTACAGATATACTTTTCCTTCCTTGCTAAGACATCCATATAAGGATATTTATTACAGCATTGTTTTTAGTAGCAAAAGATTGGAAAGAAAAGTCCTTCAGCTGAGGAGTGGTTGAATACAGTTTGATACATACAAATAATGCAGTCATTGAGAAAAATGAGGCTTCACCTCTAACCTAGGCTTGTAGATTCCCAAGAGAGCCAATTTGTGGACTTCTGGCCTGACCCCTAGTTTCTTTTTCTGACTTTCTTCCCAAATGTGAAAGACTGTATTTAATATTGTACATCTTATACAAATAACTTTATTTACATTAATATATATATAGGTATCCATAGAATGTTGGGTAGATTTTTTTTTGTATCACCTTTTTGAAAATGCAAAATTATGACCACTTGCAATTAACTGTGATAGCAAGAGGGAGGAGATAAGCTCATAGTTCTTTTTATTTTATTTTCTCATGCTAAAATATAACATAAAATGTACCCTTTGAACCATTTTTAAGTGCACAGTGGCATTAAGCACATTCACATTGTGCAAACAACACCACTATCCATCTTCAGAACTTTTTCATTATCCCACACTCAAACTCTATAATCATTAAACAATTCTCCATTCCTCCTCTCCCCAACCCATGGTAACTTTTGTTTTACTTTCTGTCCTATGAATTTGACAACTCTAGGTACTTCATGTGAATAAAATCATGTAATATTTGTCCTTTTGTATCTGGTTTATTTCACTTAGCATAATGTCTTAAAGGTTCATTATTTAATTTTTGATATGGAAAATAAAAGAAAAATAAGACATGGAAATTTTCCAAGGCATTTTGAATGAAAAAAAGCAAAACGATGTGTGTAAATACATATATATGTATATATACATATGTGTATATATTGTATATTTTATATATATTTTGCTATCATTTATGTGAAGAACAAAAGAGACTTGGAAGGTATGAGAGAAGAGAGAAACTTATTTTTCATTGCATATCCTTTTATATAATTTGAATTTTCATCATCCTGTGTATGTATGTATGTACGTATGTGTGTGTTTTCCATTAAAGATTTTTTTTCAATGCCTATACTCTTTGATCTAGCATTTTGACTTCTAAGAATTTATAATAAGGAAATAATTGGACAAATGCTTAAAGATATACGAAGCTAATTTTTGAAGTATTGTATGTAATGTTGAAAATTAGGAAACCGTAATAATGTTTGGCAATAGGACACTGATAAAATAAATAATGATATGTCCATAAAATGAAATGCTATACAGCCTTCATAAATGACAGTATAAATTTATATATTTACTGACATGAAAAAAAGTCACGATGCATTGTAAACTGAAGAAAGCAAGTTATGAAACAGTAAGCCTAACATGATCCTGCTTTTATACATATACATTTGTATGTCTATATACAAAGGGGAAAATCTATGAGAATGCACACCAGAATATTAACAGTGGTTATTATTAGGTAGTAAAAGTTTGGTTTAAATTTTTACTTTTAAGGTATCTATAATTTCTAATTTTGCTCAGACAATCTGCATTATTTGTGTACGCATATGCATATGTGTGCATGTTTGTGCATAAATACATGATCATAACTAAAAAATTTAAAAAATCCTAAGCACTGGATTCACACCAAAATGTTAATGGTGATGGTTGTCTTTGTGAGGCGAGACTGGGAGAGGGGGGCAAGTTTATTCATTTTACTTCTTGTGTCTTTCAAATTTTCTATAATGAATATGTATTATTTTATAATATTAAAAAAAAAGGTTGAAGAGTAGCATCGAGGGCCAGCTTTCACTTTTTACTTTCTTTATTCTTGTATTGTTTGAATTTGTTGCAGCAAACACATAGTAACTTGTAATGAAAAACAAACATTAAAAATGTGTTTTATCCAGACTTCGCATGAGCCACAAATAAATATGTTAAACTTCTGCTGTTTTTAGATTAAATTAATACTTAAGCAACACAGCTTAAGCCATAGTGACTAATTCACTCCACAAAGACTTCCCTCTGGCTTTCTTCTGCCTTAAGTCATTATTCTACTCTCTACTTCCTTTCATCATTAAACTTCTTCCTTAGGTGGATTGCTTTACTATTTTCATTGCTGCCCAATGCCTTTTTATGTCTCAATTTCTTTTTATCAATGTATTTATTTTACTGAAATTGTTTTTATTCAAATATTATCTTATAATTATGAAATTTATTTTACCCCCTGTACATTGCAAGATCAGTTGACATAATCATATACCTTCTTTAAAGATATTTCTCCAATTATTTGAAGAAGGCAAATCTTCTACTGATTCCCTTAGTCTCTGAAACTTCTTCCCTTTCCTTACAATGTAGAAATGTAGGTCTTTCCACAAAGACCTGGTGTCAGCTTTCTTTTCTCTCTTTACGAAAATAATACAGTTCTTTTATTTTGTATAGAGCCTCATTTTCTTCAATTTTATATTTACATATAAAGTAAATTATGAAAAACTCTGCTAAAATATTTGGCCATTATCTCAAACTCAGATGTATAACAATGGCCTCATGATTTTTTCTGGCATTTTCCTTACAATAGTATATGTTCTCCTTCCCATGTGCTTTGAAGAAATTAACACCTATCCATTATCTAGACTTTAAAACTAGAATCAGTTACATCAACTTCTCCTCTTATGAGCTTTATATGCCATCAATGACCTACATTCCATTCACTCTATTGCCATACGTTTCCTTGCCATGTCAATTTCTGCTTTCTCCAATCCTACCCAGCTAAGGAATTGGGAATAGCTCCATTCAGGCCTGAGGTCAATTTTAATTAAAATAGGCAAAAAGATCAGATACAAGAGCTGGTGCATTTTAAAAGTAGTTGTGTTTTGTTGCCATAAGCTAAGAATATAATGTGTCTAAAAATTGATCTACTCCCCAGAAAACTGTGGCTTTCATTAATTTCCGTGAATTAGTACAAACTGTATTTATAGAGTTTATGCTTCTATTTGCTAGATATAAATGTAGTTTTATACATGACCATTTAACAATGTTTTAAAACTCTTTCCAGTTCTTTCAACTCTCTCTCCATGGTGGAGAAAGGAATAGCTTGACTCTTTATTTCTAGTTGTTGGCATTCTAATTCAATAGATACTCTACATCTATTTAACACACTAAATTTAAAAATCACCTTTTTGTGTCACTACTTTTCAGAGCTTAATCATTTCTCACATAGACTATAATAATATGTATATTTTTAAATTTTATATCTTAATCCAAATTTAACATGGCTAGCTATATTATTTTTTGAAAATTATGGCCATGCTCCTCCTCTGATTCACATCACTACTTAGATTCTTAATATAATATTTAAATATTTGATATAATACCTAAAAAGGCTTTACAATCTTGCTCAAACCTAAATTTTAAATTATACATATTAGGTATGCATTATTTCCTTTAGTTGCAAAATTAAGTAGGGTGACTATACCATGTAATTGATTATAAAAACTGGGTACCTACTGAGAAAAACAGGAGATGGAACATAGAAATAAAAAGCACAAATCAAATCTATTCCAGGCACACTGAGATGTATGGTCAACCTGACACATAATGTTTATCTGGCCTTGTAATTTTCCACTTGTGTACAAGAGATCCTTTCTCCCTTGGAGTGATCCTCCTTGTAAAACTATTTATACTTTAAATTCTACCTTAAATGTAACATTTCTTATATTTTTTCATTCTCCAAACATTAAATACATTATTTAAGTTTTTTAGGTTGAAAATGACAGAAACTCAACTCGGATTAACTTATTGGGAAGTCTCCAGGTGAACTAAGCCTCAAGCATGAATAGATTGAGTTGTGGGCTCCACCTCACTAAACTCCTGCCACTCTCCCTTTAACCGTGGCTAGATCTTTTATATAGTGGAGGAAGGACATGGCTTCAGGAGGTAACAGATTATGTTATCAAAGATGGAAATTCAGGAGGAACTACAAGGAAGAAATGTTACTGATTTGGCTTAAGCCTTCTGTATATTTCTTGGCAGATTATGGTCGCTCGGAGGCCTATGTCATATTTCTACCATTACATCCAGAAGGACAGGAGTCCACTATAATTGGCTCCCACCATAACCACAATCAAGGAAGCCTTTATCAGAAAATAGAAACAAGATTTTAGAAAAAGTGAAAAGGGTCACTAGAGCAAATAATTATTTGGTAGTAAAAAATAGATCTTTATGTTTGAATACATGTGTTTGAATCTTTATGATTTGTCAGCTATCTCTCTAAGCTTTATTTTCATTTTCTATAAATCCATTGGAAAATACTAAATAATTTTTTTTAACAACTCAGAGTTTTAAGCGATTTGTTATTATTGATATCAATATCATCACTTATTTTCTCTTGATGTGTCATCGATCATATTGTGCTTTTTCTTTTTAAATAAAAATATACCTATAAAAATGTATTTAAAAAAAACTTTCAATTTTAAATAAAAGAAGTTATCCACACAAAACCTGCACAGAAATGTTATAGCAACTTTATTCATAATTACTAAAACTTGGAAGCAACCACAATTTTCTTCAATAGATGAATGGATAAATAAACTATGGTACATCCAGACAACAGAATATTAATCAGTGCTAAAATGAAATGAGTTATCAAGTTATGAAAAGATATGAAGGAAGCTTAAATGCATGTTACTAAGTGAAAGAAACCAATGTGAATAGGCTATGTACTGTATGATTCCAACTATCTGACATTCTGGAAAAGATAAAACCATGGGGACAGTAAAAGTATCAGTGGTTGTCAGAGTTTAGGAGGAGAGAGAGATGAATTGGCAGAGCGTAGATGATTTTTAAGGCAGTGAAACTATTCTGTATAATAATTTAATTGAGGATATATGTCATTATACCTTTGTAAAATCCTGTAGAATATATGAACCATAATGTAAAGTCATGACTTTTGTTAATAGTAATGTATTCAATATCAGTTCACCAATTTAAACAAATGTACCACACTAATGCAAGATGGTAATAGAGGAATCTGTGTGGGGGTGAGGTTTGAACAAGTAGTATATGGAACTTCCTCTACTTACTGCTCAATTTGGCTGTAAACTTAAAACAACTTCAAAAATAGTCTATTCACACAGACAACAGTTTAGTGATTACCAGAGTGGGGAGGTAGATAAGGGTAAAGGGAGTCAAATATACGGTGACGGAAAGAGATTTGACTTTAGGTGGTGAACACACAATGCAATATACAGATGATATATTATTGAATTGTACACTTGAAATCTATATAATTTTATTAACTAATGTTACCCCAATAAATTTAATTAACCCCCCAAAAATAGTCTATTAATTTTTTTAAATGGTAAATTATCATGAATGAAGAAAACCATGGAGAAGTTCCCAAATGGCAGAGATGACCTTCCCTCCCAGCTCTGTGGACCTCCAGGTGCAACACCTGTGTCCAAATGTCCTCCACAGTCATTTCTTTACAGCTGTAGTGTGCAATGTCTTTTGCAATTTGATGAACTGCCTCCCCTCAATTTCAGCAGATTTGTACCAAGGCAAAGATGGAAATAACTCAGAATAAGCGAAAGTGATAGAGTTAACCAAGCATTTCCTGACATTAAATAAGTACAAATATATGAAATAAATAATTATGACATTAATATTTTTTATAAGCAGACTACTGTGGGCCTATGACTGATGGGAGTGTAAGGAGGAAATGGGGAAGTGAATGGGGGTTAGGGAGTGGTGGTGGAAAGGGGAAAATTTCAGAAGTGCTTGAAAATAAAGGAAAGGGGTGTGATAGAAAAGCCATGTGTAAAGGGGGGACACCTTAAGACAATTTCTAACATAAATGACCAGAGAGGAGTAACTGTGAAATTATCATTAAATTCTACACCAGGATGGAACATGGTCACAAATCTGAATGGAGATTAATGCCTGTTTGTTTTCAATATAAAGATATTTCCAGGTTAAACTTTGTGGCTCATTTGCTGAGAAGTCTGTGCCTAAGGGATGCCCCACACAAGTAGTGGGATTGGAAACTAAGTGATGAACCTCTTAATTGCTTAAGAAGATGGATTCTGCCCACTGGGCCCTTACTTCAATGAGTGCCCACACCAAATGTGAACAATACTTCCTTGTTTTTGTTTTTGTTTCGTTTCATTTTGGTGCTGCCTCAACCAGACAAATTATTAACTTAGCTGCTTACTTATGGGTGACCATTTTAATCTTTATAATAAAGTTGCATTTTCCCCTAATATAGTCTACAAATCCAATTGCTAAATAATTTACAAGTAAATAAATGGGCTTAAATTACAAAAAGATTGATCCTGAATCATTGGTCAAGGGAAGCTATAAAATATTAGCTGATGTTGACTTTCTATCGTTATGGAAAAATTTACGTGATTCTTGTCCAGAGTCTGGAGTTGGGCCAAACTGGCATAGAACAAATCTCTCAAGCTTTTCTTCCAGATGAGGGAGGAAGAGAATTCTATGATTATGACTTGGAGATAGCTGGAATACTTCTTTCAACTTAGTTCTCCTAGTATGACTCATGGTTTCAGCAACGTGAAGAGAAGGGCTGGAAGGGAAACAGAAATCCCCACAGGGCAGAGGGTCACTTTTGGCCTAGCAAACATGAAAGCAAAGATTGCACAGGAATGAAATAGTATTTGTCTTAGCCGATAAACTGAAAAAAAAAAAAAAAAAACACTTCCATCTCAAATAAAATCCATAGTTGTTTCCAGCTCTTTATATTTTAATTAAAAGTAAAACTTAAAAAAAAATGGCTTTTTCTTAATAGTTTCATTTGAATTCTTTTCTTAAATTGATGGATTGGGTTTATATTTAGACTTCTTCCCAAGCACTTCTGCATTTGTAAAATGCGGAGTTAATATGCCTCATAATATTGTTGGACAAATCAGGTAATATGGGTGTTATGGGCTAAAATGTGTTTCATAATTTATATGTTGCAGCCCTAACTCCCAGTACCTCAGAATGACTATATTTGGAGATAGGACCTTTAAAGAGGTGATTAAGTTAAAATGAGGTTGTTATAGTAGGCCCTAATTAAGTTTAACTGGTGTCCTTATTAGAAGAGAAAATTTGGACACACAGAGAGACACCAAGGATGTGTGTACACAGAGAAAAGACCATGTGAGAACACAGTGAAAAGACGGTGGTCTACAATCGAAGGAGAGAGGTCTTAGAAGAGACACCCCTGATCTCCTAGAAGAAACTTTGATCTCAAACTTCTAGCCTCCTTAATTGTAAAATAATAAAGTTGTGTTGTTTACGCCACCCAGTCTGTGATATTTTGTTATGTTAGCCCTAACAAACTAATACAACTTGTGAAACATTTAGCATGATGCCTATCCCATAAGTACTCAATGGTCATTTCCAGTTTAATTAGAGCTTTTAAGATAGGACACTATGTTTGCCAGCCGGGCTCCTTGATGTGAAATGCAAATCTTGTTAAAATCTAAAAGTTTTTTGAAATCCAAAAATGGTTTTACTTACTGAACAGAAGGCATGATTTTAAATGCTAATCTAGAAAGAATTGACTTGGTATAGTAGACTAACAGAAACATAGTTTATAAAACCAATTCTTTTTTCCCTTCTTACAAATATTGTTTTCCAACAATACTATTTTGCCTTATAATTGTCTATGACAACTAAATTTTTTCTCATTGTGGAAAATTTGGAAAATAAAAAAAAAATAATGAAATAATAAAAAATAATTGATGATGGAAATATCCAGAGACAACTACATTAACATTTTGGTTTACTTGCTTCCACGCATATATGCTTCTTTTTACATTTGATTTTGTATTGTAAGCATTTCCCTGTGTTATACAAATGTTATGTATAAAAGATTCCATCACGTGGATGTACCACAGTTTATTTAACTTCCCCAATCTCAAGCATTTTGTTTATTTGTTTATTATAAATAGGCTGTGATGAACGTCTTTGTGGAAAAAAAATCCCTGTCTTTTTATTTTTTTCTGATTACAAAGTAATATATGTTTATTGTAAAGTATTTAAATATTACAGAAATGTATATTTGGAAACAATATACCTGGAAGCAAATAAAGTTATTCTTTATTATGAAAAATACCAAACATAAAGAAAATTAGGAAAAATAGTATCATGAATTACCATATACTCATCACCTGGATTTTTTTTTTTTTTACTTTTTATTCACTTTTAAAAATTTACATGAGCTAAAATTCACTCTTTTTCATGTATTCCAAGAGCTTAGACAAATGCATAGTCATGGAACCACCACCACGGTCAGGCGACATTCTATTATTTCCTCGCCCCGCCCAATTTTCTCATTCTTCTCTTTTATAGTCAGCCTTTTCCAGGATAAATGAAAGCACCAGAGCCAGGACTAGAGCAAGGCGAGTGATGTGCATGTGGCAAAAAATGTAAGGAGGTCCCTATTCTCAGGTTCTGATCTTGCATTTGTTTGACCCTGAACGCCAACCTTGGGTCATCCTACTCCTAGCCCTTGGAATCAGACAGTATATAGCATTTTGAGAGTGGCTTCTTTAACTTAACATAATGCCTTAGAAAATCATCTATGCTATTACATTTAATAATGGTTTGTTCCCTTTTATTGCTGAGCATTATTCTATTGTACCCCACTTTTTTCTTAACCATTTATTTTAAATTTTATGAGTTTACAGTTGTCTTCTCCTCCTGTCCTCTAAAACATTCCAGTTATTATCACATCATATTTATTACACTCTTTTCATTGAAAATATGTTCATGGAACACTGACCATGTTTCATATGTAAAAATGAACCCAAAGTAAATTGAAAATATACATATAGAGTTTCAGTTAAGATGATGTCAAAGCAATTGGATGACTAGTTATCTCAGGCACTTCAAGTGTTCAATGCATATCATTATCTGGCCAAGTCTATTCTAAAATAAATCCAAGTAGTTACTTGGCATTGTGGCAAACAAAAAAGTTGACTAAATTTTGTATTTTCAAGTAGTTTTGTTGATGTCCTCTAGGGTAATTAGCTTCAGGTGTTTCATTTTTATTATTTTTATTTTTTAATTACAGTTGACATTGAATATTATTTTATATTATTTTCAGATGTATAGCACAGCAGTTATACATTTATATAATTTACAAAGTGATTCCCCCGAATAGTCTAGTACCTACCTGGCACTATACCTCAAAGGTAAAAGTATCAATAAAGCCAGATATTAAAGCAAGATGTTCAATAGCACTGCTTCTTGTCAACATTTTCCTAGAAGTCCCAGTCAATGAGAAAGAGAAAGAAAAATGCATAAATATCATAAAGGAAGAGACAAAACTATCATGGTTTGCAGGCAATATGATTTTCTTCTAGAAAATCTAAGAGAATATATATAGTTAAAAAGTTTTGTCTTATTATTGTTTTTTAAAGTTATCACAAAAATTTAATTCACCTTGTTCAACCATTTACATCCACATCCAAATCTTGTTCCATGTGTAGCTTATATAGATTGATAAGTGGTCAGGGTTGTATGGTTCGGATCAAACTCAAGAGAAAATGAAAGACAGTATCTGTTAAATATGCATATAATGCCCTAGCATTGTTTATTTCTTGTTGTGTATTCTGTTTTCCTGGCATACTTTCCCCCATCCTTTTATTTTTTAACCTTTTGATTGAGTATACATACAGAAAAGTGCACATATCATAAACCAGATGAAATTTCATAAATCAAACACACTCAAGTCATGAGCAGCTAATCAGCAAACTCAAAACTCCCTTGTGTCCCTTTCAGTCACTACTTACCCCTTGCCCTCTAAATAATTAAAACAAATTTAACAACAGATTTAATGTGCTGCCTATAAGTTGAATTATTATAAACAAAATCATATTCTAATCCAACTTGCTATAAAGCAAATAACCTTTTGTAATGCAAGCAATCATTTGTTATTTGTAATCATCTGAATTTTGATATATATTTGGTTTTGTTAAAGCAGAGCATATTTTAAATTATATTCCACAACCAAACTAGTATTACTTTTGAATTATTTGATAGCTTGAATTATCTACCACACTGTTCACCTTCATTAGTGAAAGTAACTAAATTATCTGTGTATATATAATGTATTGTCCTTTATGTAGAATGATAACATGCCTAATAGAGAAATGTGGTTGATGGTTCTTTGTATGATCAGTCATTATTTTAGTAGCATGTATATATGAACATTATTCTTCAATTTGTAACTGTAGGTAGAATCTGCTGGAATTTGTAGATTTGTGTCATCATCTTACAACTAGGCCAACATCTTTGTTCAAATTTGCCTTGCTTCAAACTTTTCTTAAAATGTTTATTTTGCCCTCTCTTTCAGTTGCCTTAATTCCGGTCTTTGATCATGAGCTATTTGGGTACCTTAATGTCATTGGGGCATTATGCATGTCCTAGGGTTGATCTCTTGTTCAACTGTAAAATAAATTTAAAAAAAAATTATTTGCAATGAGAAATAAAACTACCATTGTGGGTAGACAACAGAAACGGCATTTCTCAAAACTTATTGTACATTTTTAGATTCACCTGGGGTGCTTGATAAAGTTTTCTAACTTCTCCTTTATTTGCATTACATTTTTGTATCATATGAAGTTTCATCTGCTATATGATTTAGTAAATCTCATAGCATCTTTGTTGCAAGTTTTAGGGAACTAGACTGAGTTTTTGTCATGGCCCTTCCTTTTCCCTGTCTACCCTACCATTTCCCAGACTCTCATGTTTCATCCACCCAACCCCTATCACTGTGGCTCACCCAAGCCTGCCATCTTCTGGTAGTGTTCATTGCATTATTCCTTTTAGCTTTCATTTCTGAATGAAAGTCAAATTCCTTGTTTCCATTTTCCAGGACCATAGAAGCCTGGATAATTCATAATAAGGTATAACTGAGTGGTAATTGCTTCATAAGATAACTCTCCAACTCTCATTTTGCCAAGGCTTTCCAAACTTTTACCCAAGCATTGCTTTAAATGGTAGTAGTGTTTATGTACTTGGTAGGTTCAATGCATAATGGAAATCTGAGCAAGAAGGCCACTTAGCTCACTTTGAAGCCATTTGAAGATCCTTATCAATTCTTTCTATACATATAGCTGTCTTTGTATATGACCCAGTGGCTAAATGATTCAATAAAAATTCCTTGCAGGCTTCCAGGGGATTTTCCATACAAACAGCCTGTCTTAGCTCATGCTTTGGACTTTCCTAAAATCTCTTAAAGGTTCACAAACTCCAAACAAAGAGCATCTGGCCTTGGAGTGTCCGTACCTCTTGCTGAGCCACTCCAACTGCAGCAGTAGTGGCAGCCAGCCTTGGTTCACAGCTTAGCCTCTCCCAGGCACCTCCAAACACAGCAAGGGTGGAAGACACCTGCAGATCGCTTTGTAGTTCATGCCAGGTGGCCCTGGGCAGGGCACTGGCAGTGGCTGAACTTGGCCTGTGGTGAGGCCCATCCCAGGGTGTCCCGGGGCCAGTATGTCCAGTGGCTGGCTTTGGACCTCTACAGAGCACCACGAGGCTGCCTCCACAGATGACGCACTGGGCAGATGCCAGAGCTCTCCGAAAGCGAGTCCTGTTATGTATTGTCAGCCCCTGCACAGCAATTCCTCCAATGTAGCACCACCAGTCTTCACAATCAATCAGCCCGAAGGTCAATCTCTCCCACTGATGTGCCAACAGCAACCAAGTCTCAACTAGAATAGGAGGGCACACACAATTCATACAAGGGACACACCCATAGCACTGGGCTCAGGTAACCAGGGAAGACTGCGCCACTGGGATACCTACTACATAAAGCCACTCTACTAAGACCGGGAGACTTAGGAGCTCTACCTAATACATAGAAACAAACACAGAGAGACAGCCAAAATGGAGTGACAAAGAAACATGTCCCAAATGAAAGAGCAGAACAAAGCTCCAGAAAAAGAATTAAACAAAATGGAGATAAGCAATCTACCAGATGCAGAGTTCAAAACACTGGTTATAAGGATGCTCAGTGATTTCAGTGAAAATTTCAGCAAAGAGATAAGAAACATGAAAATGGCGATATAAAACATAAAAAAGAACTAGTCAGAAATGAAGAATACAATAACTGAAATAATAAATACATTAGAGGGAATCAACAGTATATTATATGAAGCAGAGGTTCGAATCAGCAATTTAGAAGATAACAGAAAACACCCAATCAGAACCGCTAAAAGAAAAAATGAATTAAAAAAAAAAAGATAATTTAGGGAGCCTCTAGGACAACATTAGGCATAGCAATACTCACATCATAGAGTTACCAGAAGGAGAAGAGGGAGAGGAAGAAACTGAAAACCTATTTGAAGAAAGAATGACTGAAAATTTCCCTTTCTTGGCAAAGAAAATAGACATACAAGCCCAGGAAGTGTAGAGAGTCCAAAGCAAGATGAAGCCAAAGAGGCCCACATCAAGACACTTTATAATTAAAATGCCAAAGGTTAAAACAAAGAGAGAATCTTAATAGCAGCAAGAGAAAAGCAATTAGTTACCTACAAGGGTGCGATCATAAGACTGCCAGCTGATTTCTCAACAGAAACTTTGCAGGCCAGAAGGGACTGGCATGAAATATTCTAAATGATGAAAACAAATACCTACAGCCAAGATTATTCTGCCCAGTAAAAGCTATCATTTAGAATCAAAGAACAGCAAAACAGCCTCCCAGACATGGAAAAGCTAAGGGAGTTCATTGCTACCAAACCAGTATCATAAGAAATGCTAAAGGGATTTCTTCAAGAAGAAGAAAAAGAAAAAATGATCAAAAATATAAATAATAAATAAAATGACAATAAGTACATATCTATCAACAATTACTTTAAATGTAAATGGATTAAATGCTCCAATCAAAAGACATAGAGTGGCTGAATGGATAAGAAAACAAGACCCTTACATATGCTGCCTACAAGAGACTCTAGATCAAAAGACACACACAGACTGAAACCAAAGAGATGGAAAAAGTTACTTTATGAAAATGGAAACAATAACAAGAGACAAAGAAGGACCAGTAATTCCACTTCTGGGTATTTATCCAAAGAAACCCAAAACAATACTTCAAAGGGACATGTGCATCCCTATGTTAATTGCAGTACTATTTACAATAGGCAAGATGTGGAGGCATCCTGGGTGTTCATCAATGGAGGACTGAATAAATAATAGGTGATACATATATACAATGGAATATTACTCAGCCATAAAAAAAGAACAAAATTTTGCCATCTGCAACAACATGGATGGACCTAGAGGATATTGTGTTGAGTGAAACAAGTCAGACAGAGAAAGACAAATGTCATATGATTTCACTTATATATGGAATCTAAAAAGCAAAATAAATGAATAAACAAAACAGAAACAGACTCACAGATACAGAGAACAAATTGACTAGACGGCAGATGGGTTGGGGATGTGTGAAAAAGGGGAAGGTATTAAGAAGTACAAGTTGGAAGTTACAAAATAGTTATGGGAATGTAAAGTATAGCATAAAGAATATAGTAAATAATACTGTAATAGCTATGTATGGTGTCTTGGGTACTAGATTTATCGGGGTGATCACTTTATAAGTTATATAAATGTTCAATTACTATTTCGTACTTCTGAAATTAATATGATATTATGCCAACTGTAATTGAAAAATAAAACAAATTATTTTAAAAATATTAAGCTTCATAGATATAGTTTAAGACCTTTTTTGTTTTCTCATTTTATAGATGAAAACTATGCTTCAGAGGCTTAGTAATTTATCCAAGATAACACAGATTGTTTTTATTGTAGCCAAATGAGTATTAAAATCTAGCTTTTGTAAATTATGCTATAACATTTTATGTACAGTGAATTATGTATATAACCCCCCCCCAAAAAAAATTCCTTGCATACTGTTGATCTTATCGTTAGTAATCCTCGCTGTCATTTTCCTATGTGGTTTAAAGTGACTGCTTATGAAACCAGTATGTGATGACCAGAAAAGAGGCAGGAAGAAGTCTCAGTGCCATGGAGAATGTGAAACACATCACCACCTCTGTGATTTCTACCATGGTTTCATGGTATCTGGATTCTCCAGCTAATTTACAGCCCAAAGAGGTGCCAGTTTTCTTGATTTCCTTGTCCATTGGTCACTGGTGACATGCAGGTAGTAGAATTTAGTGATGGCTTTGGCTTTTGAGTAAATGAATATCTTGGGCTTTTCTGATATAGCTTATGAATGATCTTGTTTCCCCCAGACCAATTTTTCCTTTAATTAATTAATTAATTAATTAATTATTATAGGCAATACATTAACGTGTTTCAAAAATAAAAACAAAATAACAAAGCCTAAATTTTGAATGCTCATACCCACTCTGGTCTTCATCCATCCCATTCTTTTCACTCTCATAGGTAACCATTTTATTTGTTTCTTATATATTCTTTAAGTGTTTCTTTATGCAGATATAAGCAGAAATAAATATATTCTCATTTCCCCCTTTGTTACACAAAAGGTAGCATATTATTATACACTATTCTGCATCTTGCTTTCTTTGCACATGTACATTTAGAAGATATATCGGTGCTTACAGAGCTCCTTCTTCATTCTTCCTTACAACTTCATGTAGTACAGTATTCAATTATGTTGATGTAGGAAGGAAAAAGCCAGAGGAGAGCATGAACTTTCACTTTTAGGGTCACAATATGGAAATATCTCACGTCAATTGTCCATAACATGGACACTCGATCACTTCAAGTTGCAAGGGAGACAGTAAAATGTAGTCTCTTTATAGATAGCCATCTGCCTGACTAAAACTTAGTGTTCTATTATAGTCACAAGCTGCATAATGACATTTCAGTCAACAAGAGACTGCATATATGACAGTGGTCTCATAAGGTTATAATGGAGCTGAAAAATTCCTATCGTCTAGTGACATTGTAGCCATTGTAATACTGGAGTGCAACACATTACTCACATGTTTGTGGTGATGCTGGTGTAAACAGTGTGTTGTCAGTCTTATAAAAGTGTAACATGCACAGTTATATACGGTACATAATACTTGATAATAAATGACTGTTACTGGTTTATGAATTTACTATACTATACTTTTATCATTATTAGTATACTCTTTCTAGTTATTTTAAAAAGTTTACTGTAAAACAGTATGTCATGTTATGCCAGCAGCCTTATACATCTCACACTTACGCATCTCTTGATTGTATCATTTTCTCTTGTGCTTGACTTAATTTCGTATTGTTTTTGTGCAGAAACATTGTGAACAGGCTTGTAGCCTAGAACAATAGGATATATCATATAGCCAAGCTGTATAGTAGGCTATACTGCCTAGGTTTGTGTAAGTGCACAATGATGTTCGCACAATGATGAAATTGCCTAACGCCACTTTTCTCAGAACTTATCCTGGCCGTTAAACTGAGTGTGTAGTTAAACTTTGCTACAATGGTGGTCTGATGCTAAGGACCTCAATGTAGAAGGTATCGGCGCATTGTAATGTAAAAAAAGGGCATAAATTTTTCCCTCCAGTAATTTGCAATAGGAGACTGGTGAAAAGATATCTAGGGTTCATGTAGGCTTTACCTTCTTGCCTTCAGAATTTTGGTGTTTTTCTTTTTTTTCCTCAGAATCACATTTACTGTTTGTTAAAGCGCTCTCTCTCTCTCTCTCTCTCTTTCTCTTTCTCATCACATTTATCTTTTTTTGTTTGTTTGTTCTTTTCTCATTGCTTTATTCACATATCCTTGGAGATATTAATCAATTTCTGAGGCAAATCTTGGGAATTGTGAACACCAGAGGGTGAAAATCATGGGAGCCATCTTAGAATTCTTCCCAAGGTTCCTTGGGAACAGACTCTGAATTTGAGATTTGTGTGTAGGTGGATTATTGGGAGTTGCTTTTGATAACAACACTTGTAAAGGAGTGAGGAAATCAATATTGGACAGAGAGGGAGAAGTTGCAATAGAAGCCTTAGCCAATCCCATAGACAGTTCTGAACCTGAGATGGTCCTTCATAAATGTCCTGAAATGAAGCAAGGAAGCCAAACCTTTGTGACCTGCTTTGAGCAACCATTGCATGTGGGTTGCCCCCAGGGAACAGGGTATCTCCTTAGGTAACGCAGTCCCCTTCAACGCAAGGCAATTTCTGGGGAGAGACTCAGCTGTCAGCTGTCAATAACCAATATTCCCAGCAGCTAGAGATGAGTGCATCAGTTCTGAAGGGAGGATATATGTGACATGCCATATTGTCACTATACTTGATTAACAAGAATATTTCTTTAATCCATACATATATTTCCTAAGCACTGTGAATAAAATTCAGTTGAACTTATAACAATAAAAGTACTATAAAGGTTCAAGATTGTATTGGCAGGTGGCTTAATGAGGGGGAGTTAGAAAAAAAATGGTAGTATTGATCTATAATGTCAAGTGTGGGTGAGAGGGATAGAGTTGGGTGGCTCAGAGCTCTTTCACACCTTTTAATAGCATCCAAGCTAAGACATTAAAGTCCCAAGTCAAAGATATAGTCCAGTAAAATAGAATAAAAGCAGAAGCAGGATGAACTTTAATAGAAAAAAATCTAAAATACTGTCTCTAAGTTTAGAAATTATTTCTATAAATGAAGGAGAGGGAAATCATGTCTAAATAGCAGTTCATGTGAAAAATATCTGAGAGGTTTAATTTACCACAAAGTTTAGTTCTATGACATGACTGAGGAGAATGATAATGCAACCTTAAGCTGAATTAATAGAAGTCTAGGTCACTGTAAATAACAGTTCAACTGTACCCTGTGCTAACCAGACCTCATCTTTTCCCAGTCCAAGGTACAATATTTTATAACACATATATAGAAAAGTGCACGAATCATACATATACAGCTCAATGAATTTTAACAAGTGAACACACCCATATAACTGCTAGGGTGACCAATTGTTCCAGTTTCCCAGGACTGTCCTGGTTTTAGCACTGAAAGTCTTGCATCCTGGAAAACCCCTTGGTCCTGGGCAAACCAGACAATTGGTTACCCTAATCCATCCAGATCAAGAAATAGAACATTACCAGCACATGGAAGTCCTCATATGAATTGTCAGTCACTACCCACTCTTTCTCCCCAAAGGAAATGACTATCTTGACTTCTAACACCATAGATTATTTTGAGATATTGTATTTTATTTGATATGGCACTACAAACTTAAGGGCAGAAGTTACAACCTCAGGGCTCATGGGCTGATTCTACCTGCTGGACATGTTCTGTTTGAGTCATGCAATACTGGTCTGTAGAAATTTTTCTTTTTTTTTCACTTTATTTATTTGGGGGACAATTTTATGAGTTTTAACACATGTGTAGATTCATGCAATCCTTACCACATTCAGGATACAGAATACTTCCACAAAAATCTTCCTTATGCATCTCCTTTATAGTCATGCATCCCTCCCACTCCTAGTCCCTGGCACCCAATGATCTAATCTCCATCTAGTTTTGCTTTTTCCAGAATGTCATACATTTGGAATCTGATACAATATGTGGCTCTTGGAATGTGCCTTCTTTCAACATGATGCCCTTGAAATCAATACAAATTGTTGCTTGTATCAATGGTTCATTCCTTTGTATTGCTGACCAGTATTCCATTGTATGGATGTGCCTCAGTTTGTTTATCCATTCAAGAACATCCAGATTGTTTATAGTTTTTGGCAATTATGAATAGAGCTCCTATAAACATGCATGTACAGGTTTTTGTGTGAACACAAATCTTCATTTCTCTAGGGTAAATACCTAGGAGCGGGATTGCTGGGTCATATTTTAAGCGTAGGTTTAATTTTATAAGAAATTGCCAAGCTGTTTTCCAGATTGGCTGTACCATTTTGCATTTCCACAAGCAATGTAGGAAAGTTCTAGTTACCCTGCACTTTTGCCAATACTTGGAATTACTATTTTTATATTTATTTTAGCCATTTTAATAAGTATGATGTTCTATCTCATTGTGGTTTTAATTCGCATTTTCCTAATGGTAAATGATGTTGAACATTTTACCGTGTGCTTATTTATCGTATGTATATCCTCTTTAGAAAAGTGTCTGAGTCCTTTGCCCATTAAAAAATATTGAAATTGTTTCCTTACCACTGAGTTTCGAGAGGTCTTTATGTATTCTAGATACAAGTTCTTTGTCAGATATATGATGTGCAGCTATTTTCTCCCAATCTGTAGCTTGTTTATTCATTCCAGCAACAGTGGCTTTCACAGAGAAAAGGTTTTTAATTTTAATGAAGATTAATTTATCATTTTTTTTCCTTTTTTGGATCATGCTTTTGGTGTCATGTCTAATAATTCTTTGCCTAGTCTCAGATCACAGATTTTCTCCTGTGTTTTCTTCTAAAAGATTTTTGTTTGTTTTGTTTTAGGTAGATAGAAATCTACATGTAGATTTTCAGTTAACTCTTTAAGAGAAGGGTAAGAAAAGGATAAAAAAGAGGAATTAGGCAGAGAAAGAAGTCAAATTGTTATGCAGGTATAGCAAAATTTCACTCAATTTGGCGAAGGACTCAATACTGCCTTTGTGTAAACAAAATGGCAGACCTTTATATCCTGGCCTTGCTCAGTCACCAGATACAGGCTGACCCAGGAAATGTGTGGCTTCAGATGAGGCAGCTCCTTGCAGTTGAGGTCCATTCTGAAGGAGCTGACAGTTAGAGGCTGTCTGCTAATCTATTTCCCACAACTGGGTAACAAGTAATTACTTAAAGGGAGATCCAGGAGAAACATTTCTGTTTTTATCAGAGACACAGAAGGATGACATGTGTTCTGTGTGACTCTAGAGGGCAGACCTAAAATCAGTGGCAGGAGTGGTGGGTTTAAAAGAGTAGATTTTAGTAGACCTTAAAAAATTTTAAGGCTTTCCTAAGCATATACAAAAGTAGATAAAATAGAGATAAAATAGCGTAATGAACCCCATACACCCATCACCCTGCTTCAACAATGATAGGCACATGACCAATCTTGTTCCATGTACACCTCTACCAACTCTCTCTTATTCCTTACATTATTATCTTACATTATTCTGAAGCAAATCCCAGATATCATATGATTTCCCCTAAATATTTCACTATCTCTGTTTGCTTAAGAGGTCTAGAGGCAGTGGCATGTTCAGTGGCAATGAGTATACCAACAACCCATATCTTGATTTTTAAATACCATTCCTCACTTAAAAAAACTAGGACTTCTTGGGGGAAATGAGAGTTCAAGACTAGGGCAGACAAAGTACAAGATGTGTAAAAAGTAAGTAAGTGCTTAAAAAATGATGGAAATGTCAAAAGGACCCATGAGGGTCAAATTTAGAGTAATTTGAGCATTAAAGTAATGATAGTAGTGGTTTGTAATTAGTGGAATAAAGATCCATAAGTATATACTAATAATAAATAAATAAATAAGAAAATAAAGGAAGTAAGGAAGTAAGGGACTCTTTTTTCATGGTAGTAGGCCAACTTGTGATTGTAGAAGGAATGATGGAGTCAGAAAATCATTTTCCAGTTATCATAGCAATATTAAATTCAGGCAAGAATCATTAATGGATGATAAAACTAGGAAGGAACAATATGTTTACACAGACTCAATATATTTTCCCACAAATTGTTTATTGGTTACAATAAGGAGGAAAGAATAACCTATGACAGTCAAAGTTGTTAGACACTTCCTTTACCAAATGATCAAAGTTAACATCACTAATAATAGTATTAGCCAATATCACATGTCTCTTAATATGATTGCATTGAAAACACAATGTTACTTACACAGCATCCCCACCAAAAATGCATAGCCTGAATTGAATCATGAGAAAACATCAGACAAACTCACATTGAGGGAAAGTCTACAAAATAAATGGTCTGTACTATTAAAAAAAAAAAAAGTAAATGATATGAAAGACAAAGAAAGGCTGAGGAACTGTTCCAGATAAAAGATTTTAGGAAAACAAAAATATAGTATATCATCCTGGATTGGAACTGAGACCAAAATATTTGCTATAAAGGAAGTTATTAAGAAAAATTTGGAAAATTTGAATAAGGTTTATATATTGGACAATAGCATTGTATTGAGGTTAAATTTCCTAATTTTCATAATTGTATAATTGTATTGTGGTTATGTAAGTGAATGTTTTGGTTCTTCAGAACCAAGTCACTGAAGTATTTATGGGTAAAGGAGTATGGTATTAAAGTATTTTATATATATATATGTGTATTTATATAAAGTATTTTATATATATATATGTGTATTTATATATACATATATACGAAGAAGGAGAGAGAGAGAATACAATAAAAAAATTTTATCAGAATGTGGATAAAAAGTATATAGGAGTTCTTTGTACTATTTTTGCAACTTTTCCCTAAATTTGAAAATATTTCCAAAAAAAAGTTAAAAACATTTCAGTATGTATGGTAAGTTCTCTTTAAAAATAATAACAATGATACCGTTATCATATCTAGAATTTTTTGTCAAATACCCTAAGACCATCAAATATCCAATCGGTGTTCAAATTTTCTAGATTGTCCCATAAGTGTGCGTGTGTGTGTGTGTGTGTGTGTGTGTGTGTGTGTGTGTGTATTTATAGTTGGTCTGAATTAGGATCCTAACAGGGACCACACATTGTACTTGTTTGATATGCCTCATGTTTCTTTTAATCTATAGATTCTCCCATCCTCTTTATTCTCTTGCAAATTATTTTGCTGATTACATCCCAGACTGTAGTTCAATACATAGATGTCCTAATACTTACATCTGTCCAGTAACATAACTGTGTCCTTTAATGTAGAAAGTGATCCATTACTGAATATTCAAAAAGAAGCTAGATGCTTTAAAAGGCATTTTTATAGTATAGAAGTACGAGTTTGGACCTCTGGGACCTTCAAGGTTGCTACCAACTATGAAATTTTTATTATATGAAAATATCAGCACAGGCAAGACATGGGTAGAAGTCTAGGCAGTAGCCACAGTTGCTGAACTATTTTCATCTCTTCAGGGGCTAAGGAATGCGTGTTGTATAATATCATCAGGTCTAGGTCTCAGCAAAATTAGGACCCAGGCTAAGTGTGTGTGGTGGTTTTAATATATGTCCATAAATTCCTCTATATTTCTCCTTTCAAGAAGTGAAACCCAATTCCCCTTCCCCCAAGTGTGGTTACTTCTAACGAATAGAATATGGCTGAAATGATGGTGTATGACTTTTGAGACTAGGTCATAAAAGGCATTGTGGTTTCCCTCTTGTCTTTTCTATCGAATCATTTGTTCTGGGGGAAGCTAGCTGCCATGTCATGAGAATATTCAACCAGCCTTGTGGAGAGGCCTATGTAGTGAGAAACTGAGGTCTCTTGTCACCAACCATGTGAGTGCACCATCTTGGAAGTGGATCCTCCAGTTCCAGTTAAGTTTTCAGATAACTGCAATCTCTTGAATGACCCTGAGCTAGAACCACCTAGCTAGCTTCTTGAATTTATGACCCACAGAAACTGAGATTATATATATGCATTTTTTTCCCTCGGGGGAAAAATAGCCCCAAACATGAGTTTCCTTTTCCTCTTAAATCTTAGCTTCATAATGCTTCACTGCCCTTGTTAGTTCCTTAATACCTCAAATAGAAGCTTAAAAAATTTTGTCCAGCTTTTCTATTTCTCAATGGGATGATTAGTTGCAATTACATAGTCCAAGATTACCTCATTAGCAGAGATGAAACTCCCCAAAATGAACTTTTAAAAATGTAAACTTGCGCATACTACTTTTGCTTAAATCCCTCCAATAGTGTAGAAAAATGTTGTCAGCTGCAAGCAACAATATACACTACCTCCCCGCTGCCCAATCCATGGTTTCACTTTCCATGGTTTCAGTTGCCTGTGGCCAACCATGGTCTGAAAATATTAAATGGAAATTCCAGAAGTAGACAATTTATAAGTTGTAAATTGTGCATCATTCTGAGTATCATGATGAAATCTCATACTGTCCCGCTCCATCCCAGCCAAGACATGTAATCATCCATTTGTCCAGTGCATCCATGCTGTATACACTCCTTGCCTATAATTCATTTAATAGCTGTCTCAGTTATCAGATTGACTGTCATGGAGTCACAATGCTTATGTTCAAGAATTAATGATGCTGGCAATTCGAGTATGACAAAGAGAAGCTGTAAAGTGTTTCCTTTAAGTGAAAAGGTGAAAATTCTCAACTTAGTAAAAAAGATAAAATTTTGTATGCTAAGGTTATTAAGATCTATGGTAATAATGAAGCTTCTATCTGTGAAATTGTGAGGAAGGAAAAAGAAATTCATGCTAGTTTGTTGAGAGAGAAAAAGAGAGGGAGAGACCACATTCACATAACTTTCATTATAGTATCTTGTTATAGTTGTTCTGTTTTATTATTAGTTATTGTTAATCTCTTACTGTGCTTAATTTGTAAATTGAACTTTATCATAGGCATGTATATGTATAGTTTAGTACTATTTACAATTTCAGGTACCCACTAGGGGTCTTGGAACATACCCCCTGTGGATAAAGGGGGACTACTCTACTCAATGAAATGTGGTTTAAATTATAGGGTTTGTTAATCTCAATGACAAGAAATTGGGTAGTAGAGCAGTGCCATGGTTGGTTAATTCAGTAGGTAATTGGTGTCACCAAGGATTTGGGCTTGTTCTATAGCTCCGCTTTGTCATTCTCAACATGTTGGTGATTATTTACACTTTTGGTGGCGAAATCATTGCTGGAACTCTGTATTAGTTATCTACTGCCGAACAACAACAACAACGAAAAACCTAAAAAAAATAGTGCTTTAAAACAACAAACATTTATTATCTCACAATTTCTGTGGGTCAGGAATTCGGGAATAGCTAAGCTGGGTAATTCTGGTTCAAGGTCTCTCATGAGATCACAATCATGATGTTGGCCAGGGCTGCAGGCATCTGAAGGCTTGAGCGGGCCTGGAGGATCCATTTCCAAGATGGCTCATTCACATGGTTACTGGCAGGAGGCCTCAGTTCTTCCTTTTCTGGCCGTTCCTTACTATGTGGGCTTCTCCATCAGGTTGTTTGAGTATCCTTGTGATATGGTAGCTGGCTTCCTTGAGTGAATGACTTAAGAGAGAGAGCAAGGAAGAATCCACAGTGCTTTTAATACTTAGTCTTAGAAGTCATGCATAGTCATTTCTACCACATTCTATTAATCAGAAGTAAGTCAGTAAGTATAGCCCACACTGAAGGGGAGGGAATTAGGCTCCACCTTTCAAAAGTATGAGTATCAAACAATTTGTGGACATATTTTAAAACCACCACAAATAGCAAACATAATGTTCTTATAGGCCAGCATCCCAAGCAAGAAGGTCCAGAGTAAGGGCAAAAAATCCAAAAGACCTGACTCCTCTAGCTGCTCTCTCTTTTATCAGAGAGCAAATTCTTTCTCAGAAAGTGTCAATGGACTTCTCCTTATATATCATTGGCCTACATTGAGTCAATGCCCATTTCCAGACTGATTCATGATGAGGGAAATCCGATTACTATGCTTAATTTAAGTCAATTATGATTCTTTCCTTGGGGCTATGACATAAGCCTGCTTTCTTTGAGTACTTGTCACTGGCCCAATAATCAGATCAGGTTTCTGTGTAGCAAGAAAGGTGGTGGCTAGAGAGTAGCTTTTGGGTAGGTAACAATGACGACAACAAATGGTTTCTCGTTGCTCTTAGGTTAAAAATCACCTCTTTATCATGCTTATAAGGCCCCAAGGATCTGGTCCTTGCTTACCTTCCCTCCTCAGTATAATTTTAGACCTCTCTTCCTCCCACTCTATTTCCCAGCAAGACTGGACTTTTTGTGTTGTCTCAGACTCCTTCCATCCGTAGGATCTTTGCATCTCTGATGCTATTTCAGGTCTGTAGTAGATAAAGCTTCCTGATCTTTATGAGCTTTAATCTTCTCATCTGTAAAATAGATAATAATGCCTACTTCAAAAAACTTGTGAGGAGTGAGTCATGTATGTTCAGCCCCTAGCAGTGTCTGGCATACAGTAAGTGCTCAACAATCAGGAAGTATTAAGTTCAGGCTGTGAGATTGTATGCTTGTTTTGCTTTCCCCACTGATGCCTTTGCTTGCTAGTCTTTTTGATCTCGAAAGAATTGCTTCCCACTACCATAATAACTTAGATGTAATGAAATAAGTGCTAACTATATGCGGAGATGATCATGGGGAGGCCAAGAGGCCCATTTGGGACTCAAACGTAGCATGGACTCATTCGGAAGTAATTCCCTGGAGGCTTCCCAAATACACATTGACAGGATTGAAATAAAGTGTTTGTCTTATAACTTTAAACTTGTGTCTCATTATCTCTCTCTCTCTCTCTCTCACACACACACACACACACACACACTTACTTGTATCTAAATACCAATGCACTATGAATTAATATTTCCTACATCGTACCTGGAACTTGAGTGTGCCATTTGTAGGAAATTTTTGTTTTTGATTTAAATTACTTCATTCCAGTCAACTCTGTAAGCCTGTTAGATACCCCACACCTAGTTCCTAACAATGGTGACTGTATTGTAGTAAAGTGTATGGACTCTCCATCTCGACTGCCTAGGTTTGAATCCACTACTTATAAGAGCTGGAGACCTAAGCAAGTCACTAAATCTCTCTGTGCATTAGTTACTTTATTTATAAAATGAGAATGACAGTACCTACTTCAGAGTTTTGTGAGCATTAGTTAATACATGAAAAATGTTGTATGTGTTTACCATTAGCATTGTGTCGTAACCAGAACTGCATTTTTTTTATCATAAAAAAGGTGTTGGGGGAGGGACCTAGGCCTTTCTCGACTTCCAGGTCTCCATTATTAAGGCCACTTAGCAGCCTTACGTAGAATTCCATTTTGAGGAGCCAGGAAACCAGAGAATCTTCTTAATAGTTCTAGTGCCATTTGCATCGAGCCTGGTAGGGCTGCCGGGGAGTACTTGGGGGTGGGGGCGGGGTGGAGCTTTTCCTCAGGCTGTCGTTGATTTGCATGAGCTGCAGCTAATTGGGCGTGGTGGCGGGGACCCAGGCAGCAACCTTGGGACCCACTCTCCCCTCGTCGCTCCGCAGCGCCACCTGCCTGCCTTCTCCTCCACCAGCCGGCCCAGCGGCGCCGCCTCCCGCTCCCGCCCTAAGTCACGAAGGTTCCCAGCGGCTCGCTGCGTGCGGGACGTGACAAACGTTAGCCGCACGTCCCACCAGTAAACTCACAG
>NW_006439187.1:85872-120629 GCF_000325575.1 Pteropus alecto
CTGGGGGCGGGGCGGCGGGTTCCGGTGGCTATAGTCGTTCCGCACGCGTTCCACTTCTGTCTCTGCCGCTGACTGATCCCCTGCTGCTCGCAGTTGCTGTATTGCTAGGATGTCGCTTTCTAACAAACTGACTCTGGACAAGCTGGACGTGAAGGGGAAGCGGGTCGTTATGAGGTAATTCTGCCTATTTTCCCGCGCACCCCTGGGGCTCTGCCTCAGCTTCTCCGGCCCGGGCCGCCTTGCTTCCCTGCCTGTCCAAAGTTGCTTTTAGTGCTCGGCTCGGCCCTGTGGATCCTAGTCGTGCTGGGCTAGGCTGCCTACCATTGTGACCGAGGCTTTGCCCAGGTTTAACGATTTCTAACCATATTTTCCCCAGCACAGGAAGACAGCCGTAGTTGCCCTTTCGGGATGGCTCCACCGAGGAAAGGCTCAGGTTGCTGGGACACATTTTGCCAGCTTTCTCTTTTCTGCCATGCAGTTCCGTCGCCTCTAGCTCTTAGTTGGCGTGGCGGGACCTAAGGCTTAGCCTGCAAATCCCTAGGCCCCAAGGTAGGGACCTTGAAAGGTCATTTGGTTAGTTTCCCTGCCCTGCCCCCAACCCCCGCCCTAGACCATCACAGGCAAAGGATAAACCGCCCACATTTTAAAGGCCCCTGCAGAAAAGGAAATCTTTTTCAGTGATTTAAATGTTCAGGAGAAGAACTCCCCCTACCCAAAGCATTGGGGGTAGGAGAGTGAAATGGGGCGGGGTGTACTGAAGGCTGCCCTGCAGAGCTTACGTAACAGGCCTCTACTGCCCTACCAAGTCGTTGGACCCCAGGCGTGGCGGGGTGGGGGAGGGTTGCATCAGGGTTGTGACACATTCTGGGTAGAGCAGGGTGTGGCTACTCTTGGTGTTCTCTAAACTCACCCCCAAGGGTGGCTAGAGAAACAGGATGTTAGAAGCGGGAAAGATTTCCCATGCGCTTTGTGGTCTCTTACTCTGCCCATGTGGATCCCCAGTCACTTAACCAACATGGCTTCTCCCTTATCTGCCCAAATTACCAGTATGGTGTATAGAACTTTTACATTTATTCTTTTTGTAACGTGGTACATTTGTGCATGCCAGGAGCAAAGTGCAGAAGGACAGGTATTTAACTGCTGCACTTGATTGTTATATACCTTGAGAGTATCCAAGGGTGGTGCTTTCCGTAAGGGCTTGCTTTGATAGTCTTGTGTAGTCTTGTCCTTTTTGGGAAGTGAGTGATTGATGGGCAGGCATGTGAATGGTGTGATTCAGCCCCTTTCCCAATTTGGGCTGGTTCAAGTGAGGGCATCTTTTGGATTTTAACAGACACATAAGGCGGTAAGGAATCTCCCTTTACCCTAGGCTTAAGCATATGAAGGCACTATGATTTAGAGAATAGTATGAGTACCCTAAAAATTCATGTAGTTCCCCTTTCCCTCTTAATTTCAGTCTAGCCACTATTAATTTGCAAGTGACCTGTGCCTTGCTATGGGAATAGTCAGAAGAGCTCAATAACATCTGGCCATGAGAAATATCTGGTGTCTCATTTTTCCGAAATTATTTAGGCCTTTCCATTCTAGACAAAGTAGGAATTACAGCCATCCCAGTATTAGACAAGGGCCCTCTCTACCCATCAGATGATGTTAAGGAAAGGGCATAGACCCTATGAAAAACAGGTCTGGTGGACATTGGCATGCAGCCAGATCTTGGGTTTTGATTATTTCCTCCCATCTGCTCTATGCTCAATGCTGACCTTTCCAGATGCATGCACCATCTGAAAGTCAGTGGATGGGGCATCAACACTGGTCATCTTCCTACAATTGCAGTTTGAGGCTTTATCTCCTCTCTCCTGGGTAACTGGCTTGAGGAATTAACTGGGCAGGTCGGGAGTGAGACTAGAGGAGGTACTTACCTTTTCTCTCTCTGGACCTAATGAAATATCTTTCTGCCCAAGAGCGCAAAGTTTCATTCAACACAGATTAACCCTGAGCCTTGAAATGGTTGGCTAGTCCTGTTTTGCTGATGGAAAATGACCTGTCCAAGGTCACTAAACTACCAAGTTGGTGGCAGAGCCAGGTCTAGAAGTCGATCTCCTTGGCTACTACCCACCAGATCTTCTGAATACTTGGACACAGTGAACAAAGACAGGTTAAAATAGACCTTTTGTCTGCTGAAGGTTGCAATTAATAATTTCCCAACCCTGTAGTCGGGATAAATTCTATTTATTTGGCTTGAGAACAGGAAGTTACTTTATTCCCTGATTATTAACATATCTTTTGAACAGAGAGTCACATGGTAGCACTACTTTTTGGAAAGCCTAGGCAGCCATTTTTGTCAGCTCAAATTTCTTTTTGTCTCAATGCTGTTATGTGGTGATTGCTGGCAGTGTTTCCAAGTTAGGGCCTCCTGAGTAGTGGCTGCTTCACTTGTCTCCTTTTTTTGTCCTGCAGAAGAGAGCTTTGATGTTTGTTGAGTCTTCTGGCTCCTGCTTTAATTGCCATGGGAAACCGATTTGTTGAGGGGACTTTTGATAGCCAGAAACCTCTGACTGAATAATTACCATGTTCCACATCCGTTTTTTGGGACACCAGTTAACTTACCTTTGAATAAACTTTCTGCTTATTTTTGCAATGTCATTTCCTTTCTTCTTCTCATTGGTTGCCAGTCATACTGCTTTGCTTTTTCTCTAACCTGTTGTTACTTGTTAAGCCACAGCCTGATGTAGTGGAAAAAGAAATGGAGAGGAAAAACAGCAGATTTAAAAGAAGGCTCTAACACAGCCGTAATACCCCAATTTTCCAGTCAAGGGCGGTAAAGCAAGGGTGGACCTGGTTCCTTTGAGAGCTTTTAATGGAACTGGACCTGGACTCCTGAGATTTTAGGTGATAGAGACTTGATATTCCAACTGAGCAATATTTTTAACACTTTATTTTGAAATAATTATGGATTCATAGGAGGTTGCAAAGATAGTAGAGAGGCCTTTGTTCACCCAATTTACCCATTGTATACATCTTAATAATTATAATACAATATCAAAAGTAGGAAGTCGACTTTAGAATAAAGCATATAGTTCTATGCTATTTTATCACGTGTAGATTTGTGTAACTCCCACCACAATCAAGATATAAAAAAATTGTTTGATCACCACCAAGATCTTCATTATGCTACCCCTTTAGTTATAGCTCCTCTTCCTCCCTTCTTAACCTCAGGTAATTACTCATCTGTCTTGTTTCTAAAATTTTGTCATTTCAAAACTGTTATATAAGTGGAATCACACAGTCTATTACATTTTGGGATTGGCTTTTTTTCACTCAGCATATTGCTGAATAGTATTCTGTGGTATAGACATTACACCATTTGTTTAGCCATTCACTTACTGAAGGACATCTTGGTTATTTCCAGTTTTGGGCTATTACAAATAAAGCTGCTGTGAACATTGAACATTCATGGACAAGTCTTGGTATGAACATATGCTGTCATTTCTCTTGGGGTAAACACTGAGGAGTAGAATTGTTAGGTCATATGCTTAACCTTTTGAGGAATTCCCAGACTGATTTTCCAAAGCAGCCACACAATTTTACATTCCCACCAGCAGTGTATGAGTGCTCAGTCTCTGCATCCTCGCCAGCATTTGGTGTTGTCATTATTTTTTATTTTAGCCATTCTGATAGGTGTGTAGTGATGTCTGACTTCATGCCTGAAGTTAAGCTTGGGAGTGTGTCAGGGAAGTGGAAAAGGGGGTACAGATTTTACATAGAATGGAACAAGTGGAATGTATAGGCAAGAGCAGTTTCTGTGGAGTCCATATAGAGGAGGAGCTAAAAGCAGAGTTGTTGCTGAGAGAGTCTAGGAGATGATAAGGAGAGGTAATCCACAGGCAATGAGAAGAGAATTCAAGTCCATTTCTCATCAGTAAGCTGTGCCATGGCTGCTTGGATAGATGAGACAGATTCTTGAGTGTTTCTGCCCCCCAAATTTCCTCCTTGTAAGGGCTTGGTGGTAGGGAGAAACACTGTGAGGGGTGCCTTGTGCTCAACCTCATGCCCTTAGCCCTTTTGACTTTGGGCCTTCTGGGAGGCTGTAGGGAGAGAAAAATGACCAGTGGTAATGGGATACTTTAACCTCTTTGGAATGCACTTAAGGGCTGGCAAGGGCCTTGTTCAGGATATTTAAAGAAGATGCTTAGAATCAAGTAGCCTGAAACTAAGGAGAGTGTATTTCTTTCTTCAGAGGCATGTGTACTGCCTTTAGTTTTGAAGACTTTAATTAAAATGCTTGAATATAGAATTATTCCCTCAACCCACCTTTGGAAAGGCTGTTCTTCAGTGAGGTAGATTGGAGTACAGGCATAAGTCGTTTTATTGCGCTTCATTTTATTGCAAGTAACAGATACTGTGTTTTTGTTACAAATTGAAGGTTTGTGCAATCCTGCATTGAGCAAGTCTACATGTGCCATGTTTCAACAGCGTTTGCTCACTTTGTTTCTGTGTCACATTTTGGTAATTCTTGCAATATTTCAAATTCTTTCACTGTTATTGTATTTGTTATAGAGATCTGTGATCAGTGATCTTCATTTGATGTTACTGTTGTAATTGTTTTGAGGTGCCGCGAACTGTGCCCATTTAAGACAGTGAACTCAGTTAAGTGTTGTGTGTGTTCTGACTTGCTCTACTGACTGGCTGTCCCCCCATATCTCTCCCTCTCCTTTGGCCTCCCTATTTCTTGAGACACAGCAATATTGAAATTAGGCCAATTAATAACCCTACAAAGGGCCTCTAAGTGTTCTAGTGAAAAGAAGAGTTGCACATCTCTCACCTGAAATCAAAAGGTAGAAATGATTAAGCCTAGTGAGGGAGGTATGTTGAAAGCTGAGATAGGCTGAAAGCTGTTATCCAAGTTGTAAATGCAAAGAAAAAGTTCTTGAAGGAAATTAGAAGTGCCGTTCCAGTGAATACATGAATGATAAGAAAGTGAAACAGCTTTACTGCTGATACGGAGAAAGTTGTAGTGGTCTGAATAGAAGATCAGACCCGTCACAACACTTTTTTTAAGCCAAAGCTTAGTCTAGACCAAGGCTCTAACTCTCTTCAATTCTTTGAAGTCTGAGAGAGGTGAGGAAGCTGCATAAGAACAATTTGGAACTAGCAGAGGTTTGATTCATGAAGTTTAAGGAAAGAAGCTATCTCCGTAACATAAAGTGCAAGGTGAAGCAGCAAGTGCTGATGTAGAAGCTGCAGCGTTATCCAGATGTAGCTAAGATGATTAACAAAGGTGGCTACATATACTCAATAGATTTTCAATGTAGATGAAACAGCCTTATATTGGAAGAAGATGCCATCTAGTACTTTCATAGCTGGAGAGGAGAGAGCAATGCCAGGCTTCAAAGCCTCAAAGGACAGACTGACAATCTTGTTAGGGGCTTATACAGCTGATGATTTTAAGTTGAAGCAGTGCTCGTTTACCATTTGGAAAATCCTGATGTCCTTAAGACAATCTGTTCCACCTGTGCTCTATGACGGGAACAAAGTCTGAATGGTGGCATATCTGTTTACAGTGTGGTTGACTGAATATTTTAAGTCCACCGTTGTTGCTTAGAAAGGGTTCCTTTCAAAATATTACTGCTCATTGACAATGTACCTGGTCATCCAAGATCACTGATGGAGATGAGATTAATGTTGTTTTCATGCCTGTTAACACTCATTCCGCAGCCCATGGATCAAGGAGTACTTTTGACTTTCAAGCCTTATTATTTAGGAAATACATTTTGTAAGGCTCTGCCATAGATAGTGATTCCTTTGGTAGATCTGGGCAAAAAGTCATTTGAAAACCTGGAAAGGATTTACCATTCTAGATTCTGTTAAGAACAATCATGATTTATAGGAAGAGGTCAAAACATCAGTATTAACAGAAGCTTGGAAGATGTTGATTCCACCTCTCATGGATGACTTTGAGGAGTCCAGGACTTCAGTGGAGGAAATAACTACAGATAGAAACTGTGTTAGAAATAGCAAGAGAACTCTAATTAGAAGTGGAGCCTTATGATGTGACTGAATTCCTTCAATCTCATGATAAAACTTTAATGAATGAGGAGTTGCTTAAGGATGAGCAGAGAAAAGGGTTTCTTGAAGTGGAATCTTCACCTGATGAAGATGCTATGAAAATTGTTGAAATGACAACAAAGGATTTAGAATATTACATAAACTTAGTTGATAAAGCAGGGCAGGGTTTGAGAGGATTTGACTCCAATTTTGGAAGAAATTCTACTGCAGGTAAAATGCTATTAAACAGCATTTCATGCCACAGAGAAATTGATTATGAAAGGAAGAGTCAATCAATCAATGTGGCAGATTTCATTGTCTTATTTTAAGAAATTGCCACAGCCACCTCAGCCTTTAGCAGCCATCACCCTGACCAGTCAGTGGCCATCAACATCGAGGCAAAACCCTCCACCAGCAAAAAGTTTATGACTCGCTGAAGGCTCAGATGATGGTTAGCACTTTTTAAGCAATAAAGTATTTTTAAATTAAAGTTTGTACATTGTTTTTTTTTAACACATATGCTGTTGTATACTTAATAGACTGCAATATATAGTATAAACATTTTTATGTGCAGCGAGAAACCAGAAAGAATTGCGCGAGACTCTTTTTATTGCAGTATTTGCTTTTTTGCAGTGGTCTGGAACTGGACTTAGAATATTGGTGGTCTTCTAGGACCTTGTAATTGTCTGCTAGGCCTCAGCCTTTGAGAGGAAGGGCTAGGAATGGAGCTTTATGATCAAGCACAGCAGCAATCTTCTTGATTAGGTCATACTTTCTGTGTAGTTCCTTAGTGTGTTTTTAGTGTAAACAGTAGTATAAACGGAGCCACTTTAAAATGGAGCCAGAGCTGCTATGCCAGAGGAACTGCCTGGCATGTTTTATGCTTCAAGTCTTTGGAATGTTAGAACAGGGCAAAATAACCTTCGTGGGCCAAGGACAACGTTTTGTCCCAAAAAACTTTGCAAAGATAGCAAGAAAACAGTTATGACTATGGACTGATGACTACTGGAAAGAAAATTAACGTTGTTTAGAATTAACATCATTGTTATGTTATCTGTACCAATAGAAATGCTTTCCTTATATTGATGTAATTGTTCCCCCTCCCTTTCTTAAGTATCCATTGCCTTTTTCTCCTACTTGGAACACTGGGCTTCTGCCTGAATCAGCAAGCTCCGAATGGCTATTCTTATTTACTCTATAAATGCTTGTTACTTCTCACTTTGAAAGGTCTCTTATTTTTAGATTAATATTAGTAATAATTGATTTGCCTTTTACATCACAGAATTATGTTTTTGGAGCAGTATTAACATATGTAATAATAGTTACCACTTTTATGGTATTAAGAGTACCTGTACCAGGTACTCTTCTAAGCATTTTACAGATCGCTAACATTTAATTCTTACAGTAACATTCTACAGCTATAGAAAGAAACCACTTAAAAACAAGTCACGGGGATATGGTGTACAACTTAGGGAATAGAGTCAATAATATTGTGATAGCATTGTATGGTGTCAGATGGTTGCTCAACTTACCATGGTGATCATTTCTTTAGGTATATAAATGTTAAATAACTGCTATACACCTGAAACTAATACAATATTGTATGTTAGCTTCTTTTAATAAAAATCTTTAATTAAAAGGCTCTTGGCAGGCAAAACTTAGACCTTACAAATAACTACCACACGCGTTTATTTTTAGTCAGATTGAAGTAGGCTGATGTTCTAAGGAGTTCAGAAGAAGGGGGAAGGAATTACTGATTCTTAAAAATGGTAAAGTAGTAATCTGGGTAAGAAAGGAGACTACAGAGTAAATTATTGCTTGTGTCATCCTGATCACTTCCTTCTAATTGCCTGTTTGTCTAGTGGGCAGAGTCATGTGTTCCACTCCTCTCAGGCTTTTTGAAAGAGACTTAGTTGTTTCTCTTTTGCTAGAAAGATCCTATGTAAACTTGTTTTTGGACACTAGGTTTCTTTCTGGTCTCAAGGCCCCCAGCTGTTTCCAGAAAGTATATTATGTGTTTTATTTTTCTAGTTATTTTTTCTTTTGAGTGATGTTAGTTTCACTGGGACCCAGAAATAATATCAAAAGAATCAGAATAAAAATGTGTTCCTTATTACCCCTCACACCTCCAGCTACTGCTTTTATCAGATAATATCATGCCAGGCCCACGTAGAAATCTTTTTAGATGGAACAGGTTTTAGCTTCCTAGTTCTTCAGGGCTAGTTCCTGTGATTTAAGTTAGGTTTTATTTTTTATTTTTAAAAATTTCGCTTTTAAAGTATGAGATACATACCCAAAAGGCACATATCATAAGCTCAAAGAATTATCAAAAAATGAACACATTTGTGCAATCACCCAGGTCAAGAAATAGAACATTACCAGAAACCCAGAAGCTCTCTCTGGTGTCCTATCCCAGTCAGTACTTATTCCCTCCTCCCCATGGCTAACCACTCTCTTGATTTCTAATACTGCGGATTGTTTTTAGGGTGAGTTTTGAACTTCCAACTTCAACTTATTTATAACTGGTTCATTCAAAGTACCTCTTCTAATCTTTGAAGGAACAATATATTGATAATGGTGCTGTACCTGAACCTGAAACTTTGTTTTTTTTTTTTAGAGTGGACTTCAATGTTCCTATGAAGAACAATCAGATAACAAATAACCAGAGGTAAGTTCCCTGCTAAGCCTGGAGCTAGGTTTAAGATGTGGGTGGGTATGGGTATATAGGATAGAATGTTTTTTTTTCTCTTATTGTAGAACTACAGTAACTTAAGCCATATGATCTTGGCTTTCCATCAACCCACCACTTGGTCTGCTTTCTTATGATAATGTAGAAATTGAAAAAATTAAGGTAATTTTTTTCTGTCCCTGTTTTTTGAAAATTTGAAGAATTTGGGGTTATGCATTTTTAAGAATGTCAAAGATTAAGGTAACTTGGCTTCCCTTGCAAAATGAACTCTGCAAGAGAAGGATTTTTTAATATCTATAATTATTAAGCCTACGTGTAGTGTTACAAGCTCCTATTCCAGATGGCCAAGATAAAATACGTTTTTGATTTAAGGGAAAAGACTTCAGAAGTAATATTTTCAGTTTGCTTAGGCTGCTTCAAATGCGTTGGCTCCTAGATTTAGAAGCAGAAATTTTAAGTGATAGTACTGCTCTTGATTTTGACTAGATTGTAAAAGAAGATATTTATTTTAAATTTTAAATGAAGGGTTTGAGCTGGGAAGGTGCTTTGTAGTGATCTAGACCAGTGCTGTCTAGTGTCAATATAATATGAGCCACGTATAATTTAAAATTTTCTAGTTACCATATTAAAAAAATAAAAAGAAATGGGTGAACTTAGTTTTCATATATTTAATCCATTAAATCCAAACAAATCATTTCAATATGTAATCAATAAAATAATGGGACATTTTTGAGATCCAGCATATATTTTACACTTAGAGCTCAATCTGGGCGAGTCACATTTCTAGTATTCACCAGGCACATGTGGCTGATGGCTACCGTATTGTAGAGTGCAGGTCTAGACCCAGAACATTTTCAGATATTGGCCCCGGAATGGAGCCTGGCAATCTGCCAAGCACATCCCCAGTGCACCATAATGGAAGGTCTTTGTACAAGGCAGCTCTGACCCTTCTGATTTTCATTATTTTCTGCAGCATACAGAAAAGATTGGAAATATGCCTATCAAGGTATTTAATGAATAAACAGCAGAGAGACATGTCTGAGTAGATCTTTTCATTTTCATAAATCCTTCGAGTTGATGAACAAAATAAATCTTTAGACATAATAGATCTTGCCGATAAGGGATAGCCTGAAGATTAATTTGCCTTCCTTGGGCAAACTTTGTACCTGGTTAAAGATTTCCTCTTTGCTTGGTATAAATGAGTTGTTATATCTGCCAAATAGCATAAGCTATTTGGAACATAACCAGGTTTTTTATTACTTGGTACTCTGCTGAAATGTCATCTTATCAGAGAGACTTTCCCTGGCTACCCTATCTAAAATCCCCTCCACCACTATTCCCCAATCATTCTTGTCCCCCTACCTTGCTTTATTTTCTCCATAGCTCTTAGTACCATCTGAGATAGATATATATTTTGTTTATTTGTTTATTGTTATTTCTCCTGTCATTAGAATTTCACTTCCACGAAAGCAGAAACTTTTATTTACGATTGTATTCTGGGAATCTGGAACAGTACCTGGTACAAAAGAAGCATTCAATAAATATTTGTTGAATAAATAAATGATTTTCTTATCAATTTTAATTTCTTAAAGACTGACAAAAAACGGGAAGTTAGTAGCAGGTTCGTAACAGCAATTTGAAATATGTAAAGGAAGTTTAATTATTTTTTTGGTTAAACTATAATGTAATAAAGACGATGCATTATGCAAACCACATTCTGTATAATGAATATATTTTTTCCTACTTAGGATCTGTAATGGGTGCAGAAAAGTTATTACAGTTCTCTCTAAATTTCCTTTAATGTTTTCAAGATTTAGGAATTTTATATTCCAGAGTCAAATTTTTTTTTTTTTTTTTTTTGGCATCCCCAAGACCATCCATATGTTTGGTGATTTGCTAGAAGGACTCATAGGACTCATTATATAGTTCTCACTGCTAAAGTTTATTACAGCGAAAGGATGTATGACAGGATCAGCAAGGGGGAAAAGACACAGGCAGAATCTGGAGAAATCCATGCATGGGTTTCTGATGCTCTATGTTTCCTGTGAGGGAACACACTGAATGTGCTCGTTTCTCCAGCAATGAAAAAATGCAATAATTGTGTGCAATGTTTCTGCCTAGAAAAACCCATTAGAACCTTGGCCCCTAAGATTCTTATTGGGAACTGGTCACGTAGGTACCCTCTATCTAGCAACTACCAAAATTGCAGACTCCCAGAAGGAAGTAGGTGTTCAGCATAAATCACCTTGTTTGTACAGACAGTCTAGGAACAGTGAATGGCTCTTGTCAGTTAAAGAACTGAAAGACCACTTTGAAAGCCAAATTCTAGACACCAGCCAAGGATCAACCTTGCAAGCAGTTTCTTCTAAAGATAGCTTTTCTGCACAGGGGGCAAAACAGGAGAATGTACAATCCTAGGGAGAGTTGGTATCGTAATTTACTTCTTCCCCTGAACATGAACCTAAGGACCATCATTGAGCCGAAAGTAGATTTGAAAGAATTTAAAGAAAAGGAGCTTTATGTTTTATGAGGCCACGAATAGAATATTTTCCACTAATTCCTAGGAGTAACCTTGCTCTAATTGTTGTCTCTTTTTGGTTGCAGGATTAAGGCTGCCATCCCAAGTATCAAATTCTGCTTGGACAATGGAGCCAAGTCAGTTGTTCTTATGAGCCACTTGGGCCGCCCTGATGGTGTTCCCATGCCTGACAAGTACTCCTTGGAGCCAGTTGCTGCAGAACTCAAATCTCTGCTGGGCAAGTAAGTGCCAGGCTCTGGTGCTGGTGGAATCTGTGATAGGAGATGTTTTTAGGCATTTTGGTTCTTAACTTTCAGACTGCCCAAGAGTCTCCATCTTGTCCTCTCCCCAGGGATGTTTTGTTCTTGAAGGACTGTGTAGGCCCCGAAGTGGAGAAAGCTTGTGCTGACCCAGCTGCTGGGTCTGTCATCCTGCTGGAGAACCTTCGCTTTCATGTGGAAGAAGAAGGGAAGGGAAAAGATTCTTCTGGGAACAAGGTAGGACCTGTGATTTTTGACATTAGTGGGAGTGAGGATGGTTGAGTCTATAAGCCTTTGATTGAAGAATACAGGAAGCTCATGTTTATTTTTCCTTACACATCTTTTTATTGAAGTATAACATGCATATAAAAATGCACAAATACATTGCTTGATGAATGATCACAAAGTAAACACACCTGTGTAACCATAATCTAGGTCAAGGAATAGAATATTGCCAGCATCTCAAAAGCCTTCTTCATGTTCAAGTGGTTTTGAAATATCTTTGAAAAAAATATGTGAACACCATTTGAATGTAAGAGTATTCAGTGAACATGCTACTTCTAATTGTCCCTTTGTTACACACTTGGCCTGTGATACATGAGAATTTTTTTTCTGACAGTATGTGATAACCTATTGAAGAATAGGCTGATTCCCAAGTGCTGAGATCAGACATTCACATGTGGTTGTGGAGGTGAATGTCCATGCTACACCAGGTGTTCCTCCAGCAGGGTCAGTTTTAGATTTTGTGTCAAGGCTGGAACACTTTATAAGCAATAGGCCCTAGTGTATTATGGAAGGACAATCTGTTTTCTTATTTAGAAGGGGGAATTAAAGGCTCAAGCATGGTATTTTTAAAACAGTCAATTAAATTTGGTATAATATGGGTTTTCTTATGTGATCAGTAAAAGTACTTTCCTAAGTCAAGCGGAAAGGGACTATTTGGGACAATTGATTATAGTTGGGTAAATGATGGTCACGATGATATTGCCTTGGATTTAAGGCATTTTTCTTAAAAGTGTAAAGCATTTTTTGAATTTCTCTTTAAGATAAGGAAGTACAAGTATCATCATTTCATGAAGAAAATAAGTCTCAGAAAAGCTGTCTGACTAAAGTTAGAGGGCAGTGGTTCTGTTACTGGCCTTTACATATAGCTTAGTCCATTAGATAAGAACTTTTTTTTTTTTTTTTTTGGTAAAAAGCCAGACAATAAACATTTTAGGCTTTGCAGGCCACACAGTCAGTCACAACCATATATGGTCTGCCATTGTCATGCAAAAGCAGCCATAGGGAAAAAAAAAAATTAAAAATCCAAAGAGAAACTTTCAAAAACCAACCATAGATAAGCTACAAAACAGATTATTATGACCTGACAACCAGAATTCAAATATTAAGCGATAAAGCTGGGTCTTTGAGGATGATTTGGAATTTGCCTTGTTGGTAGAAGCGAAGTGTAAGGCACCCTTTGAGTACTTTCCATTTTTAAGGTCTGTAGTGTCTTGGGGAACAAGATGCTCGGTGGCTAGTGTCTCAATCTCCTGTTGTACTTCTGACATTTCTTAAGATTGTTGGAGTGCCTCCTTTCAAACAGTTTCTTTTCATAGCACTGTAGGCCCTAGTCTTGCCTTATTTTGCCTTTGGCATGGTCTTGCTATAGTAGTAGGAGTCTCATGCTGACCTAAAATTTGGTGCCCTTTTAGACTGAAACTCAAGCACAGACTCTAGGGCTTAGAAATGGCAGGAGGCAACCGGCAAATTGAGGCAAAACGTTTTATTCAGGAAGTGATGAACCAACTATGCTAGTCTATGACAGTTTTAGTTAACTTTACATTTAGTCTGCAATGACTTTCATTTCAATGCTTGAAATTTTAGGAGCCAATTATGAGTTTAAAATGGATTAAAAAAGAACATAAAATGTTTCCTTTATTCAGTGTGCCCGCATTGGTTTTTAGGAGCATTCTTTTCCTTCTAGTTATTAGCAGACCAAAAATGAGAAATGGGATTTTATTATTATCATTATTTCTATAGCACCTTTTTTTTCATGAATAGCTTTCAATTTGCCATTTTTCCTCAAATAGTTATTTTTTAAAATATTTTTTATTTTTCAATTATAGTTGACATACAACATATTAGTTTCAGGTATACAGCATAGTGATTAGACATTTACATAACTTATGAAGTGATCAACCAATAAATTTAGTACCAATATCTAGTGCCCATCTGACACCATATATAGTTATTACAATATTATTGACTATAGTCCCTATGCTGTACTTTACATCTCCATGACTATTTTATAACTACCATTTTGTACTTCTTAATCCCTTCCCCCTTTCACTCACCCCCTAACTTCCCTCCCATGTGGCAATTCTCAAAATGTTCTCTGTATCTGTTTGTTCCTGTCTGCTTATTTTGTTCCTTAGATTCCACATGTAAATGAAATGATATGTCATTTGTCTTTCTCTGTCTGACTTATTCTACTCAGCACAATACTTTCTAGGTCCATCCATGTTGTTGCAGATGGCAAGATTTCATTCTTTTTTTATGGCTGGGTAATCTTCCATTATATATGTTTACCCCGTCTTCTTTATTCATTCATCCACTGATGGACACCCAGGTTACCTCCATATCTTGGCTATTATAGATAATGCAGTGAACATATGGATGCACATGTTCCTTCAAAGCAGTATTTTGGGTCTCTTTGGATAAATACCTGGAAGTGGGGTTACTGGGTCCTTCTTTGTCTTTTGTTATAGCCTTTGTTTTAAAGTCTATTTTGTCTGCTATAAGTATTGCTACCCCAGATTCTTGTTTTCATTCTCATTTTCATGAAACATCTTTTTTCTTTTTTCATCCCTTTCAGTCTGTGTGTGTCATTGATCTGAAGTGAGTCTCTTGTAGGCACCATATATGGAAGGGTCTTGTTTTCTCATCTATTCGGCCACCCTATCTTTTGATTGGAATATTTAATTTTTTTTCTTTTGAAGTACTTGTTAATAGCTATGTAGTTATTGACATTTTATTATTCATATTTTTGATACATATTTTTTTCTTCTTAAAGAAGTCCTTCCAACATTTCATGTGATATTGGTTTGGTGTTGATGAATTCCCTTAGCCTTCCAGGAAGCTCTTAATCTGTCCTGCAATTTTAAATGATAGCTTTGCTGGATAGAGTAACCTGGTTGTAGGTCCTTCCTTTTCATCACTTTGAATATTTCGTGTCATTCCCTTCTGGCCTGCAAAGTTCTGTTGAGAAATTAGCTGACAGTCTATGGGAGCTCCCTTGTATGTAACTAACTGCCTTTCTCTAGCTGCTTTTAAGATTCCCTCTTTGTCTTTAATGTTTGGCATTTTAATTATGATGCATCATGGTGTGAGCTTGTTCACGTTCACCTTGTTTGGGACTCTCTGCGCTTCCTGGGGTTGTATGTCTACTTCCTTTGCCAGGTTAGGGAAGTTTTCTGTCATTATTTCTTTAAATAGGTTTTCAATCTCTTGTTCTTTTGGTACCCCTATTATGCGAATGTTGTTATGCTTGATGTTGTCCCAGAGGCCCCTTGGACTATCCTTACTTTTTGAGGGGAGAGGCATTCTTTTTTCTTGATGCTGTTCTGACTGGGTGTTTTCTGCTACCTTGTTTTCTAAATCACTGATTTGATCCTCTGCGTCATCTAAACTGTTGATTCTCTCTAATGTATTATTCATTTCAGTTATTATATTCTTCATTTCTGACATTCTTTTTTATGTTTTCTATCTCCATTTCTATGTTTTATATCTTTGTTAAAGTTCTCACTGAGTTCACATACTCTTACTCTTGAGCATCCTTATAACCAGTGTTTGAGTAAACAGTTCATTGAGCATCCTTATAACCAGTGTTTTGAACTCTGCATCTGGTAGATTGCTTGTCTCCATTTTGTTTAGTTATTTCTCTGGAGCTTTGTTCTATTCTTTCATTTGGGACATGTTTCTTTGTCTCCCCAATTTGGCTGTCTCCCTGTGTTTCTATGTATTAGGTAGGGCTCCTAAGTCTCCTGGTCTAAATAGAGTGGCTTTATGTAGTATGTATCCTTTGGGGCCCAGTGGTGCAGTCTTTCCTGGTCACCTGAGCCAAGTAGGTACTCAAAGTGTGTCCCTTGTATGGTTGTATGTGCCCTCCTGTTGTAGTTGAGCCTTGTTTGCTGTTTGCACCTCGATGGGACCTTTGAGTTAATTGGTTGTGAGGCCTGGCTGGGTAGGGGCCGACCTGATGGAGTATGATTAACTTTAGCAGAACTCTGGTGCCTGTCCAGTCTGCCTTTTGGTTGTGTCTTCCTCAGATGCAGCCCTGGATGGTGCTCAGGCTCCTGCTGTAATAGAAGCAGGCCACTGGGCATGCTGGCCCAAGGGCCTCCTGGGAGGGACCCAGCTGCAGGCCAAGGTCAGCTGCAGCTTATGCACCTCCTGGGCCACCTGGCAAGAGTCACCAAGTAATATGCAGATGGATGCCACCCATGCTATGCTTAGTGGGGCCTTGAGAGGCCAAGCCAAGAACTGTGGCTAGGTGCTGCTAATTCTGGGCTCAGGACTGCTCAGCAAGAGGTATGGGGCACATCAAGGTCAGATGCTGCTTCTTTGGGTTTTGTGAACCTTTGTGAGATTTAAGAAAAGTCTACAGCATGAACCAAGACAGGCCATTTGTATGGAAAAAAACCCACTGGAGGCAGCTTGAGTAGGTCCGCAAATTGGGAGTGACTGGATCTCAGGGAATTACCTAGGTGGGACAACCTATGTCAGCCAGGTTGATAGAGACGCACAGGTATGGCGGCTACCTGAATCTGTAACCTGGGTGCAGGGAGGGCTCAACAAAGGAACAATGGCCCAAATCTGTGATGCCTTTTGAGCTGCTGTCCCAGGCTGGAGCTCAGAGCAAGTGAGTCAGTCACCAAGTAAGTCTGCTACGGGCCCTTTAAAAAGAACGTTTGACTCTTCCAGCCCTCTGTCTCACTCAGCCACAATCTCCTCTGGTTTTCACAGCCAGAAGTTGTGGAGACTTCCCTTCCTGACACTGGAGCCCTGGGCTGGGGAGCCTGGTATGGAGCCGAGACCCCTCGCCCTGCCGAGGGGATCTCTGCAGCCAAGATACTTCTCCCAATTCTCAACTGTCTCACGCAGTTGTGGGACTGGCCCGTTTCGTGTCTCTGCCTCTCCTACCAGTTTCAAAGTGGCTTCTCATGCATGTCCCCCGTTGAAGGACTTCTGTTCAGCCAGACCTAAGGCGACTCTCAATGATGGATGTTCTGTAGTTGTAATTTTGATGTGGTTGTGAGAGGAGGCAAACACAGCGTCTACCATCTATGCCATCTTGACTGGAAGTCCCTAAAAACAGTTTACAAATAGAGAGGTTATTATTCCTTTTTAATATATGGGATAGAGAGCAATTTGCCAAAGGTTACATGGTGAATTAGTGTCAGAGCTAGGCCTAGAACCCAGGTCTCCTGCCATTCAGACAATGTTTTCATTACTATATCACTCATCTTCCAGTTACCAGTGGCATATGTTATTCTATTCTAGGGAGATTATGGAGGCTCTGCAGTCTTTAGTTTTAGTGCCCCTGCGTTCTTTGGGTCATTAGAGGAAAGCCCCTGTTCTTTGTGGCAGTTGCCTTCATCTTGATACTTTAGGAGGATGGGAGTGGGCAGTGGCTAACATGAACATCTGCTCTGTGCTATATACTCTTCTGTGCTATGTCTCTGTTAATCTGTCTTCCTGTGCTTTTTCACTTAGTCTCCTACTGGAGACTCTTTGTTCATCCTGCCATCCTGCCTTCTGTCTCTTTTTGGGGGAATCTCTGGATAGTGAGCTGACATTTCAAATCCTTGTCTTCTACTTTTTGTTCCTCTCTCTCTTTTTATAGAAGTGTATTTCTGTTTTCTCAGATTCCTAACTTCAGGGAAGGCCATATAAAATGCCTCCTTTTAATCAATATAAAATGTTTCTGGGGTCCTATCTTGTCATGTTTCCATCTGTCTTTTGTGTTCCAGCCTGTCCTTGTTTTCATGAAGAATATGTGTGAGGACCTCTATGCCTTTGCAGAAAGGCCTTGTTAACCAGCATTTTGAGTCAAGTATAATCTGAACTTTTACAAGGAGAATATGTTAAAATGAGGATATGAGTCAAGATAAGGAGAGGGAAGAATAATTAGAATCTTGTCCTAGGAGCTGGGGAGAGGTCAAATGGATGTCGTTAGCTTCGTGTGATTAGAGGTTAAGCCATTGTTCAGGAACCTTAGGTTTGCAATATGAGGGAAGGCGAAGGAGAGCAGAAACATGCAGAAATGACCAAAAGACCTGGAATATTTGGAAGGAAGAACAGGTACTGTTGCTAATTGTAAAAATTGATGTCCCACCAACTCAGGGTCTTTAGAAATATTTAAGTGGACTCTTGATATGAAATCCTTTTGCAGTTGTCTTTGCAGCCATCAACATTTCCAGTCGTTGGTTTTCTCATTTTTTATTTTTCTCTGCAGGTTAAAGCTGAGCCAGCTAAAATAGAAGCCTTCCGAGCTTCACTTTCCAAATTAGGGGATGTCTATGTCAATGATGCTTTTGGCACTGCTCATCGAGCCCACAGGTACTAAGAGTCTTGTTTGATGTCAAGCTGGAAGCAGTATTCCTGTTTACTAGAGCAGCTCAAGCTCTGGTTTTATTTTGGAGATTTCTGTATTACACTGTGATCCTGTAGGCTTCTATCTCCAATTGGAGCTACTGGTTAGACTGTGGCTCTTGTTTAAGTATTCCTGATCCGAAGAGGAAATAAAAGTAAAAAATGCTGAGAATTGTGGAGCTTTTTGTCAAGCTTAAATAAGTAGTTGCTCTTTCTCACTTTTGATATTTCATATAAAGCTAACCCTTTGTGAACATTGTGGGATCAGAATCTTATGCTGTCAGTAGGAAGCAAATTGAGGACTCTTCTGTTGTCATCAACTGGCTGATTATGTATTGGGATTAAACCTTTGGCCTGAAGACTAATAATTGGGTATATTAAATTCTACTTAAGGTCATTGCTTTTTACTTGTACCCCTTGACCTTGCACTGTTAGTCAAAAATCTTATTATGTACCTGTTTTTTTTTTTTTTTTTTTGCAGTTTAGGGATGAAAACCATAGTCTCTCAGAATCTCCGAAGTTAAAGTATTTCAGTGATAAGAAGATGGCCTCTAGAATTGGGAGAATTGGTAGCGATTGACTAAAGTTTGAATGTCTCTGGTCTTTTTTAGCTCCATGGTAGGAGTTAGTCTGCCACAGAAAGCTGGAGGTTTTTTGATGAAGAAGGAACTGAACTACTTTGCCAAAGCCTTGGAAAACCCAGAGCGACCCTTCCTGGCCATCCTGGGCGGGTATGAAGAACTCTTCAAGATCATGCTTTCAGTAATGTGTTTGCCTGGTAGTAGGCCATAACTTGGGCAGTTTATTGTCAGACAGCACAATCAAACTGGGTATCTGAGGATAATTTAATAAAGCGACTATCTACCAAAGGTAGCTTTTAGGGAAACTCAAAAAGGACAGTACAGTAATCCGGGGCTAGCAACAGCCATCACCATCACCATCTGTAGGCCTGAAGAAACAAAGGGAGGGAATAGTTATTAGAATCCAGAGAGGGTAGTTGTTTGGAAGGGGCCCCTCTGATAGGAACTATAGCCTTTGGTCAAGGGACATATGGATAGTCATATGGCAGGGAGGGGGCCGAGAACATAAATATTCTGATATCTTTTCAATCTCCTCCTAATTTACTCCCTCCCACCCTCAGTTGGCTGTAAGCCAGAGGGTTAAGGTGTTTCCTTGATGCAGTCCATGCAGGTCAGTCTCCTGGGACAGAGAACAGAGCCAAGGATAGAAGGTGGTTCTGGAGGGAAGAATGGGAAAGATCCACCATAGGTGCTCATCTAAAAATTAACGAAGCATTTGAACCTTTCATAATACGTACAATCTGGCAAGGAATAACTGAAAATCTCTTCATGTATGTTTAATATATCTTTTAGAACTCATTTCTCCAGATCACATACCATTTTATATTTTGCCCTGTGGGTAAAGGTACCATGTGGATAATAATATTCTAATGGCTTGGTTAAAAACAGAAATTTTAGAATTGTTGGGTCAAGAGGCTAGGAGGATAAATTCTAGGTGATAGAGTGGGGACAGGGACCTGGGACTGCTTGGAAAAGATAACTTCCTGTCACTTGGCATGGCTATCCTAGGTAGTAGCCTCTTTATGGCTGGATGTCTCTGACCTTCTATGAGCAGGGTTTCCCATCCCTCCCAGCCCTCCCCCCCGCCATGAGACTGAACTCATTCATCATTTCCCCATGAAAGCTGACTCTGGAGTTGGGTATTAATTTCAGGTAGCATAGTTGCTCTAGGCTTTATGAGCCCAGTTTCAGGGTCCTAAAAATCAGGTGGGTACAGGTTATCTGTGTCCTCGAAGCATTGCCTCTCTTGTACACTGTGTTATAAAGGTCAGACTGATCCTTGCTTCACTGGAGATGTTATGAGCTGTCTGACCTTTTTCTCCAGCCTTCTGTAGACCTGGAGTATGGAAGTGAGTGCCACCTAGTGGTTATGATTAGGTTTTAGACTCAGTCCCAAGTAGATGTTTTAGGACAGTTGATGTGTGGAGGATTTTTTTGCTCTTTCTTGCAGTGTAGTCTCCTTAGACCATTAACAATTTTGGGGAAAGTTTTACATTTTATGAAAAACTATTGTAGAAACAAATATACACAGAAGTTGAGAGAACAGTATAATAAACCCTCAGGTACCTATCACCTTGTTTCAACAATTTTTTATTTTTTATTTTTTAAAATTTTATTGTATTAGTTTCAAGTATACAGTACATTGGTCAGACATTTATATAGTTTATAAAACTAATTGCTCTTTCTCTTCTCTGGCTCTCCTCCTAGCCAACACATTAATGTTAACTGCAATCCCTTTGCTGTGCTCCCCATCCCTGTGACCATCTATCAATGACTAATTTGTACTTCTTTAACCCTGCACCCCATTCTCCCAGCCCCTCAACCCCTCTCCCCTTTGGCTGTCACCAGATTGTCCTCTGTATTTGTGAGTCTGTTTTCGATTAGGTTGTTATTTTTGTTCCTTAGATTCTGCATATAAGTGAAATCATATGGTATTTATCTTTCTCTGTCTGACTTATTTCACTCAGCATAATAACCTCTAGGTCCATCCATGTCAGTGCAAATATTAATGGCTGAGTAATATTCCATTGTATATATGAACCATAACTTCTTTATCCAGTTATCTGTTGATGGGCATTTAGATTGCTTCCATATCTTGGCTATTGTAAATTGTGCTGCCATGAATATTGGAGTGTGTAGATCTTTACGAATTATTGTTTTGGTTTTCCCTGGATAAATACCTTTTGCTGGGTCAAAGGTATATCCATTTTTAATTTTTTGAGAAACCTCCGGACTTAGTACCAATTTCCATAGTACCAATTTGCAGTCCCAACAACAGTGTATGAAGGTTCGCTTTTCTCCCCGTCCTCTAACACACTTGCTGTTCTTTGATTTATTGATGATAGCCATTCTGACAGGTGTGAGGTGATATCTCATTGTGGTTTTAATTTGCACTTTTCTGGTGATTAGTGACCTTGAGCATCTTTTCATATGTCTGTTGGCCATCTGTATTTCCTCTTTGGAGAAATATCTGTGCAGGTCCTCTGCCCATTTTTTAATTCGATTGTTTTTTTTTTGTTGTTGAGTTGTATGAGTTCTTTATATATTTTGGATATTAACCTCTTATCAGATGTATCATTAGAGACTATCTTCTCCCATTCAGTCGGTTGTCTTTTTTTTTTTGTGTTGATGGTTTCCTTTGCTGTACAAAAACTTTTTAGTTTGATGTAGTCCCGTTTGTTTATTTTTTCTTTTGTTTCCCTTCAGATTTTATCTGAAAAGAAATTACCGTTAGCAATATCAGAGAGTTTACTGCCTATGTTTTCTTCTAGAAGTAGAAGTTTTATGGTTTTGGGTCTTAACATTTAAGTCTTTAATCCATTTTGAGTCTCTTGTATACAGTGTAAGAAGGTGGTCCAGTTTCTTTTTTTTTGCATGTATCTGTCCAATTTTCCCAACGCCAATTATTGAAGATACTGTCTTTACCCCATTTATATTCTTTCCTCCTTTGTCATATACTAAGTGAGTGTTGTTTCAACAATTTTTGACATTTTTGCCAATCTTGTTTCATCTATCCTCTAATCCTTTTTTTACCTGGAGTATTTTAAAGCAAGCCTTAGATATCATATAATTTCACTTATAATACTTCTGTATGCATCTCATAACTAATAAGGAGATTTAAATAACCACCATGTTATACCTAACAAAATTTAAGTTTCATTTAAAATACCTAGTCTGCACTCAGAAGTTCTTGATCATCTCAGAAATGTCTTTTTACAGTTGGTTTGTTTAAGGATCTAAACGAAGTCCATGCATTGCATTTGGTTGTCAAGTATCATTCTATAATAGTCCCCTCTTCCTTAGTTTTCATTCTATCAACATTGAAGAAGTAGGGAATTTGAGCTATAGACTATTTCACATTCTTTAGAAGCGGTTGAGTCTCTTTCTTCTTTTTTACTTATTTCCTCTTCACCCCTACCCCGTGTATGTGTGTGTGTGCATGTGTGTATATAACAGTTAATGCAGTCTTATCCTTTGTGATAACCAGCCTTTATAAGTCAGATAAGCAGTCTCTTGTCATCCATTCTCCCACATCACTATTATTTTGAACCTTCATTTCACAAATCCTAGCATAGGGCCTATCACTGACACATCATCTTGTTTATTGAATGAAGAGGGAAACAGGCCCAAGGTGATTTGTTCATTTAAGTGGGATTTTGATATATCAGAATGTATAAGGAAGACAAGCTATTTACTTACGTGGGGGATTTTATTTTATTATATTTTATTTTATTTCCCTTACATACCTTTATTCCTTTCTTTTTTTAACCAAAAAAGTTTTTCTTATAAAATAAATTTTGGGCAAACATCATGCAGCCCTTCTTGATGATTTTTCTCCCAGAGAACAAAATTCAAAAGGGCCCTATGGGGCAGGGAACCCCTATGTGGGAGATTTTAAAGGCTGTGCTTCAAGCGAATTGGTTTTTCTTTAGTTTCTTTTTTTCTCTCACAGGGAGGTGAAAGGATATGTGTATTTATTGTCTTATTTCCCTCTACTAGAATATAAGCTCCAAAGAGGTAGGGATCTTTTGTTTTTGCCACTTTGTTTCTCAGAGACCTAGAATAGTGCTTGGCACAGAGTAGGTGCTCAATAAATGTGTTGAATCAAGTGATCCAATAGAATAATGAATGCCATAAAACAAATGTCCCAGCCACTGAGCATAGACTTAAGAGTGTGAATATCTGTCGATTTTTGCTCAGTATATATTCGTTTGATATATAATGTGATCCCTGCTGTAGGGGTAAGACAGTTCTGAGTGGGCTCAGGGAATCCCACAATTAGCAATCTTACTTAGGTATAATTAACAATCTTGACTCTCTGATTTTTATTTTGGTGGGGGGAGCAAAAGAGGCCTATTTGGAACTCATTTTTCCTTTATAGTAGGCCTTCTTAGCCCTTCTTGGTCTAGAGCTATACCTGAAAATAGGGGTCCCCAAACTTCAGGCCACGGACCATTACCAATCAGTGGCCTGTTAGGAACCAGGCCACACAGCAGGAGGTGAGTGGCGGGTGAGCGAGCGAAGCTTCATCTGTATTTGTAGCTGCTCCTCAGCACTAGGATCACCACCTCAGCTCCACCTCAGATTATCAGGCATTAGATTCTCATAGGAGCACTGGCACCTGGTGCCAAAAAGGTTGGGAACCGCTGCCTTTAAAAGGATTTCTTAGAAATGGATTGGTCTTTTGGATTGGAGAAGTATAGGGCAAAGTTAATCAATACTTTTGTCACTTTGTGGGGGCATTTCTTTGTTCTTGTGCCTTGAAATAAAAACTCTGACTCTGTGTAATAGCACTTCCTTAATTCATTGTTAGTTTGGTGATGATTCTTGCTTTTTCTTCTAGAGCAAAAGTTGCAGACAAGATCCAACTGATCAATAACATGCTGGACAAAGTCAATGAGATGATTATTGGTGGTGGAATGGCTTTTACCTTCCTTAAGGTGCTCAACAACATGGAGGTAGGAAACCAGTGCCAGGTGGATTTGAAATAGCTCTCCATGAGAAATAACAATTTATGTAAATTTAAAAAACCAGCTTCTGACATGAACCCTAAAAACTTCCATTCTTATTTATTTTGACAAGTTGTTTTTCTTTTGTCTTGGAATTGTTACTTTATGTTGTATCTTATTTCTGTCTGCTTTGTGAGGTAATCATGTTCTTCGTATAGAGGCTGATCTTCATCATCTTGGTCCCCTATGTAGATTGGTACTTCTCTGTTTGATGAAGAGGGAGCCAAGATTGTTAAAGACCTGATGTCCAAAGCTGAGAAGAATGGTGTGAAGATTACCTTGCCTGTTGACTTTGTTACTGCTGACAAGTTTGATGAGAATGCCAAGACTGGCCAAGCCACTGTAGCTTCTGGCATACTTGCTGGCTGGATGGTGAGTCACTTGAGTGGTTGGTAGTATGAGTTAACAAAAACATTTTGGTATCATTCATTTAACCAACCAACAAGCATTTTAAAAGAATCTCTATAAGAAATCTCTGTCAGAGAGCGCTCCAAATGTACTGAGGCCCTCCTTGGAGGAGAATCTATGAGCGAAAGCAGTGGTATCAGATTGCTGCTGTGTTCATCAGTAATGTGGGGACAAAACAATTTTTTTTCGTTTATTCTAAATTAAAATTAACTATGTGCTAGGGACAAATGCAGTATACTTTCTTGGTTTAGGCTGTTCTGGATTATGTTGCTACCTAAAGCATGTATAAGAAATCGTTCTTTGAAAACATTAAGATAGTAAAAGTGTACTGATACTTTGTATCAGTATATGTGTATGTATGTGTATATTAAAGACTAAATATTTGATTGTTGTGTTCTCTACATCATTTTAATAGCTGAATAAAATTGTATCATGTTGACATACTAGTTTGCTTAATAGTTTTCCTTTTGTTAGGAATGTGGGTTTTATTTAGTTCAGTGTTTCTCATAGTGTGGTCCCAAGGACAGCAGCATATGCATCACTTTGGAATTTGTTAAAACATGCAAGTTCCTTGGGCCCATCCTAGACCTACTGAATCAGAAACTGGGGATGAAGCCTAGCAATTTGTGCTCAAACTAGCCCTCCTGGTGATTGTGATGCACACCAAAGTTTGAGAAGCTCTGATCTAGTTCTTTGTTTCTCAACTTCAGCACTGTTGACATCCCAGGTAGTTTTTGCTGTGTTGTGGAGGGCTGCTGTTGCATTGTAGGATGTTTAAGGCATCTTTGGCTACTAGGTGCTAGTGGCAACACCCTCCACAAGTTGTGACAACCAAAAATGTCTCGACATTGCCACATGTTCCCTGAGGAGGGGCAGAATTGACCCTGGTTGAAAACCACAGATTTAGTTTTTTACAATCATAATAGTGTGGCTAAGAATGTTGTAATCAAATAACTTGAGGTTTTCCCTTAGACTTGATCTTCTATAAAGGGCATGAACAGGTTTATACTTTTAAAAGACTGAAGGGTATCTTGGTTTTAGAAGAAACTCTGGTGTTGGTGTTCAGCCTTAATTCTGGTCTTGGTGGAGGTGGTATTTGCTTCTCTAAGTAGCTTTTCTTGGTAGCTCATCCTCTCTTTTAACTCTACCCTATAGGGCTTGGACTGTGGTCCTGAGAGCAGCAAGAAGTACGCTGAGGCTGTCGCCAGGGCTAAGCAGATTGTGTGGAATGGACCTGTGGGCGTATTTGAATGGGAAGCTTTTGCCCGAGGGACCAAAGCCCTCATGGATGAAGTGGTGAAAGCCACTTCTAGGGGCTGCATCACCATCATAGGTAAGGGGTCCTGTACAAAGCTAATTCCAGTGTGAGCTGGCAGAATTCTTATCAGAGGAAAGTAGAAGGGAAATGGGTAATTTTTCTTAGGTTTCTTGACACTGGTTGCATCTTGAGAGCTAAATGGGCATATAATTCATGGAGGAGCATCTTAATGAGATGGAATTGGGGGTTCATCAGCTACCATTTGGGCTTGAGAGTGCAATGTCTTATAGTTTGGGTGCCAGTCTTTTTTCTTTTTTTCTTTTCTCTCCTTTCCCTTTTTACTTGGCTATTCATTCAACAGGTGGTGGAGACACTGCCACTTGCTGTGCCAAATGGAATACAGAAGATAAAGTCAGCCATGTGAGCACTGGGGGTGGTGCCAGTTTAGAGCTCCTGGAAGGTGAGGTTCTTTCCTGTTTTTTGGCTTGTTTGGGGGAAGGATAGGGGTTATGCAGTTAGAGGTGGGTAGAATGCAGTGGAGATAGTAGGTAGTGTTGTCATTAGCAGTCATTTTTAGCTGGGCAGTACAAATGGAGGAACTTTAAATAAAGCTCCTGGCATTCCATTTGAGGTGGGGAGGGGCAGATAGGAAAACTTACTCTCAAAGATGTTACACTCTAATGGACCTGGGACCCAAAATGTAAATGTTTCCCAACTCCTGGCCATATATCCTAAAGAGCAGACCTGTTACAGAGAAGATAGAAGGTGGTGAATCTGGCTTAGTGGATCCTATAGTAATGCTGTCTCTGTGTGCGCTCTCTCTAAAACAGGTAAAGTCCTTCCTGGGGTGGATGCTCTCAGCAATGTTTAGTACTTTCTGCCTTTTGGTTCCTGTGCACATCCTGTGAGTCAATTTAGCGCTTTCCACATCTCCACTTGGTATTAGCTAAAATCTTCCCCCATGTCAGGATTCAGCTAGTGGCCAAGAGATGCAGCATTAGGAACCCTTAAGCAGTTGCACAGCATCTCAGCTCATCTTTACTGCACCCTGGATTTGCCTACATTCTTCAAGATGCCATTTGAATTTCTTAGTAACTAAACCATTGTGCATTCAAGAGTGCATGTATTTATATTTTGCCTGTTAAAAGAAAGTGAGCTGTTAGCTTAGTTCTCTTTTTAGAATAGCTTATTCTGGCTAGCTTTGTCATTGTTTCACTACTCAGCATGGAAACAAGATGAAATTCAAATTGTAGGGAGAGAGGGAGATGAAGTTCGTGATCTATTAAATAAATAATAAAAGTATCCATTGAAACTGGGATTTTTTTCCTGTCATTCTTTGTTAGGGTGAGAACACTCTTGAAGGGATCAAATCATCTACATTTCTGAATGCAAGAAATGGGGCAGCAGTGGTGTGGAGGTAGAGGAATTGTCTACTCTTGTATTAAATCCCACTTTATGACAGACATTGTGATAGGTACTTTATTTCAAATTTTATTTTTATCTGTTGCACATGACCATAATTTAAAAAGTCAAGGCTTATAAAAATTCCCACTTCCCAGAGGTGACCATTTTCAACTCTTAGCTTTTTTCTGATATTTACATTCATGTTTCTAATATGCTTATGGGAAGATTAGCTCCCTTATAGCCTGTTTCACAATGTCCCCTACTTAATTCTCTCAATAGTTTTGTCATAATTCTAGATTACCTTGTGATTGTAAATACTATTCGCAGCTGAGCTATGTTGTGTGCTATGATTACATTTACTTATGTACCTTTTAATTTTCTTTGGAGTTACTGATAGTTTAAAAATTTATTTTTTTCTATGTACCTCTCACTGATTCATTCCTAATATATGTAAACATATGAGATAGTCTTTTTATGAGAGATGTCCCTGCTGGAGTCCTGTGTTCCCATTCCAGTTTGTCTTGGCTGCCCTCTAGGTTTGCTGTACAGCTATTGCCCTGCAGTTTCCTAAGAGGAAACCCCTCTGGGGTAACCCTCTTGGTTTACTCTCCTTTTTATGAAATACAGACTTCACTAGTTTTCCTGGGAGGCAAAAATTTTAAGACTTTGTGTTTGAAAATATCTTTATTCAACCCTTATACTAGCCTGTTTAACTATTTATAGAATTTCCATTTGTATATCAATTTCTCAGACTTGAAGGCTTTGCTTCATTGTCATTGCTGAAAATCTAGACATTCTGCACTCCATCTTAGCCAAAAGACCAAGAAGTGATTTTAATGACATACTGATACTTTTATTGTCCTTGTAATTTTCTCTTCTTTTCCCTTTCCTGTCATTTTAATGGGGTTTCACGAGTAAGCAGACATAAACATGGAATTTCTGAAGCCCATGTTTAACTAGAATTTCTCTGCTGGGCATTTTACATATTAGTTATGTATTTCACCTATATGGATGAAGAAATAGTTGAACGCTTGGACAGGATCACAGAGCTAGTAACAGTAGGTATTCAAGTCCAGGTTTGTCTGATTCCAAAGGCTGGTGCTTTTTCCTTGGGCCTCACTCCTGAAATTCTTCTAGACTAAGACTTTTTTTTAGCTTAACTCTGGAGAGAACAGCAAAAGAAAATTTTGGAGGCTGCTTCAAACAAAACAAAAAATTTTAAGGCTCAATTTTTTTCTTAAAAATTCATTTTATTTTAATTAATAATGTCCCCATAGTTGCAGTTAATTTTAAATGTACCATGTTTCTGCACACCTCTAATGGTATGCTATACCCTGGTTTGAGAAGCAGAAATTCTAGTCCAGTCTTCTTTTTGTAGATAGGCTCGGAAATGCTACCCATAGATCTAGCAAATTAATGTCACAGCTGGGCCAGAACTTTAGCAGACTGATGACTTTTTCTCCCTTGTGATTACCTTTCCCCCAATATTTTATTTCAAATGTATAGAAAAATTGAAAAAAACTGTAAACTCCCATAAACCTACCACTTCTACTCTACGACTGCCAATTCATTCATCTATCAATTCCTGATTGTACCTTTTAAGTACTTTCTACTAGACTACTTCCAGGATCTTTCCTCATTTATTTGGGTCATTAATCCAGAGAATGAATGGGGAAGTGCAAATAGCCAAATATTTGAGTACCTGCTATATGCTTAGGACATAATGGAGGGAATATAAGATAGCATTGATGCCATGAAGGAATTTACAATCTAGTTGAAGATAGTATATAACAATTTATGAGCATATAAACTAAAATAGTATAAGGATGTGCTTCCTGGTTTAATAAAGAATTATGGATTGATAAAACATTTCAAAGGTTTAGGCTTAAGTGTAGCAAATTCACTTTTAACTCCCAGACAATATATGTATGCCTGTATACAGAAAAAATTATAATCTTCCTGTCATAAACTAAATCAGTCTCTTTAGCTCAGTGTTTTCTTTTCTGCTTTCCTTTTCCTTTTTATATCCAAAACTTCCCCTCTAGCACACGATAGAGAAGTCAAAAAGGGGTACACAATGAGAAGACTCCTTCCTACCTCAGTCCCCTAGCTGCCAGTTTCCCTTCTTAGAAGCAACCACTTTACGACTGGTTTCCTTAAATCTGGAGCTATTTAATGCATATAAAAAGCTTATCCAGGTGTGTATATACATTAAATATATTAAAATATATATGGTGGCATATTACACACTGTTTCGTACCTGCTGTTCTGATTAGTGTTTTCTTCCCTACCTCCTGAGTACTTCCCTTCACTCTTGGACTCCCTAGACCAGTGTGCATTATATCTTTCATTCTCTCACATGCTAGCTGTATTCCTATACTCATACTCAGATCGAAGACACTTGTTTCCTACATGTTAAAGGAAGAACTTGGGACAACAATGTCCTCACCTCAATTACAATTAGTACATCTTTAAAAAATTCCACCTAGAAACTGGAGGACAAGGGCTGCCTTAAGTCATTCTTGAAGGTAGATTAGGTGGATATAGTTAAGGAGGTCTGCAAGATAAAGCAGTCCTCATCTGAAAGCAAACCACTCACTAGCTGACCTAATAAGTTAATGGACACTCAGAGTGTAACCTCAATTATATGTACAAAATCCTACCAAAGATGGAGCATGTTATGTTTTAAACAGATTTAAATCCATATTCTTTCATATTTGTTTCACTATGAAATCACATGCTGACTCTAAATAAAAGCAAGCAATTCCCTGATTTATAATTAATTCACCCATTAAACAGATCTTAATTGCTCTTTGGACCTCAGAATTACTAGACTTTGTTCATCTTCCTTGAATCCCTTAAGTAAAAAATGAAAGATAAATGATAAGTTCAATATTTTTAATTAATAATCTTGGAACAAATACATTAACAGTTATATAGCATTTTACAATTCTGAAAGAACTTTCACTTATACCAATTAAACCCTCACAACATCCCTGTGAGGTAGGCAGGGTCAGTGTTGTTTTCCTATAACTAGTGAGGAGAACAAGGCTCAGAGGTGAAGGTCACGCAGTTGGTAAATGATGGAGCCAGGACTAGAACCTAGACCTTTTGACATGCTGCCTCCCTGAGAACATTCAAGTAATGATAATCTATGCTATATATATGAACATTTCTCCTGTGATGTTGATCAGATCTGTTTTTATATGTTTGATACCACCTTTTCCTAACATCACAAAACACTCAAATTGTGATGAGACATTTCCTCCCTGTAGCTGGACTATTTCTATTGGATGTATCAAGCACCATCCTACGATGAAATTTGTGTTTTAAGTTTTGAGGATCCTTGGCTACAACTTCTAAATTACGATATGAAAATTCACTTTAGAAAATTCTGCAAAAGTATTCCTATGTTGAATATGTCAAACTCACTTAAGAACTACACAAGCCTGTTTATATTTTTGAAAGCTTTGCAATCTTTCCCAATAAGATGTATATAAATGGAAAAGGGGAAAGGTATTTAGTAACATTACAACATTACTGGGAAACCTATGCAGAGTGCACCTAAGTGCAAGTCACATCACACTAATTTGTTTTTGTTGTTAGCCTTCTAAAGGAAGGAAAACCATTAGAAAACTTTCAGGTTTGATCCCATCTTAAGTGTGACATCCTCAGCAACTAGCCAGAAAAATGATCTGAATTATACCAGCAGGAGGAGGGTTCAAGCAGTAGTGATCAAAGCATATAGGCATGCGGTAAAAAGAAAATACTTGCTCTTCAGTGGTTTTGCATAGGTCCAGTGTAAATATAGTTATCACTTATCAAGGCAGATTTTAAGCTATAGTATCATCTATATTAAACTTAGAAGTGTGAAATATGGTGGAGTTATCAACTGAAACTGAATGTAACTGACCCAAAACTATCTGTCAAAAGCAGAGTAAAGCTCAATGGGCATGAAGGTAAGGGGCAAAACTCAACTGCTCTGGTATGGAGAGAAAAAGTAAATGTAAATCTTCAGGTTAAAATGAACCATCGAACACTGGGCATGTAAAGCAGGTTTTAAAAATATGAAAATGACACTAAGCTGTATTATCAGGAATGATACTTTTAAATTCCAGTTTTGGTCTTATAAATTTAAGAGAATGGGGAGAAACTTAAGCCTTAAGCCTACAGAGACACAAGATGGTGCAGAAAACGAATGGGATATAGAAACAAGTTGAGGAGGTGAAAGGTTAGGGAACACCAAGAAACAAATACATTCAAAGTGGCTTTAGATTCCCTCTAAATCCATCCTCTCCAAAAATGTTTCCTAATTGAGAGATCTGATAAAAAAGTTGGTGACAATAAAAGTGACTATTACCTTACAAAATAAAGTATTTAAATGTAGATAAGAAATTATGCTAATACAGATTAGTCCACTGACCAGGCTGTGGAAACTGAAACTTAAATGCTGCTGTTAGTGAGACATGGCAGAAAACTGCTTCCAAATATAGAATTGCCATATTAGGACCCAACATTAGTGAAAGTATTAAGAAACAAGTGCTTAACTTTTTACACTTGAAGCCTAATTAAAAAACATTGGCATCTTTAGTTAAGAAATTAACAGTTTAAATGAATTAAGTTTTCTAAGCTAAAACTTGAGATGATTTAGAATGTTCTAGTTGGGCTCAAAACCAACTACATGTTTGAAATGCATCTAGACTATATTCCTTACATAGTATCATTGTCATCATCATCTTCGTGTTTTCTCTTCAATGGGTTTGATTCATTGGCCGTATTCTGTGATGAAACCATGTTGGTGGTAATAAGAATATTTTTGGGCCCAATCATTGAAGAATTAATCAGAACATTTTGAACTGCAGTTGTTGTAGGAACTGTAAACAGAGAAAACACCCCCGAACTATGAATTACCCAGAACCAGAACATATGGTAAAAAGTATTTAACAAAGCTGAATGTAATTCTAATAATTTCAGTAGCAGAAGTGTGACTACATAGAAGAAACTCGGGTAATTATATTGCCTAGTACAAGGTTAAAAGAGTTCTGTTAGTTTTTTGTTTTTGAACTTAACTACCTAAAATTCCACTTAGTACTTAGTCATGGGAAACAGTGCACTGGATTCATCATGGCACATTCTGAAGGCATATATATGTTCAAGGTCAGGAATGATGCTTTCCTTATAGGCCAATATTTTATATAAGCGGTTTTTATACAAGTAGTTTAGTGTGTGTGGTTAGGTTTCAGATGTGAAATTAAATATGTATTCATTAACTATAACAGAATTCTAGTTATTCCAACTTTATATATCTCCTTCCATGAAGTGAGTAAAGGTACAATTTTCATTTGATGTGCACTAAGTTATATTATTTTCCTGAGCCTTAACCCTAAGTGCTTTTCCCTGAAGATGTCTTAGATTTGTGGATCCTAACTTTAGTTAAGCGTTTTTCAAGAATCTGATGATCACACTGAATCCTCTCCCGCACCCCAAAGTGTTATATATATGTAAAATTTCATATAATTTTAGTGGGCTCATAGACCCCCCTCTGAAGATTTGCAGCATTACTGCCACCTTCCTGTTATGATAGTAAAACTATTTAACTCTTGGTATAGGAACACAAACTGTTCTATAATTACAAATTATGCACAAATTTCAAAATTAAAAAAAATATATTTTAAAAGAACCACTTTCAACCCTCTACCCTCCCTACCTGCCCATTAGGTTACCTGGTTTGACAGGTGCGGACTGGGAAGGTGGAATCTGCACCGTAAATCTTTGGCTTGTCACTGACACTGGAGGTGCAACTTTATTTGGGACAGACACTGTTTGTGGGGTTGCTGTAGTTATAATTAACAGACCATGTTAGTTAGATGACTTATACAGGTTCATATTCTGCCCTCCTTAGCTTATTAGAAACTATCTTAAAAGCACAGGGAACTAATGAAAGGTGAAAAAAAATTATTTGAAATAAGAGTGAACCTCAATAGTTTAGATGCTGAAACTTCAGGATAGTGCAGTGGTAAAGAATGTAGGCTCTGGAGCCTACCTACTTGTGTTTGAATCCAGGCTTTATCACCTACTGAGTGTCCTCTGGCGAATTATTTAATTTTTTTGTACCTCAGTTTCCTCATATGTCAAATAGAGACAATAGTATCTATTTCATAGAATTCTTGTGAGAATAATCCATGTAAAGCTCTTTAAACAGCGACAGACACTGAATTTTAGCTACATGGAGTCATGATGTTGAGTATTTAAATAAACTAGCAGACTAGAGACCTAAGATTTCTATTTACCTTAGATGGTACTTTTAATCTGTCACTTGCTGAGAATTAGAAGATGTCTACTATGCCCAGGAAACTAAATCAACATGCATCTAATGAAAGTCTATCAGATAAACCCCTAGGAGTCCCCAGGTGGGCACAAAAAAATCATATTCCTTTTCTATATCTAGAAATTTTTTAAGCATAAAGAGATCTTGGAGATAACCTAGTCCAACCCCTAGTCATCTTAATTCTTCTCATTATTCCAAGGAACAACTCAAATACCACCCCATTGTTCGGAAGTCATTGCCTGCCTCTGAAATTCCCTTAATACAGCGGTCCCCAACCTTTTTGGCACCAGGGACTGTTGCTCCTATGAGAATCTAATGCCTGATGATTTGAGGTGTACCTGAGGCAGTGATGCTAGTGCTGGGGAGCGGTTGCAAATACAGATGAAGCTTCACTCAATAGGCCGCCACTCACCTCCTGCTATATGGCCCAGGTCCTAACAGACCACAGACCAGTACCAGTCTGTGGCCTGGGGGTTTGGGGATCCCTACTTTAATACATTATAGGAGCCTTATTATTAGTGTCTTGTACACTAAATTACAAGCCCCGGCTAACCTTTTTCACCCTTATGAGCACATGACTTTTGTGCCTTACTCCTAACAGGCATTCAACAAATGTTTGCTTAATGAATGAATTTTGCAAGACTCAAAGACAGTATGTATATTGATGCCACAGCTCTCTCAAAAAATGCATATATGGAAATGTGTCTGTTCCTAGTTTTTCCTTTGGGGATGCAGGCTTTCTTTCCATACATCCCTTTCCCCTGAAACCAACAGTTTTCCTGAAGCAGTTTTCCCAGGGGTAGAGTTACTGAAAGAAACATACGAACATCTTCAGGAATGAAAGGGAAGAAAACCTAAATGGGGAAAAGAAGCCCAACCCTGAAGATGAGACTTTAATATATCTCCATCCCTAGGCAAATTTTGGCATATATTAAGGAGTGGTCCAAAGAATTTGGTGAAACTTAATGAAGCCATATAGGTATTTTATTTCATCAAAATTCACAGGTAGATGTTTTCTTGACCATTACCACAAGGAATTGTTAACATTTAAGTAAGTATGGAGTTTAGGTTTTAAAATTGAACAGAGTAGATGCTTAGGTCTTATATTTCATAAAACCCACTGAAAAAATTTTTAAAGTTAAAAACTTGAACCTTTAATAGTTTTTAGCAGCTCCCTCAACTCTAGATTTTAAGAATTTCTAAAACATGTACAATAAATGTCTAACTAGGAATAAAAATCACAACTGATAACTAAAATTGGTTAACTTGCCAACATGAGAAACTGATGACCACAGCCTACAGTTTTAAAGAACTGGTATTCACTTAAGTAACATGAATCTACAAACAGTAAATAATCAAAGTTATACAAATTATTTATGTAAATTTCTGTCCACAAAGGTCATATGCAGGAAATTAGAAATGTATAAGTAATACTATACTAGGCTGGTTTTAAAATGCTGGAATGTAAATTAACATCTTGAGAAAATCAAATGCTGCTTATACTAGACTCAAGTTATAAGCAATAAGAGCCAAAAAAACAATATCCAAAAAATCCCCTCAAAGAGAAGGGAATTTTTCTTCTGAAAATTCTTTGACTATGAAAGAAATCCAGCAGGAA